>NC_063349.1:43378905-43433804 GCF_021869965.1 Rhincodon typus
CCGAAACGTCAGCCTTTCTGCTCCTATGATGCTACTTGACCTGCTGTGTTCATCCAGCCCTGCACCTTGTTCTCTCGGATTCTCCAGCATCTGCAGTTCCTACTATCTCTGATTCAGTATACAGACTCAATCTGGTCATTTTATATGTCCACCAAACAATCTCAATGTGTAGAGAAAATTGTGTAAAAGCAATCCTGTTTTTTTTAAATTTCTAATCTCGCACAGGCTTTTCATGGGAGAAATCCTATTCTTTGATGGAAAGAGGGGATGTTGTGATATTGTATGTGCCTAAGATCAGATAAACCCATGCCTTTAACAGAGTGATATCAATGCAGCATTATGCCAAGTGATATTCTTGCATTAAAGTATGAACTCCACCTTGAATAGAGACTCATTTTATTAGTAATCCATCAGGTAAATTGAAAAACCAGTAATAGTTGGAAATGAATGTTTTGGGCAGAGTGGAGCTTTGTTTTGAAGTGTACAAGAAATAACACATACTGGCCTGACAGCCGCCAGTTTTACTTGTTTCTCCTTCCGCATAGTCACCCAGCTTATGCCCAGACTCCGAATATCTGTGATAAAGTCACACTGTGTTTAGTTGCTCAAAAATAAATCTTCTGATACTTGTTCTCAGTGAGAACCCAGTCTCAGCGCTTCAGGTTATGAGAGCTAACATAATACTAAAAGCCCCAAAATACATCAAAACTGACTTGATTGCTCTGCAGAGAGACAACATGGATCCGATGGGCTGAATGTTATTTCTGTAACGGGAATAATGACTCTCTGGACTCACAGCACCAGTGACATGGGTTTGATTCCACCCTTGGGTGATGGTCTGTGTGGAGTTTGCACATTCTCCTCGTATCTGCTTGGGTTTCCTCCGGGTGCTCCGGTTTCCTCCCACAGTCCAAAGATGCGTAGGTTAGGTGGATTGGCCATGCTAAATTGCCCATAGTGTTCAAGGATGTGTAGATTAGGTGGGTTATAGGAGGATGGGTCTGGGTGGGATGCTCCCGAGGGTCAGTGTGGACATGTTGGGCCGAAGGGCCTGTTTCCACGCTGTAGGGATTCTTTGATATCTATGATCTAGACTTTGGGAACAAAAACAGAAGTTGCTGGAAAAACTCAGCAGGTCTGGCAGCATCTGTGAACAACAAAAAAAATCAGAGTTAACGTTCGGGTCCGGTGAACCTTCCTCAGAACCGGCTAGACTTTGAGAGTTCATCCAGCACCGTCTCTGCCAGGGGTGGCTGCCCAAACTACATAGCAGGAAGAGCTAACGCAGTGCGGAGCTGGAGGAGCTAACGCAGTGTGGAGCTGGAGGAACACAGCAGGCCAGGCAGCAGCTGAGGAGCAGGAAGGTTGATGTTTGCGGGAAAGCAGCGGGGAGGCCACTTGTGGATGTTTGGCTGGAGTAGAGACATTGGGAGGGGGGTGGGACATTCAGAGGCTGACAGCTCTTCCCCCAGACATACCAGAGAATCCTGTGATGTCCATGGCTTTAAGATTCCTGCATTTGATGACGGTCAGTGTCATTCGACCAGCTGTTGGAAGGTAGCAAAGAGAAAACATAATCTCCCCTAAATCCACGCTTTCCTGTCACAAGAAAAAAAAAGAACATTTAAAGTTACACTTTTAACATCGCAAAAGCATTTACATTTTAGTCCCTTCAAGAGGAACTCACCTCAAATCAATGATTTGAGATTGAGAACAGAATTATGCAACAAAGAGTGTTTGCCTGCCTCATCATGCTGACTGTCTTAAAACCTAAAACAAATACAGAATATTGTGAATACCAGAAATGTGAGTTCATTAGAAAATTGCAGGAAATACCCCACAGGTTTGGCAGGAAAAAAATCAAAGGGTTCAATGTTGCATTTCTTGGCAAGGTGAGAGCCAGAATATAAACTAAGGGCTCAACTTACTCCTGCCCACAACTGTTTCTGTATGTCCAATCAATGCCTGATTAAGGTCAATTAGTTTGACCGTTTGTGCAGGGAAGTGGTGGCCTAGTGGGATTATTGCTAGACAATTAATCCAGAAATTTAGCGATGTTCTGGGGACCCAGGTTCTAATCTTGCCATGGCAGATGGTGGAATTTGAATCCAATAAAAATCTGGAATTAAAGGTCTAAATGATTACCATGAAACAACTGGCAGTTATTGGAAAAAAAACCATCTGGTTCACTAATGTCTTTTAGGGAAGGAAATAAGCTATATTTACCTGGTCTGGCCTGTAAATGACTCCAGACCCACAGCAATGTGGTTTACTCTTAACTGCTGTCTGGGCAATTAGGAATGGACGATAAATGCTGGCCTAGCCAGAGATGTCTACATTCCTTGAGTGGAAGCTGCTCATCAACACCCCCTCCTTTCCAGTTAGCCCTGCAGGCTGGTAGAATTGATTGGGAGTAGTGACTGCCACTTGCACGTTGCTTTCCAAGCCACTCATCATCCTGACTTGAAACTATATTGTTGTCTCTCCAGCGTCGCTGGGTCCAAAACCTAACAGCACTATAGATAGGCAGCACGGTGGCTCAGTGGTTAGCACTGCTGCCTCACAGCACCAGGGACATGGGTTCAATTCCACCCTTAGGCAACTGTCTGTGTGGTATTTGCACATTCTCCCCATGTCTGCATGGGTTTGCTCCGGTTTCCTCCTACAGTCCAAAGATGTGCAGGGTAGGTGGACTGGCTGTGCTAAATTGCCCATAGTGTTCAGGGGTGTGTAGATTAGGTGTGTTAGTCATGGGAAATGCAGAGTAATGGGGAAAAGGTAGGAGAGATGCTCTTTGTTGGCGGGGGGGGGGGGGGGGTGTGGACTTGTTGGGCTGAATGGCCTGTATCCACACTGTAGGGATTGTATAATAATTCTACATGGATTGCAGTGGTTCGAGAATACAGCTCACCACCACCTTCTCAAGGGCAATTAGGGATGGGCAATAAATGTTGCCCACCCAGTTGCCCATTCTATGAGTAAATAAAAAAAGGGCAGGAAGATAATGTGGCAGACAGATAACATCAGAAATAGGAAGTCAGTCACAGCTTTTCTCAAATGGAAGACGGAGAGTAGCACAGATATTGCAGCTGCTCCCGAGATTTAGGCTTATTTCTAGATTTCTTACAATCATTCCATTTCAGTCATATAAGATTCTTATTCTGATTCATTTTTAGTTGTTTTATGGTATAAGTACATGAATAATAAAGGTTTGGAGGGATTTGAGCCAAACCCAGACAGGTGAGACTAGTTTGGTTTGGGATTATGAACAAAAACAATGCATGCTGGAAAAGCTCAGCAGGTCTGGCAGCATCTGTGGAGGAGAAAACAGAGTTAATGTTTTGGGTCCGGTGACCCTTCCTCAGAACCGATGGTGGCTGGGAAAACATCAGTTTATATGCAGAAAATAGGGAGGTGGGTGGGATAGGGAGTAAATGATAGGATAGAGCCCAAAGAGAGAGAAAGACAGTTGGACAGACAACGGAGTTGCTAACGATCAGGCTGGGAGGGTGAGTAGTTGTTAATGGGGACTGTTAGTGACTAACAACAGGGAGTGTGTAGTGGCAGGCTGGGGTAACAAGGCCTGGTGTGTGGGGTGGGGTGCTGGGACATGGGAGAGTTTAGGCCCTAAAATTATTGAACTCAATATTGAGTCCGGAGGGCTGTAGGATCCCCAAGCGGAAAATGAGGTGTTGTTCTTCCAGCTTGTGTTGGGCTTCACTGGAACACTGTAGCAAGCCAGAGACCGAGACGTTGGCCAGGGAGCAGGGTGGTGCATTGAAGTGGCAGGCAACAGGTAGTTCAGGGTCTTTTTTACGAGCAGAACATAGATGTTCTGAGAAACGGTTGCCAAGTCTACGCTTCGTTTCCCCAATGTAGCGACCACCACATTGTGAGCAGCGAATGCAGTAGACTAGATTCTGGGAAGTGCAGGTGAAGTGTTGCTTCACCTGGAAGGTATGTTTGGGCCCTTGGATACTGGGGAGGGAGGAGGTAAATGGGCAGGTGTTGCACCTTCGCCGGTTACAGGGGAAGGTGCCGTAGGGCTGTGGGGAGGTGTTGGGGGTGAAGGAAGTGTGGACCAGGGTGTCCCGGAGGGAAAAGTCCCTGCGGAAGGCAGACAAGGGAGGGGAGGGGAATGTGTGTCTGGTGGTGGCATCTTGCTGGAGGTGGTGGAAATGGCGTCTGATGATCTTCTGGATGTGGTGCTGGTGGGATGGTAGGTGAGGATAAGGGGAACCCTATCGCTGTTGCAGGAGGGAAGGGAAGGGGTGAGGGCAGAAGTGCGGGAGATGGGTTGGACCCCATTGAGGGCCCTGTCGACAACGGAGCTGGGGAATCCTCGGTTGAGGAACAATGTGGACATTTCGGAGGCTCCCTTGTCGAAGTTGGCCTCATCTGAACATATGCGACGGAGACAGAGGAACTGAGAGAACAGGATGGAGTCTTTACAGGAAGTCAGGTGTGAGGATGTATAGTCCAGGTTAGTGGGTTTGTAATGGAAAGGTGAAGCAACACTTCACCTGCACTTCCCAGAATCTAGTCTACTGCATTCGCTGCTCACAATGTGGTCTTCCTCTACATTGGGGAAATGAAGCGTAGACTTGGCGACCGCTTCGCAGAACATCTACGTTCGGCTCGCAAAAAAGACCCTGAACTACCATTTCTGAAGAAGGGTCTAGGCCCGAAACGTCAGCCTTCCTGCTCCTCTGATGCTGCTTGGCCTGCTGTGTTCATCCAGCTCTACACCTTGTTATCTCAGATTCTCCAGTATCTGCAGTTCCTACTATCCCTGAACTACCTGTTGCGTGCCACTTCAATGCACCACCCTGCTCTCTGGCCAACATCTGTGTCTCCGGCTTGCTACAGTGTTCCAGTGAAGCCCAACGCAAGCTGGAGGAACAACACCTCATTTTCCGCTTGGGGCCCCTACAGCCCTCCGGACTCAATATTGAGTTCAATAATTTTAGGGCCTAAACTCTTCCATGTCCCAGCCCCCCACCCCACACACCAGGCCTTGTTACCACATAGCCTGCCACTACACACCCCCTGTTGTTAGTCACGAACAGTCCCCATTAACAACTATTCACCCTCCCAGCCTGATCGTTAGCAACTCCTTTGTCTGTCCAACTGTCTTTCTCTCTCTTTGGGCTCTATCCCATCGTTTACTCCCTACCCCACACATCTCCCTATTTTCTACATATAAACTGACGTTTTCCCAGCCACCATCAATTCTGAGGAAGGGTCACCAGACCCGAAACGTTAACTCTGTTTTCTCTTCCACAGATGCTGCCAGACCTGCTGAGCTTTTCCAGCAACTTTGTTTTTGTTTCTGTTTCTGTTTTTGTTCCTGATTTACAGCATCCGCAGTTCTTTTGGTATTTTTTTGGTTTAGGATTATGGTCAGCATGGACTAGTTTCTCCAAAGGGTCTGTTTCCATGCTGTATGACTCTATAACTAGAAATTGTAGAGGGCCTTCATTCCCAGCATTAGCTCTTCATTGAAAGTTCAATTTAAAAATAATTCTAAAACTGTCATTAAAAAAAAAGTCACCTTGCCCGACAGCATCTGCTGCTGTAACGAGCCATGGTCCTGGGAGCATTTTCTTCCATCCTTGTGCCTTGTTATGGCTACCAAAAAAATCATCCCTGAATCTTTTCTCATATGATACCCCAAAAATAAATCTGGTGGGCAACAAAAACAAAAATTTCAAAACAGTAGCCCACCCGAACTTGTAACATGAAATCCAGGCCAGAGTTAGTTTTGAATCAAATGTGACTCTTCAGAAGAAGTCAGCTTTGATTTCCTTTTCCTTTGTCTCCTTACACATCAGCGTGGCTCAACCTTCTAGGTATTTCCAGAACTTTCGGTTATCCTTAAAAGCACTCATCTTAATAGCTCCTTAAGATACCCACCGCTACTCAGAACTTTGTGATTTGTCACTATATTAGTGATTGAGGGATGGATATTACTTCCAGAACTTAATGCCACGCAATGTTCTATATACATTTGAGTGGTACGATGTTCAACATTTCCCACAAAAGAGATTGGGGTAAAACTCAACTCAGGCAGCAAAACAAGCTAAGATCATCCTACTTATGAAATGGTTAAAGATCTACCTCAGTGTCAATGTTGTACTCCCATTATTTGGAAACTATATTTATCAGGCCTACTCAAATCCAGTTTACAACCTTCGGCTTAAGAAGCTAGCAATTTACCAAGGCAGGGGATATTTGGCACCTGGGAACATTGCAAAAGCAGCCGAAATTTCTGGCAGCAATCAAACTCACAGTCTTGACACAGATGATGTCCCTCCAGATGGTGTCTTCCTTCGGAGGTTCCAGCAACTCGAACAGGTTATCCACAATTACCTCCCCAATCATGTCGTGTCTCGAAAATCGGTCAAAGTCATAAACGCTGAAATGCAGCTTCCTGTTGCTGAGCTGGTCCAGGGGCACTGGGAACTGAAAGGTTTCATTAAAGATGGGATTGAGTGTCTTTCTGTGAACTCGAGTCTGGAATTTCTTTTTCCGATCTGGAAGCAGGTAAATTTTAACATAAGGGTCTGAGGTTCCGGAAAAGTCTTTTGCTGGCAAGTCCAAGCATTTCAGAATGGTTACGATCAAATGCTGATTCTCGTAATCGTACTTAAGGGTAAGGTTCAATTTTCCACTCGTTTTCACATCCTCTTGCTCACCATCCTGAGAGTCGACAGACTTCTGTTTATAGAGCTCCGGTTTAATGCGTCCAATACTGGTGGTTGTCTCTCCTCTCTGCAAGCTATCCATACTGAAATCAACACTTGAAACATGCATTTGTCTTGGTAAGTGCCTTTTGAAGGAATTATGCCTATAAAAGGAAAATGGTCCAATCTCTTAAATATCACTGCACTATTACCAGTTTGGATCAAAAAAAAATTAATCGTGACTTTAAACAAAGTTTAACATTTCCTTCTTCACCCACCAGCAGAGCAGGAAGAGATCTGACATCAGTATCCAACTCACTGCTCAGAAACTGATACACTATCGATGTTCTGAAGACAGACAAATCAGCTACAGCACTTTTCATGACCTACATTGCAAAGTGCTCTTCAGCCATTGAATTACTTTTACAGTGCATTCATTGTTCCAATATAGGAAATGTGCCCATTAATTTGCCAAAGGCTCTGCCAAAGAGCCACAGCAGAATGAAGAGATAATCTACTCCATGGCCAAGATATTAAGGAGGATTTCCCCTGCCCTTCCACAAAATAAAACACCTCACAGCGTTGGGGGAGTGATGGTTTAACATCTCAAAAACACCACCTCCGTACAGCATCAGACTGTCAGCTTAAAAAACTTTCATACCCAAAGCTCTGGAGTGGAACTGGGATGAACAATCTCCTGATTAAGAGGAGAGAGTGCTAATCTTACGGAATGCTTCACTTGTTGATTGACAAAGGTTCGCTCTGTCCATCCTGACAGTCTCTTGATAAAACAGTGTCAGAGTAATTGATTCATTTCAGTGATCGATCTATGTCAATTGGGTGAGATTATTCTTTACAACATTATCTGCCTAGGATTCAGCCTAATGAACAGGCTTGGCTTGCAGTTAGGCAGAGCAGACTGGAGAGGTGTCTGTGGGAACAGGCAGGGAGGCTGCGGGCACAGGTTTGTGCGGGAACAGGCAGGGAGGCTGTGGGAATGGTAGCTAAGTTCCAGCCAACAGTAGAACTTGAGGATGGGTGTGATCTATATATGGAGAGATGGCTGTTGGAACTTTTAGAGTGAAGATGTCCTGATCCTCTTGGCCTACTGCCAGTGCTGTAAAGGCTGTGTGAACCTGTCCTCAGCTCCATACAGTTGCCAAGTTTTCTGAAGGCTGAGAACTATTGTCTCTGGCCACTGTAAAGCTGTGTATAAAGCAGCCCGGATTGGGTCAGTACCTGCTCCTCATGCTGCCTCCAAAAAGTTATCCGTCAAGTGAGTGGGTTTGGGTTGATTTTAATACCTCACCTGACCCTGCCTGGGAGAGTTTTGAGTCAGCTGTTTGTTTCTCTGGGTTAGTTTTATAATTTCTCTCCCTCAAGAGTAGGCCATGTTCCCTGGAACTACTGTCTGAACAAAGTGAAACAACCCATCAACATTATCCACTCTTTTCACTTATTGGAAGACCCAAAAAGAAGGCTATCAAAGGATTTTTTGTAGATAAAGTGATACAGAACAATGCTGTGCCTTTGAAAGATTGAAATTAATAATATTACAGCATCTATCATAAGTGAAATAACACGTGACACATGTGACATTACATAGCTCATCCAGAACTAAACTGAAGATTGAATTGATTTACTGCTTTAATGCCATGACTTGGCCCACTATGGATCGCCAAAATCAGGCAGCACTCCTGTATCAAGCTCGACCATCGTACCCCCTCCCCTCCATGAGTCATCAGTCTCAGGCATCACCCTCTCCAATCCCTGGTCCCCAGGGGCCTGCAGACTCATTAGCTTCTGCCACTCCATAGTCTTCAAGTCATGACCCTCAGACACATTCCTTTTCAGACCATGATCCAACTCCCTCTTGAAATCCTCAGTTGAAGTTGCCGCCATCTTGCTATCAGATGGAGAATTCTACTTCATAACCACTCATTCCACAAGCCAACTTTCCTTCCTATCATCACTGCCAACTGCTCTCAATGTAATCCATCCCATTCTTGAACTTTCGATAGGAACAGCTTCTCTCTATCTGCTCTGCAGACCCTTCCTGATTTTGACCATCTCTATCAAACCACCTCTCAATTTTACATAGTGAAAACAAAATGCTGTGGATGCTGGAGATCAGCAATAAAAATACAGAAATCGCTGGAGAGACTCAGCTAACCTGGCAGCAGCTATGGATAGAGTTAACCTTCTCTCAGCCTTCCCTTCTCCAGGGAAAACAGCTTTAATTTCTCCAATCTGTCCGCATAACTGAAGTTCCTCAGGCCTGGAATCTTCCTTGTGAATCTTTACTATACTTTCTCCAGTGCCTTCACCACCTTCCTAAAGTGTAACCCTCACAACTGCACATAATCCTCAAGCTGAGGCCATACCAGTGTTTTATACAGGTTTAACACAACTTCCTTGCTCTTGTACTGGATGTCCCTACTGAAAAGCTCAGAACGTTATACATTTTTTTTACTGGTCTCCCAACCCGTCCTACCATCTTCGATCCACATAAAGACCCAAGTCCTTCTGCTCCTACACCCTGTCAACAATTGTACTCATCATTCCTCCCTGTTGTTTCTACCAAATCACTTCAAACTTCTTAAAACTAAATTTCATCCTTCACTTGTCCAACACTTCTATTAACTTTTGAAATTCTAAACTACCCTCCCAGTTCACAATATTTACGAGTATTGTGTGTCACCCATTGTGCCCTAGACACCCAGCTATCACTGTACATCAGAAAGAGCAGGGGTCCTGTTGCGGATTCCTGGGGATGTCGGCTACAAACTTTCCTCCAATCTGAAAAACACCCATTAATCATGACTCTCTGTTTCCTATCAATCTGCCAACTGTGCATCCAGTTGCTAATGTCCTTTTATTCCATGAGCACTAACCTTGTTTAATCTTCCTTTATTGTCAATCTAGGCAGCATGCCATCCCCACTGCAGTGAAATGGCTCTCCTCCATATCTGTCCCATTTTTCACATTGCTGCTCTCACCTCTTCCTCTCCATCTCAGAGCTACAATAGGGTTCCCCTCGTCCTTATCTCCATAAGGAATGGATTATCCTTCAGACCTAGTCTGGTATGACACCTCCCCTCCCTTCCCAACATTCTGAAGGGATATTTCCTCCAGAATGTCCTGTCTACCTCTTCCTCTCCCCATGACACCTTCTGAAATAAGCACAGCAGATGCTCTCTCAGACCTTTCACCTCCTCTTGCTCTCACCATGATGGGCCCCAAACTCTCCCTACAGGTGAAGAAACAATTTATTTTACTTCCCTCAATATTCAAGTTTGATGTTTACAACCTAATCTCCATTGGGAAAAGCCAAGCATAGATTGGCCAACCGCGTTACAGAACAACACTTCCTTTTTGCGTAGAACCAAGTTATCTGATGGCTTCTCATCTTAGTCTGCCATTTCACATAGCCACTGTCCTCTCAGTTTTAGCCTCCTGCAATATTCAAACGAATATATTTCAACACCAACTCAAGAACCAGCAACTCATCTTTCAATGAGGCATTTTCCAGTTTCAAAGGTAAATTTAACATTTTCAGATCATAACCTCGGTCCATTTATTCAGACAGCAGTTGTTCATGGTGTTTCTACTGTTACCGTAACACTCCATCTCCACTCAACTTTTGTTTGTTCCCTTGTCACACCAGTGTTATCAACACTATAACAACATAGGAGCAGAAGTAGGCCATTCAGCCCATCACGTCTGTTCTGACATTCAATGAAATTCAATGTGGCTGATCTGAAAATCCTCAACTCCAATCTCCTATCTTTTCCCCATAACCTTTGTCTTGCTTACTAATTATCTCAGCTTTGATAAGCCTGAGGTATTCCAGATCTGGACTGAATAGTATTGTTCCACTTGGGAACCTGCAACCTCTGGGACTCAACATTGAGTTCAATAAGTTTAGAGCCTGATTCCATCCTTGTGATTTTTTACCCACCCCACACCTAGTCCTGTTATGATATGGGTTGCTTTAGGCACAGCCACCCATTTGCACGTAGACAAAAGCCCATTATCACACTGTATGGGTCGCATTCAGCACAGCTAACACATTTTCTCAGTCTGAGCTCTTTATTATTAACAATTAAGGTTTTCTTCTGTCCTGGCCTGCTATCCATCATTACCATCTTTGCCTACCCCTTTGATATCTCTCTCTGGTTTCCATCTCCATCCCTCATATCTGCTGACCTCTCCCATTCTCCTCCCACCTGCCTTCCCCACTTCAGCAGAAATACCACTTTTTCCTTGCTAGTAACAGTTCTGATGTCACCAGAGTCGAAATATTAACTCTGCTTTCTTCCCAAAGATACTGCCAGGCCTCATACAGAATCATACAAGCAGGCCATTCAGCCCATCAAGTCCACACCAACGCTTTGGAAAGTATCCCACCCAGGCCCACCCCCCTACCCTGTATTTCCCATGGCTAACCCACCTAGCCAGCACATCCCTGGGGCACTACGGGCAACTTAGCATGGCCAATCCACCTAACCTGCACATCTTTGGACCGTGGGAGGAAACCGGAGAACCCGAAGGAAACCCACACAGACACGGGGAGAATGTGCAAACTCCACACAGATAGTTGTCCAAGGCTGGAATCAAACCATGGATCCTGGTGCTGTGAGGCAGCAGTGCTACCCACTGAGCCACCGAGCCAAACTACTGAATTTTGCTAGCAGTTTCCATTTTTTGTTACAATCTCCAGCATTCACAGTTCTTTGTTTTATTTTACAGGTTACACTGGAGCTCCATTTGGAAGCATAAAGACAAGTCAAATCAGTATGTATCATTTGCCACTTTTACTGGTGTTTCCCTTCTGGGCATGCTAATCCCCCTGCTCTCTCTGCAGACATTGCCAGACCAGACCAATTTTCCTATTGCCTTCATTGCTCAGACACTCGGCCAGTTAAGCTAAACACTATGGGGAAGCGATGGCCCAGTGGTATTATCGCAGAACTGTTAACCCCGTGCAATGGGGACCCAGGTTTGAATCCTGCCATGGCAGATGGTTAAATTTGGATTCAATAAGACAGTAATCCAGAATTATGAGTCTATTAATCAATCGATTGTCGGACAAACCCAACTGTTTCACTAATGCCCTTTAGGGAAGGAAATTGCTATCCTTACTTGGTCTGGCCTGCATGTGACTCCAGACCTACAGCAATGTGGTTGACACTGAACTGCCCTCTGGGCAATAAATGCTGGCTCATCCCATGAATGAATAAAGAGGAAAACAAAATTTGTATGTCTCCTGCTGACCACGAACCAATCCCGCTTGGCTTGGTACTAACCTGGAGGAGGTTGTTGGTTCAGTGGTCTGACGTTGCACACGTGTGTGTTTGAGGAGATGCTCCTTGAGAGCTGCTTGGACCTCAGCAGGTATATCGGGAGAGGTCTGGCTGATCTTCATGGCGGTCGCCAGTAGCGTGACTGAATTCTTCCCGTTCTCTTTAATTTCCTTAATCTCCTTTTTCTCTGGAGTTTCCACAGCCTCCGGTACGTCGCTTGATGTTTGCTGAGGGACATTACTTGCGTTAGAGGTGAGATCTTTATTCCTCCAGTACGGCCAGCAAAGCTTCCAAAACACAAACAGAGACACTACCAACAGGGCAAGCCCACAGAAACAGACGACTACAGCAAGCAGACTGACCGAAATGTCTAGGGAGTGGGCAGAGAGGTGGAGTCAAGCAAACAACATGGCAGACAAACAGGGAGGAGAGAAAACAGGAAAAGATTGAGAAAGGAGCTGGTCTCAGAATACCACATCCAAATATCTTTACAACACCCTCCCTCAATAATCAGCGAAATGATCACAGCTGTAAGTATACAGAGGGGAGCAAGACCTCACATGGAAATACTGTGTAGTTTTGTTCTCCTTATCCAAGAAAGGATACAGTTGCCATCCAGGGGGTGCAATGAAGGTTCACCCAATTATTCCCTCAAATGTTAGGATTGTCTTAATTTTTTTTCCTTTGTTAACCTATTTTTCTAATCAACCTGTTGAGAGATGATATTACATGTCTCTGGAGCAGGTGGGACTTGATCCCAGGCCTCCTGGCGCAGGGGTAGGGACATTAACACTGCGCCACAAAACGGCTGCCTCTCTATGAAGAGAGATTAAGGCCCAGGTCCATATTCCTTAGAGTCTCAAAGAATAACAGGCCATCTAAAATTCTTCTAGAATTCTTGCAGGTTGTGACAAGCTGAACATAATTAGGAGTCACCTCCTGGCTGGTGAGTTTAAAACCAGGGACATTATCTCGGAATAAAAGGCAGGTCATTTCACACAGTGACTTTGTCACTCAGAGGATGGTGAAACTTTGGGAATTATCTAACCCAGAGGCTGTGAAAGCATAATCATATGAGACAGAGATCAAGAAATTTCCAGACACAAATGACGCAGAGAGATCTAAGAGTGCTGGAGAATGGCATAGAATCCCTACAGTGTGGAAACAGGCCATTTGGCCTATTCAGTCCACACCAATCCTCTGAACAGCATCCCACCTCAGATCCATTCCCTATAACCCTATATTTCCCATGACTAATCCACTTAGCCTGCACATCCATGGACACTATAGCGTGGCCAATCCATCTAACTTGCACACCTTTGGACTGTGGGAGATGACCAGAGCACCCAGAGGAAACTTACGCAGACACAGGGAGAATGTGCAAATTCCATGCTGACAGTCACCCAAGGCTGGAATCGAACCCAAGTTCCTGGCACTGTGAGGCAGCAGTGCTAACCACTGAGCCACTGCACTGCCCCATTCATAGCATTAAGACTGCTGATCAGCCATGATCTAATTGAATGGCTGCGCAGGATTGATGGGCTGGATGGACTACTCTTGCTCCTATGTCGCCATCATTTGGAATATAAAGAAATGAGATGTCAGCAGTAATGGACCAGAAACTTGGATTGCCACTTTTGGGTCTAGATACAAGGGTATCATCTCCACTTTGATCAGCACTAATGTCCTAACTTCCCAGATATTGATCTTCATTATTACACAGCATCAAAAGACAAGCTCTTCAGGGGCAAGGTGGAGCTCCATGAGTGCCCCTCAGACCCCTTGGGTAAGTGGGTCCTCAACTGAGGCCTGACGGTCAGGTTCAAGTCAGAACAGAGATCGGTTCTTGGGTCATTTTGAGTTAGCTCGGGTCAAAAATCAAGGGTCAAGCTATGGATCACAGGGTCAAGTCAAATGATGTTGGCAGAGGAAGTCCGAGGGGAAAGACTGGAATGCTGAGGAGTGGAGGATTGTGGGGTGAGACTAGGTGTGTGGTGACAATGGATGGGGAGCAAAGATCAGAATGAGATTGGGGGAGGAAGGAAGGTTGAAGTGATCTGGGGCCGGAAGTCAGAAAAGGCAACAAAAGTCAGTGAGATTAAAAAAGGTGGTGAAGTTGAGAAATACAGGTCTGATCCAGATAAATAAATCAAAGACATACTTTGTAATTGGCACACAGTCCCTAGGTTTGGAGTTTATGAGTGTAATAGTGCAGCCTTGGGGCAAATCAATGCTGGGGACACAGTCTCATGTAGGCGACAGACCCCTTTATTGATTCTGTTTGAAGAGTGCTTAAAAAAACACTTAGATTTTTCCTTTTCTAATAAATTGCTGAAAGAAGAGACATGTTGCTGAAACTTTTCATTTCACCCACATCAGGTTAAATGCAAGAATTGCCAAATTTCAAATGATCACAACAATTTATAAAATGGAAGAAACTAAAAGTGTGCTGATTAAGGTGCCTGTTAATCAGAACCCATTTTCTCCTGTAGTGATTTGACTGGTAATGTCAGTGGGCTGGTAATCCAGACTCCTTTGCTAATGTCCTGGGGCAGACAGGAGTTCAAAGCCTATGATGGCAGCTGTGAAATTCAAATTCAATACAATCTGGAATTAAAAGCTAGTCTAATGTCAACCATGCCAGAAAATCCCATCTGGTTCACCAATGTCCTTTAGGGAAGTGAATATGAAATCCTTATCTTATCTGACCTACATGTGACTCCAGACCCACAATGTGGTCAACTCTCAACTGCCCTTTGGAATGACTTAGAAAGCCAATCCATTCGAGGGTAAAAGGGATGGGGCAACAAATGCAAGCTTTGCCAGTAAAGCCCATAACCAATCATCTCAATTGCATTTACCACAGGCCAATTGCTCAGAACTCAATGCAGTCAAATTGGGGTCGGATTGTGTCTGGTGTCATGCTCTTTGCCCCAGTCCTGCAACCCTTGCTCTCAGAACTTACTTCATAATATTTACAAGGCAATAGCTTTGCTGGGATTTGCCCTCAATTGCTTCCTAAGATACAATGGAGCTGCTGTATTTTTACAGAGTTGCTGAGGTAATGGAAACATTGATTTAAGAAACATTCTATAATGCAGCTGCAAAATGTCATGTGATATTATATCATAAGACATAGGAGCAGAAATTAGGCCATTCGGCCCACTGAGTCTGCTCTGCCATTCAATCATGGCTGATACGTTTCTCAACCCCATTCTCCCGCTTTCTCCCTGTAACCCTTGATAATCAAGAACCTATCTATCGCAATCTTAAATGTACTCAATGGCCTGGCCTCCACAGCCTTCTGTGGCAGTGAATTCCATAGATTCACCACTCTCTGGCTGAAGAGGTTTCTCCTTATCTCCGTTCTAAAAGGTCTTCCCTTTACTCGAAGGCTGTGCCCTCGCGTTCTAGTCTCTCCTACCAATGGAAGCATCTTCCCAACATCCACTTTGTCCAGGCCATTCAGTATTCCGTAAGTTTCAATTAGATCCCCCCTCATCCTTCTAAACTCCAATGAGTATAGTCCCAGAGTCCTCAAACATTCCTCATATGTTAAGCTTTCCATTCCTGGGACCATTCTCGTGTACCTCCTCTGAACCCGCTCCAGGGCCAGTACATCCATCCTGAGATATGGGGCCCAAAACTGCACACAGTACTCCAAATGTGGCCTGACCAGAGCCTTATGAAGCCTCAGTAGTACATCCCTGTTTTTATATTCAAGTCCTCTCAAAATAAATGCCAACATTACATTTGCCTTCCTGACTACTGACTCAACCTGCAAGTTTACCTTGAGAGAATCCTGGACTAGAACTCCCAAGTCTCTTTGCACTTCAGACTTCTGAATTTTCTCCCCATTTAGAAAACAGTCCATGCTTTTAATCTTCTTACCAAAGTGCATAACCTCACACTTTCCCACATTGTACTCCATCTGCCACTTCTTTGCCCACTCTCCTAACCTGTCCAAATCCTTCTGCAACCTCCCACCTCCTCAATACTACCTGTCCCTCCACCTATCTTTGAAGGCACTGAAGAAAAATATCTTTTTCTATGATGACGTGTACTTTGCCTCATTAGCACATCACACAGCCAAACTTAATTCTACAGTCTCCTCCCAAGTCTCTGATTATAGCCATTATAGCAAACTGCCTAGGACATAATGGAGCCACTGCAGTGGTCCTGGGATTGTCTCTTGCTGAGGCTTCCTGTGTCTCTGAAGCAAAGCACTAAGCCCCATGGTCTGCAAAAGAAAAAGGAACTCTTGCATTTACATAGAACCTTTGATAATTTAGGAACAAATTGCATCTAGCCAAAACAAGTTTTTTATAAGTGGGTGCAGTGACTGTTTTATGGGAAGCATGCAGTGGCCAATTTATGCACAGTAAACTCTCTCAAACGGCAACAGGGCAATGACTGGACAATTTTCTTTTGGGAAATGCCTTCATCTGCATGGGTTTCAGTGGTGGAATTCCTCCATGAAAGCTCTCTGTTTCTCTCTTCTTTGAGAGGCCCCTTTTGTTTTGTTCATGAGATGTGGGTGTTGGTGGCCAGACCAACATTTGTTGCTCATCCCTAATTGCCCTGGACCCGAGTGGCTTGTTCAGCCACTTTAGAGCCAACCACATGACTGTGGGTCTAAACGGCATGTGGGCCAGACCAGGTAAGGACAGCAGATTTCCCTTTCCTCAAGGACATTAGTGAACAGATGAGTTTTTTTTTTTTACAAGACTCAATGATAGTTTCATGATCACTATTACTGAAATTAGCCTTGAATGTAAATTCTACCAGCTGCCACATGGTGGGATTTGAACTCATATCCCACCTTCACCTTCCAACCTGTTTTTTTTGGCCAACTGCATGTTTGTGTTGTTGATTGGAGGATCAATATAGATCAGGACACTGGGGAGATCTCCCCTGTTCTTCTTCGAAACAGTACCATGGGATCTTGTACGTCCCCCCGCAGAGGACAAATTAGACCTGGGTTTAACATCCTGAAAGATACCACACAATCAACCAGAGGAACTCCAGAAGAACCAAAATTGTCAAAAATGTCTTCTTTCTGAATGTTCATTGGATAATTTTATGGTTTTTACTGATTCCTGATTGCATAGAACAGGGCAAAAGAATGTGCTAAAACCAATCAGCCTGGCTCATTGGCCATTTACTTATCACAGCAGCAAGCATTCACCAAAACCACGCTGGAACTTAAGGGGTTACATTACGAAGCCCTGTTGCACAAATTAAGTTTGCATCCCGAAACTGGAAAGTTAAGGACTGGTCTCAAGATGATGTTTGCCATGTTATCGGTGCTTCAACAGTACTCCTTTTAATTCATTCACAGGACATGGGCATCACTGCCAAGGTCAGCATTTATTGCTCATCCCTAATTGCCCCTGAGAAGATGGTGGGGAGCTGTCCTCCTGAACAGTTGCAGTCCTTTGAGTTATAAGGACACCCACAATGCTGTTAGGAAGGAAGTTCCAGGTTTTTGACCCAGTGACACTGAAGAAATGGTGAATTATTTCCGATTCAGGAAGGTGAGCGGTTTGAAGAGAAATCTAGAGGTTACGGTGTTCCCATGTATCTGCTGCCTTAGTTCTTCTCAGTGGCTGAGATTTTGGGTTTGGAACAGGTCAGGCTCGAGGGACTGATAGAATTAGGAAGATGCCACTGAACTTAAAGCAAGAATGCAGCTAAGGCATTTTCGCATCAGTGAGCAGTTTTAGTGTTCCAGGGAGTTGTCATTACATCTTCACTGAAGTGTGACCACCAGGGACTGCTTCCTTCATTGCTAGACAGCCACTATATAGACTTTAGATGTGTCTACACTATGTTTATATCTAGAAACTTGTGGTGGTAAAAAGAAATTAATATAGTAAAGATTAAATTGCCAGCTTTAGCTTTGTATTACAAATCTTCAATGTTTGAAGAGCACTGACCCACTCTACAATCCCAGCATAACTTGAATGTCCACCTTGACCTAACTGGGTGACCCCTTACTCTGAGATTACACCCTCTGGTCTGAGACTTTCACATAAAGAGAAACAACCTCTCTAAATCTACTTTGTCAAGCCACCTAAGAATCTTATGTTTCAATAAACTCTCCCCTTTAAGCGCTGATAAGTACAAGCCCAACATACTTGATCTCTCCTCATAAGGAAATCCATCCCTCCTAATGAGCCTCCAAAGCCAGTATATCTTTACTTCAATAAAGGGTCCAAAACTATACACAGTATTCCAGCTGTGGTCTGATTAGTGCTTTGTGTAGTTTTACTAAGACTCCCCTTTTGCTGTATTCCATTCCTTTCCCTTTGAAATAAACACCAACATTCCACTTGCTATTCCTATTATATGCTGACCTTGGTTGTTAGTGCTAAATTGCTCTAGCAAATACCTTGGTACATTCTTGTGATGAATCAAGTCATCTCTTATGTCACAAGCTTTTTTGTATGTGGGCAACTCAGCAGTTTCAGATTAAAGCTAAAATGTTTGACTTTTGAATCTAATAAAAGGTGTGATGTTCGCAGGAGTTAGATGTACCATTTCCATTCCTCCAGATAATTTGCCCATAGGAAGTGGGATGACACTCTACTTCACATTGATGGGAGTACTGTACCATATATTAAACACTAGCCCTATAATCCAGAGGCCCAGATTAAATGATCTGGGGCCACAGGTTCAAATCTCACTATGGCAGCTGGTGGAATTTAAATTCAATTAATAAACTGAAATCAAAATCTAGCCTCAATAATGGTAGAATATCCTTTATTGTTATGTGGTGCTTATGGCATCGAGTTCGTTAATGTCCCTTAGCGAAGGCAATCTGCCATTCTTAACCTGGTCTGACCACACTGCAATTTTGTTTAACTTTTAATTGCCCTTTGCCTTCACTTCAAGGGGAATTAGGGATGGGATGGGAACCTGAGCAGGGAGACAAAGGAGGGAGAAACGAGGATAGAAACAAAAGACAGAAAGGCAAGAGCAAAAACAGAAGTTTGATCAAAAAGGGGAAAATTGAGAACGATTGTAAAATTGCAAGGAACACAGAAACTGATCGTAAAGGCATTTATACATGAGAAGAAAAAAAGATTAGTAAAGACAAATATAGATCACTTTACAGTTAGAAGCCAGGGAAATTATAATAGGGAGCAAAGGAATGCACATGTACTTTGCTTCAGTACTAAAGTGGGCACAAATAACCTCACAAGTGTTAGGAAACCTAGGGTATAGTGAGCGGATAGAATTGAAATAAAAACCAAAAGAACTGTGGATGTTGTAAATCAGGAACAAAAACAAAGTTGCTGGAAAAGCTCAGCAGGTCTGGCAGCATCTGTGAAGGAAAAAACAGAGTTAACGTTTCGGGTCCGGTGACCCTTCCACAGAACGGAATTGAAATAAATCTGTATTAGAAAGAAAACAATGGTGGGGAAATTAATATAGTTAAAGGCTTTACAAATCATCAAAGCCTGATAATCTAGAACTCAGAGCAGTAAAGGAAATGGTACTGTGGATATTGGATGTTTTGGTGATCATTGTCCAAAATTTTATAGACTCTGGAGTGTATCATATGTAACCCCATTTTTTAAAAAGGAAGACAAATAAAGAGAATTGCAGACCAGCTAGCCTAACATCAGTTGTGGGGAAAATGCTAGAATCCATTATAAAAAGACGTGATAACAGAACATTTGGAAAGCATTAACAGAATTGGTTTACAATAGGCAAATAATGCTCACTGGATTTTTGAGGATTTTACAAGTAGAATAGATAAGGGAGAACCAGTGCATGTGGTGCATTTAGATTTTCAAAGTTTTTGGTAAGGTCACTCATGCCAGGTTGGTGGGAAAAGTTAAAGTACAGGATTAGGAGGTAATATATTGATCAATAATTGGTTGACAGACAGAAAACCAACAGTGGGAATAAATGGTCTTTTTCACAGTGGCAGACAGTGACTAGTGGGGATCAGTGCTTGGGTCCCAGCTGTTCACAATATTTATAAATGACCTGGATTAGGGAACCAAATGCAATATTTCCACGTTTGCTGATGGGATTGTGAGTTCTCAGGAGGACACAAAGAAGCTTCAAGGTTATTTAGACAAGTTGAATGAGTGGGCAAACACAGGACAGTACAATGTAATTAAGTTCTCCACTTTGATGTGAAACACAGAAAAGCAGAATTTCTTCACTCAGAGGGTAATGAATCTGTGGAATCCTCAACCACAGAAGGCTGCAGAGGCCAAGTCACTGAAAATATTCAAGGAAGACTTAGAATATTTTTTAAGATTTTAAATGCAACAAGAGGTATGGGGCAAAACAGGAACTATGGCATCGAGATAAGTGGATTAGCCATTTACATATTGAATGGCACAACAGGCTCAGAGGGCCAACAAACGCTGCCTCAGCCAGCAATGCTCACACCCTGTAAGAAAGTAAAGACAACATGTAACTTTGGTAACATAGGAATGCTTTAGTTAAGCACAGTTTAGTTATTTGGAGTTAACAGCTTTCAACAACAGGATTTCATCCAGGCTTTTTTTTTGAAAACCATCCATTTACACTCATTCGAAGCCATTGCCTTGCACGAATCTCCCAGGCATTATAAAAACCTCACCAAGTTTTCTGTACTATCTTTCTCCCTCAGTCTTCACACTGAATTTCTCATTCTCAGTGACTACAATCCTCAACACGCTATCCTCTTTTTCCTCTAAATTCAAAGCCCTCTTATCCTGTTGATTCAAACATACAAATTCAAAGCAAAAAGAGGCCATGACCCTGCCTTGCCATTTAATGGGCTGATCTGATGACTCCATATTCCCTCTTAGATATGATAAGCTTTTCACCTACTTATCTGGCTTAAATATATTCAAGGACTTTGTTTTCACCAGCTTTTCAGAAAGACCATTCCAAAAACTCATAACCCTCTGTATGAAACCCTGTTTTAAATGGAAAACCCCTTATTTTGAAACTGAGATGCCTAGTTCTAGATTGTGAAGGTGGTGTTTGGTATGCCTGACATTACTGATCAATGCATTGAGTATCGGAGTTGGCAGGTCATGTGACGGCTGTACAGGACATTGGTTTTGGAAAACTGCATTCAGTTCTGGTCTCCTTGCTATAGGAAAGATGTTATGGAAGAGTTCAGAAAAGATTTACAAGGATGTTGCCGGGGTTGGAGGGTTTGAGCTAAAAGGAGGGGCTGAACAGGCTGGGGCTATTTTCGCTGGCGCATTGGAGGCTGAAGGGTGGCCTTATAGAGGTTTGTAAAATCATGAGGGGCAATGGATAGGGTGAACAGCCAAGGTCTTTTCCCCAGGGTAAGGGAGTCCAAACCTAAGGTTTAAGGTGAGACAGGAAAGATTTAAAAGGGAACTCGGAGGCAACTTTTGCACACAGAGGGTGGTGCATATGGAATGAGCTGCCAGTGGAAGTAGTGAACTTTGGTCCAATTACAACATTTAAAAGGCATCAGGATGGGTATATGAATAGGAAGGGTTTAGAGAGATATGGGCCAAATGCTGGCAAATGGGATTAGAGTAATTTGAGATATCTGCTTGGTATGGATGAGTTGGACCAAAAGCTCAGTTTCCATTCTGTACATCTCTCTGACTTTATTCTCCCACAAGTGGAAACATCTACCCTGTCAAGACTCCTCAGGATCTTAAAGGTTTCAATCAAGCAGCCTCTAACTCTCCTGATCTCCAGCGGATACAGGTCTATCCCATGAACCTTTTATCATGGGATAATGATCTTATTTCTCCTGACATGTAAATCCCCCAACCATATTACCCCTTAACCTTGTTATCATGCAAAATATTAACAACCGCATATTACTCATTAATGAGGCCATCTCTGATCATTTTCTTGTATCAATCAATACCCATTTCTCCCTTCCACCCCTCAAACCTTCCTCCTGCTGTATCTATCCCTGGAAATTAGAATGATTCCGCATTTCATTTACAGTTGAATGTTCAAAATCCTGACTCCTGAGCATGTGGATTTTCTTTTTTCTCCCCCTCAACAGTATCTCTACAGTTCCAGATTTAATTGACTTCATCTTCAATTGTGCCTTCAGTACCCTAGTCACCAAAAAACCCATCACTTTCTTTCACGTTGGTACAGTCCCCATTCCTTTCCCCTTAATTCAAAAGGTGTGCAGATGTGAAATAATATACAAACAACTGCTTTAGTTTGGTTTGCCTAGACTCTAAGCTTTGAAATTCCTTCCCTAAACCCTCTCACTACTCCCCTTTTAGGCCACTCCTTTAACACAATTTTTTAACCAAGGTCTTCGCTATCTGTTCTAATATTTCCTTACATGGTTTATTATGCTATTTTATTACACTGAAGGTGTTATGTACATATACATTGTTGTTGCTGGAATTTTCTATCTTACCAGCTCCTTTGGTAATCCATCCTATTCACTGGCTGAAAACTGTTGCCTAAATTCCCTGTTTTCTTTCAATCCCCTTCTTATCTTTATGTTTTGACTCAGTCCTCTAATCCTGTGCCAAGCCATGAAAATTTCTCTGGATCCCAGTTTTCCATACCTGTGAAGACCTTAGATGTTCGCTCTTCCTTCCACTTCCCAGAGTGTCAGGTTTCAAAGCTCATAATCTATCCTCAGTTCTCTAAATTTAGAATCAGCCTTGTGGCCTCATCCAGTCTCCCTTAAACAATTCTACATCCTCCCTACTACACAGAGACCAAAACCAAATGAAGTATTCCAGAGGCAGCCTTACTGAGGCCACCTGTACATTCAACATCAATTCCTTTCAGACAAAACCTACTCCCCTGGTGTATTTTATCTGCTTGCCAAAATTGATCCAAAGCATCTCCTCTTGCACTTATCAGGACAGGGAGGCAAGAAGTTGCAAAGTAGTAGTGTGAAATATCCAAATAGCATACTGTTTTCTCGGAGGCAAAAGGAAAACGTCCACATGTTGCACCTTTCTCGATGAGATTATGGAGACTGCCAATCGCTGCTGCATTACCCAAGACAATACCTTGATCAATCAGAGACCACCTACCTGGCCTGATTTTAAATAGCTAAGATTGACAGTTAACAGTACTTGCTGCATGTCCATACCAAACATTGATCAATCAATTAGCACCCTCATCTCTCACTGCATAGACTGTTGTTCTCTTTCCAAGTTTGGTTACTAGCACCCCAATCTTAACGAGTGCAAGACAAAAAAAAAAGTTGACTTTGTCTCCTTTTAACAATATTTAATTCCTACACTACTGATCTATCAATTCAAGTTTAAATGATCTACTCACATAAATGCCTCAAATCTCTGTTACCTGAAGCACAGCTGCCTTCCATATTCTTTGTTGTTTTGTCCAATCTCACTGCTTTAACATTTATCTATACTGAATTAGATCTGCCAACACTCTATCTATTGAAGAAGCCTGTCTGAATCATCTGAATTATCGCAATATTTTGTTAAATCCTACTAGGTTACCAATGCCAGCATTTATTACCAACAAGCTTATGAAACGTTAAGTTAATCTTGCTAGGCCACTTCAAAGGTCAGGCTTCAGGATCGGATCTGATTATGATCTGCTAATAAGCAGTGCAAGGTGAAATAGCCATAGTCCCAGAGGACAATATCTCAAACTCTTTTTTTTTATTCATTCACAGGATGAGGGTGTTGCTGGCCAGGCAGCATTTATTGCCCATCCCTAAGTGCCCAGGGGGCAGTTAAGAGTCAACCACATTGCTGTGAGTCTGGAGTCACATATAGGCCAGAGCAGGTGAGGATGGCAGTTTCCTTCCCTAAAGGACATTAGTCAACCAGATGGATTTTTACAACAATCGACAACTGATTCACAGTCACCATTAGACTTTTAATTTCAGATATTTATTGAATTCAAATTCCACCATCTTCCGTGGCAAGATTCGAATCCGGGTCCCCAGAACATTATCTGGGCCTCTGGATTAACGATAATATCACTAGGCCATCGCCTCCCCTATTAATAGAGAGGCATGACTGATGGTGAGTTTAACCTAAGAGTCACCATGCCTCAGGCAAGGGGGCGAGGTTGACAAGGCAGGACCTTCAGAGTGAGTTCAGCCAGCACAGAAATTGAACACACACTGTTCACATCCAGCCAACTGAGCTAACTAACCCCAAGGCAGTATTACAGTATTCCAGAAAGTGATATAATGTCACATGATCTTGGTGTCTCTCAGGAAGCCTTGTAGCAAGATGGAGCCACAGTAAGTTGTTTCTGTATGAAGTTAATGTTTTCCTTATCTCAGCAGAAATGTAAATAATCTTTAGCAGCACGGGACCAAGATTATTAGAATCTGCTCAGATGTTTGCATAGGGCTTATATTAGACATTAATGATTGGGATCAATCGATCCTTTTGCCACAGGATTGTTTTAATGGTTGTGTTTTCTTTGGGACAAAGCTGATGGAAACATTTAACAGAACAGACAGCATCTGGGAGAAAGAAAGAGATCAGCTCAATGTCTCACATTGATAACTGTCCAGCAGTATCTTGTTTTAGGTTTTGTTTCCATCTCTAATATAATTCGCCTATTGTCTCTAGCCCATGGGAAAATACTTGCTATTAAACCATTAATTCAGCACCACTACATTATAAATTGTCCAAAAGGAAGAAATTTGTAGGGCTGTAGAGAATAGGCCTATCTGCTGCTCTTACATAGGACCAGCATAGACACAGCAGGCAGAATGGCCTCTTTCTATGCAATACCTGTAATATAAAGAGAATGGATATCTTAATCAGATGGTGATTATATCATGATGTAAAAATCACATGCAAGGGAATGGGAAGAAAGGAGGAGATAGTTTGCGCTAGAGAGAGATGCAATTATTGTGAGCAGTACGTTGTATAATAGTGTGAATAAAACAGTTGGCAAAAATGGCCCGGGTTAATCCACACACATTGGCAGTAGAGACATTACAGCTACAAACTGTCAAAGGAGACAATGGTAGTCTTCATTCCAATGTGGAGAATAGAGCCCCAAGGCACAGGCCTCATGGGAACACAAACCAGTATCAATTCCTGGATTCCAACTTAGAATCTTCCTGTCATTGTGAGAATGTTATGAACTTGTGCAAGACTCCCTCTGGAACTGAGGGGTAGTAACTTTGACCTCTGTATTGTTTATCAATCTTTAACCTCCTTCATTGACCAAAGGAAATCAATATAACAAGCAATTAAAATACTTCAATTACTGCATTTAACCTTTGATGTGATCTGGCAGTCGACTGAGTTTCTTCCATTTGGTAATTTTTCTGCCCATGCTTTGACGTTATGTTCCTTCATTATGGTTCCTTCACTTCCCATCTCACAGGGATACTGTGATGTAGGATTTTTGATTTATATATATTTTTGATACAATTGTGTTAATTTTGAATTCTGAAGTAGCGACACATGGGTTTTTGTGTGTTTCCAAAAGAACGAACAGTTACCTGGAGTGTTTCTCTCGCCATGGTGGGGTTTTTAAAAAAATAGTTTGAGGGCGAATTTTCAGGACTAATAGATTAGAGAGAAAGAGACCTTTTCAGTTTTAGTTTCAGTTTTGGTCAGTTCTCAGAGGTTTTCATATGTAAAGTCGCTCCTGAGAAAGGGAGGAGATGGAGGTGTTAACAATAGATTTCCTGAGAGTAAGAAGTTACTGGTAGTTCCAGACCAGAAATGTTTGGATAAAATTCTGAAGAATTATTTGAGGCAAAGAACCTTTCAGCTCATGTATATGATAGTGCCAAAAAAATCTAGTTTTCCAGACTGGGAGTTAAAATCAAATTAAACACATCAAGACATTACAGAATGGGATTTTCTGGAGTGAGTCCTGTGCAAGGTCATTTTGGGTTTTGTAAAGGAGCATTTTGGGGATTATGTTTCATCATGTGATTCAAAATCTCAATATTTGTGTTCTATGCAAGAGGTCTGGATTCTTCTATTTTGCTTGCTAATACCCAGTGCAGGCTCTATCAAGCCAATCAGCTCCTGACCTCATTACAGCCTTGATTCAAACATGGACAAGAAGGATATAATCTCAGGATACCAGGCAAGCCACTTAAGACTGAGATGAGAAGGAATTTCTTCACTCAGAGGGTGGCAATCTTTGGATTTCTCGACCCTGTGCAGGCTCAGTCATTGAGCATATTCAAGCCCGAAACTGAAAGCTTTCTTGAGCTTAATGATATAAAGAAATAGCAAGATAACTTTGGAATGTAGTGTTATGGTAAATGATCAGCCATAACCTATTCAACTGGAAGAACAGATTCGACAGGCAGAATGGACTACTACTGTTCTTATGAGCAGGTTGAATTTCCCACTGCAGTACTGGAAGAGTGCTGAACTCTCTGAGATGCTGTCTTTCGAATGAGACATGAAACTGAGGTCCTGTTTGCCCTCTCAATTGGGTGTAAATGATATAATGGCACTGTTTTTGAACAGGACAGTTCTCCTGTGGCTATTATCATTAACATTTCCACTTCCATATCGCTGTTTGTGGGAGCTTGCTGTGCACATATTGTCCATTGCATACCCTACATACACTTCAAAAGTACTGCATTGGCTGCAATGCAATCCTGAGATTGTGAAAGATGCTATAGGAATGAAAGCCTTCATATTTTGAATGTGTTTATGAAATAAGTTTACAATAAAACTCAACTTTTTCTGCAAGAGAAAAACAAAATATAAATTAATAAATGATTCCTGCTTTTTGTGAACTGCTCTTATATCAAAACAGTTATTGTGATAAATGTTATGGCATTTTACAAAGCAAGATGAATATGATCAATAACCACAAGATATTGGCTAAAGCAGTGAGTTTAAATTATTAACTCGCTAAAATTGAACAAAGGCGCTCGGAAGTAGCAAAAACTATTGCATTAAACAGGGTTCGCTCAATCAGAAAACCTAACCATTTGATTCCATACACCAGCAAAAAGCAGCCATATAGAAACAGAGAAAATAAGGGCTGGAGCAGGTCATTTGGCCCATCAACCCCATTGTGCCTTTCAATATGATCATGGCTGATCTTCTATCACAATACCATATTCCTGCTCATTCCCCATACTTCATACATCTTTCAGCTTCTAGAAATCTATTTCTTTTCTTAAACCTGTCAATGAATTTACCTCCAACCTTTTCAATTGTGTAAAATGAGGCTCACATTCCAACCAGCTCTATACTCAGTAGAGATAGTGATCAAAAATTTGGCAAATGGAGTATAACGTGGGAAAATGTGAAGTTGTTCATTTCGGAAGGGAGAACAAAAAGGACAGAATATTATTTAGATGGAGAAAAACTGAAGAAAATTACAGCACAAAGGGGACTTGGGAGTACTTATGCATGAAATACAGACAGCTAGGACACAGGTGCAGCAGGTAGTCAGGAAGGGTAAAATAATAAAAAACCAAAAGAACTGTAGATGCTGGAAATCAGAAACAAAACTTACTCAACCTGAAACGTTAACTCTGATTTCTCTGCACAGATGCTGCCGGACCTGCTGTGCTTTTCCAGCAATTTCTGCTTTGGGAGGCTAAAATAATGTTGGCCCTTATTCCAAGGGGGTTGGATTATAAGAGTAGGGAAGTCTACTGCAACTGTTCAAAGCATCTGATGGCCTAGTGGTATTATCGCTAGACTATTAATCCAGAAACCCCGCTGATGTTCTGGGGACCTGGGTTCGAATCCCACCACTGCAGATGGTGGAATTTGAATTCAGAGAGAGTCTGGAATTAAGAATTTACTGACCACCATGAAATCGTTGCCGATTGTTGGAAAAACCCATCTGGTTCACTAATGCCCTTCAGGGGAGGAAGTCTGTGACTCTCACCCTCACCTACATGCGACTCCAGACCCACAGCAACGTGGTTGACTCTCAACTGCCCTCTGAAAGTAGCAAGCCACTCAGTTGTACCAATTGCTACAAAGTCTCAAAGAAATGAAACTGGATGGATCACCAGACATCGACCTAGGCTCCGGAAAAGACAACAGCAGAAACAGCCCTGTTGACCCCGCAAAGTCCTACTGACTAACATCTGGGGGTTTGAGCCAAAATTGGGAGAGCTGTCTCATAGACTAGTTAAGCAACAGCCTGACTTAGTCAGATTCATGTACCTTTCAAACTTCACCATCCCTGGATATGTTCTGTCCCACCAGCAGGACAGACCAAGCAGAGGGGACAGCACAGTGGTATACAGTCGGGTGGGAGTTGCTCTAGGAGTCCTCAACATTGACTCTGGACCCCATGAAGTCTCAGGCTTCGGGTTCAACATGGGCTAGGAAACCTTCTGCTGATTACCACATACTGTCCTCCCTCAGCTGATGATTCAGTATTACTCAAATGTTGAACAACACTTAGAGGAAGCGCTGAGGATGTCAAGGGCACAAAATGTGCTCTGGGTGGGGGATTTCAATTTCCACCACCAAGAGTGGCTCGGCAGCAGTACTACTGATTGAACTGGTCGGGTCCTAAAAGGACATAAAGGTCCTAAAAGACTGGGTCTGTGATGGTGGTGAGGGAACCAACAACAGGGGAAAACATACTTGACCCCATTCTCACTAATCTGCCTGCTGCAGTTGCATCTGTCCATGAGAGTATCGGTAAGAGTGACCATTGTACAGTCCTTGTGGAGATGAAGTCCCACCTTCACACTGAGAACAACCTCCATCGTGTTGTGTGGTACTATCACCGTGCTAAATGGGACAGACTTTGCACAGATCTAGCAACTCAAGACTGGGCATCCATGAGGTGTGTGGGCCATCAACAGCAGCAGAATTGTACTCCAGCACAATCTGTAACCTCATGGCACGGCATATCCCCCACTCAACCATTACCATCAAACCAGGGGATCAACACTGGTTCAATGGAGAGTGCAGGAGGGCATGCCAGGAGCAGCACCAGGTCTACCTGAAGATGAGGTGTCAACCTGGTGAAGCCACCAAACAGCGAAAGTAGCAAGTGATAGACAGAGCTCAGCAATCCCACAACCAATGGATCAGATCTAAGCTCCGCAGTCCTGCCACATCCAGTCATGAATGGTGGTGGACAATTAAACAACTCACTGGAGGAGGAGGGTCCACAAATATCCCCATCCTCAATGATGGAAGAGCCCAGCACATCAGCGGAAAAGGTAAGGTTGAAGCATTCACAGCAATCTTCAGCCAGAAGTGCTGAGCCACTACCGGTGGTCCCCAGCATTACAGATACCAGTCTTCAGCCAATTCGATTCACTCCACGGGATATCAAGAAACGGTTGAAGACACTGGATACTACAAAGGCTATGGGCCCTGACAACATTCCGGCAATAGTACTGAAGACTTGTGCTCCAGAACTTACTGCTCCCCTAGCCAAGCTGTTCCAGTACAGTTACAACACTGGTATCTACCAGACAATGTGGAAAATTGCCCAGGTATGTCCTGTACACAAAAACCAGGACAAATCCAACCCGGCCAATTATCACCCCATCAGTCTCCTCTCGATCATCAGTAAAAAGCAATGGAAGGTGTCATCAACAGCGCTGTCACGCAGCACCTGCTCAGCTCCTGATCTCATTACAGCCTTGGCTCAAACATGGACAAATCAGCTGAATTTCAGAGGTGAGGAGAGAATGACAGCCCTTTATATCAAGGCTGCATTCGACCAAATGTGGCATCAAGGAGTCCTAGCAAAACTGGAATTAACAGGTATCAGGGGGCAAACTCTCCAGTGGTTGGGGTCATACACGACACATAGGAAGATGATCGTGGTTGTTGGAGGTCAATCATCTCAGCTCCAGGACATTTCTGCAGGAGTTCCTCAGGGTAATGTCCTAGACCCAACCATCTTCAGCTGTTTCATCAATGACCTTCCCTCCATCATAAGGTCAGAAGTAGGAATGTTCGCCGCTGATTGCACAATGTTCAGCACCATTTGCGACTCCTCAGATACTGAAGCAGTCCATGTTCAAATGCAACAAGATCTGGACAATATCCAGGCTTGGGCTGACAAGTGACATTCACGCCACGCAAATGCCAGGTTATGACCATCACCAATAAGAGACAATCTAACCACCATCCCTTGACATTCAATAGTGTTACCATCACTGAATCCCCCACTATCAACATCCTGGGGGTTACCATTGACCAGAGACTCAACTGGACTCACCACATTAACACAGTGGCTACAAGAGCAGGCCAGAAGCTAGGAATACAGCGGCAAGTAACTCACCACCTCACTCCTCAAAGCCTGTCCACCATCTACAAGGCACAACTTAGGAGTGTAATGGAATACTTCCCACTTGCCTGGATGAGTGCAGCCCCAACAACACTCAAGAAGCTTGACACCATCCAGGACAAAGCAGCCCGCTCGATTGGCACTACATTCACAAGCATTCACTCCCTCCACCATTGATGCTCAGTAACAGCAGTGTGTACTGTGTACTATCTACAAGATGAACTGCAGAAATTCACCAAAGATCCTCAGACAGCACCTTCCAAACCCATGGCCACTTCCATCTAGAAGGACAAGGGCATCAGATATATGGGAACACCACCACCGTCAAGTTCCCCTCCAAGTCACTCACCATCCTGACTTGGAAACATATCACCATTCCTTCACTGTCACGGAGTCAAAATCATGGAATTTGCTCCCAAAGGGCATTGTGGATCAACCCACAGCAGGTGGACTGCAGCGGTTCAAGAAGGCTGCTCACTACCACCTTCTCAAGGGCAACGAAAACGGGCAAGAAATGCTGGCCAGCAAGCGACGCCCACATCCCAGAAATGAATACAAAAAATAAGTGCTAGCGAGACCATATCTGGAGCACAGCGTGCTGTTTTGGTTCCCTTATTCAAGAAAATATATCATTTCATTGCAGGCAGTTCAAATTTGGTTCATTAGGATGATCCCCGATATGGGGGATTGTCTTACGAGCAAAGGTTAAACAGGTTGGGACTCTACTCACTGGTGTTTAGACGAATGAGAGGTGATCTCATTGAAACATGTATGATTCTTAAGGAGCTTGATGATAAATGCTGAGAGGAAGTTTCCCCTCATTGGAGAGTCTAGGACCAGAAGCCACAGTCTGAGAATAAAGAAGCACAAATTTAAGACTGAGATGAGGAGAAATTTCTTCTGAGGGTTGAGAATGTTTGGAACTCCATACCACAGAGAGCTGTGGGGGCGAGGTCTTTTTGTATATTTAATGCTGAGATAGATACATTCTTATTAGTCAGGGAATCAAGGGTTATGGGGAGATGAAGGAAAGTGGTTATGAGGTACGTCAGATCAGCTATGATGCTACTGAATGGCAGAGGGGCTGAATGGCCTCCACTTCTTCCTATTTATTGTGGTCTTATGGTCTTAAACAGGACAAAGAACATAAAGCTAGGATGATTTTATTGTAGATTAGGCTACAGCTAGTATATGGTGTTCAGTCTTGGACTGCTAGCTATGGAGAAAAGCATTAGAAACACAGAAATAGAAAGAATTAAAATTCTATAATCACCAGGAAGGTGAGAAGCACCATAATAATAGAACAGTACAGCACAGAAGGATGGCATCTAACCCATTGATTGCTTTTCAAATGACAATGCATACTCAATGAGTCTCAATTCCCAGACCTTTCTCCATGTTGCTGCATTCTTAAAATATCCAGTGGAAAAGAATAAGTCAAGAGGAAATCAAAATGGGTAAAAGATCAAAGGTTATTTACGTTGGATGCAAATCAGTCGCAAACACACGGACTGAGGAAGACAACACAGGGAGAACAAAAAGGGGAAGTTTGAAGAAATGTTTTTGCATAGGTGGTTATCAGAATTGATCAAACGTACCAAAAAATAAATGGCCCTTTGGCCCATCCAGGTGTTTGTACTACCATGGATCCTCCTCCTATTCCTCTCATTTCATCCATTCAAAATGCCTTTCTATTCCATTCTCCTTCATAGAGTCATGGAGTTGTACAGCCTGGAAACAGACCCTTTGATCCCACTCATCCATGCAGACCAGATATCCTAAATTAATCTAGTCCCATTTGCCCCATATCCCTCTAAACCCAATGTTGTAATTACACCTGCCTCCACCACATCCTTTGGCAGAACAGCTTATAAAACAGTAATTACTGCTTAGGAATTGGAGGAAATCAACTCCAACACTGAAAATACTTCAAAAAAGGATTAGCTCTCAAAGCTACAATTTTTTTTTCGCATCCTCCATTTTGGATTACCCAGAATTCTGCTTCTACAGGCACAATATTTTCCCTTCCTCCATCTTGGATTACCCAGAATGCTGATATAAGCTGGGTAAACACACCTTTTTCTATTCACCTCAACTATTCCCCATTCATTCTACAATATCATTTTTTTTTGTCTTTGCTGACTTCTCTATTGGATTTATTAGTGACTATGCTATATCTGTGGCCATTAGCTCCAGACTTCTCCACATCTAGGCAAGCAAACCTCTTCACAAATTTGAACATCTCAAATCAGGTCAACCCTCAGTCATTCCTTTTCTAGAGAAAGAAAGTCTGTTCAATCTTCCCTGATCGTTCTAACCGGTCAGTTTTGGTATCAGCTCTGCACATCATTTTAGTACTTTCTCCCCCAGCATTTCTACCATTTTTATAGTATGGAGACCAAAACTGTGCACACGTTCATAACAACATAAAGGACATAAGAACTAGGAGCAGGAGCAGGCAATTCAGCCCTTCTAGCCTGCTCGGTTATTAAATAACGTCATGGCTGATGTCATCTTGGCCTCAACTCCCCTTACCTGCCCATTGTCTCCAACCCTTTAACCCTTGTTTGAGTAAATTTGAGGAGGAGATAGTCAATTTCCTACCCTCCACCACACTCTGGGTCAGTGAATTCCACAGATCTATGACCCTTTGAAAGAAGTAACTCCTCCTCATCTATATTTTAAATCTGCCATCCTATAGCCTAAAACTATGACTTCTCATTCTAGAATGCCCCATGGGAACATCGACTCTAATATCTGTTACAAAACACTTGGATTAAGAAGTCATTTAGATTTCAAGGCCAATTCAGGACACACAATAAATGCTGGTCTTTCCAGAAATGAACAAATAAAAAAAGTCCTTATTCTTCTCACCGAAACACATCACCCTATACTTGTTGATATTGAAATTCATTTGCCATTTACATTCTCATTCAGCTTGTTTATTTATTTACACCTTTCTGTGTTTCGTCTTTTTCTGCATTAACTTTACCTCCCAATTTGGTGTCAGCTGCAATTCTGAAACTGTGCTTCTGATTCCCAAATACAAATCTTTTATGTGAAAGCTGCATAGTAGTGGTCCCAGCACTGTGGAACAACCCTTTCCACCACCTGCCCATCCATTTAGCTATTTTTCACCCAACACTGTTTTCGATCCAGTTTGCTAGCCATTCTGCTATTTGCTTCCTAAGTGCCAATGGTATCAATGGATATGGTGATAGCATGGGAACAAAGTATTGTTGCTCATCCTTAATTGCCCTTGAAATCTAAATAACTTCTTACTCTAAGTGTGACTCAAAGGCAAATATTAGATGTAGAGCAGATGATTGGCCATGTAGGGCAATCTAGAATGACAGGCCATAGTTTTAGGCCAAGGAATATAAAACATAGATGAGGAGAAACGATGTCTCACAAAGGGAATAATCAGTCATGATCATACTGAATGGCAAAGCATAATCAATGGGCTGAATGGCCTACTCCAGCTCCCATATTCAAACTTTAACCTTACCATCTGTTACTTTATCAAAGGCTATTTGGAAATCAAAATATATCACCTAATCTACGTTATCCTCAGCTCCGTTTCTTTAAAACATCATGGAGTTCTAAAAGATTGGCCAAGCATTAATTTCTCTTCTGAAATCTGTGCTGACAGTTCTGTATTAGACAGCGTCATTGGCTCAAACAGCACGGAAACAGACCCTTTGGTCCAACTCATCTGAGCCAACCAGACATCCCAATCTGTCCTAGTCCCATTTGCCAGCATTTGGGCCACATCCCTCTAAACCCTTCCTATTCATATACCCATCCAGATGCTTTTTAAATGTTGTAATTGTACCAGCCTCCACCACTTCCTCTGGCAGCTCATTCCATATACACATCACCCTCTGTATGAAAAAGTTGTCCCGCAGGTCGTTTTTAAATCTTTCCCCTCTCGCCTTAAATCTATGCCCTCTAGTTTTGGACTCCCCTACCCTGGGGAAAAGACCTTGGCTATTACCTCCTCCTTTTGCACATCAAGTTAAAGATACAAATAAAAATACAAATTATGCTTAACGTCAACAATATCTTTATACTAAAGAAATCTACTCTAAATAAACCATTGAATATTTTGTGGGTGGGGGCACAGAATGGATGGCAGCTTTCCATAGAGGATATATAGAAAATGTGACTTCAGTTGAAGGAAAATGTATTTACATTGCAACAATTTAATCACTGTTCAATATACAACTCAAATAGTTTTATGCAAATTTTAAAGCACCACAGATTTCAGCTACTTGGTAAAATGGTTTTAGATAGAAGAAGTCAAACAAAACTCACATTCCTTTCAACCTCAATAAGTCTATCTTTAATCTTCAACATTTCACAAGTTACTGCTTGGTTCTGTCACTCCCATTTTCTTGTGGCCTGGTTTTCTTCACCAAGGCTACCTTGCAAACACTGCGTATATTTTCCTTCTTCTTGTCTCTGCTTGAGAGCTTCATAGTTTTTCCTCACCGTCTTTAATTCCTGACCTTCACTTTCTGAATGTTTTTCTAATTTATCTTGGAGCAAAAATCTCACAATCTTTCTTAGGGTCAACTGGTAATAAAGTTCCCTCGAGTTGTTCAATCTCCCTTTTTAGATAAACATTAACAGACCTCCACTCCCTTATCACTGTTCACATTGCTATTGATGACTCTGCTATCTCTTCCGTAACTTCTTTTAACATGAGTGGGTACCAGACAGCTGGGCCAGGGATCTCATCCTCAAAGTTTAATTTGTTTATCAATTTTCTCCCTTGCACTTTCTACTGTAAAATGTCTTTATACTGTCCTCTGATATCAGGCTCATTTTTTTGTGATAAATATTGAAACTAATTAAGTCATTCACTATCAGTATGCGCAGTTTGTCCCTTTGATGGTCCTATCCCCTATGTTGACTTATCTTGTGATACTTAATGTTTCAGTTGAGTGCTTTACAGTCTCTTTTTAGATTTCTTGATAGGATAATTACGTAGGGCCTCCACCTTTTAAGTACTTTATCTTTTATGACATCTTTCCAGACCATTTTTCTTTTGATTTTCATCATGCCTTTCATTTGTCATCCTCTGCTTCACTCTTTACATATTGAATGTGTGTCTTTTCCTTCATTTTCAATGTTACCCTCATCTTGTTATTTATCCTAAATGTTTCCTTGTTGGAAAGTGTATTCTTGTATAAACAAGAATATGTATGTATCCCAAGCTCTGCTAATCACCGGTTTAAATATTTCCCATCCTTTATGAACGTAAAAATTATGTTCAGGAGTAGGTTCCTCAAGCCTGTTCTGCCATTCAATAAGACCAAGACTGATTGTGGTCTCAACTCCACATTTCCACCTGTTCCTGATAACTAATCCAAAAGATAAGAATCTGTCTATCTGTGTCTTAACAATATTCAATTACTCTGACTTCACTGCTCTCACAGAGAGTTTCAAAGACCCACAGCCTTCTGTGATTTAAAATAACTCCTCACCTCTGTCTTAAATCCTCTTATTTCTAAAGTGATCCCTAGTTCGAGATTCTCCCATAGGAGGAAACATCCTTTCTATATCCAGCCTGTCAAGACCCCTCAGGAGCTTATATGTTTTAATCAAGCTAGCTCTTACCCTTCTAAACTCCAGCAAATACAAGCCCAGTGTATTCAACCTTTCCTCATAAAGCAACCCACCCATTCCAATCATTAGTCTGGTAAACCTTCTCTGAACTGCCTTCAATGCATTTATATCCTTACTTAAATAAGGAGACCAGTGCTGTATGCAGTACTGCAGATGGCCAATAACTGTCCCTACCTTGTCACTAATTAACACACTGGCAACTCACAACACAAGGCTTGATGTTGGAGTATAAACAGTTCCCTCTCAAGAAACACCCATTTGCACGGATAACTGATACACTATGACAGGCAGCTCTCAATAGCACTCTCACATTCAAGTTAATTTTATGAACCAATTACCAATTTGGAGTAATCGTCACTAATGTTTGCTTTCAAGTGGGTCAATTATCATTCAGTTGTAATGGAGAAGGTGTTTTGAATGATGTTTTGTGATTGTCACATCACTCAGCTTCTGAAATTATCCACTTTATCAATTAAGCAATGAATAGAGGATGCCAATCCTGATCCCTGATTTTGCTAACAGTTGTGTTCCTTCCCTGGCAGATGGTGAAATGTAAATATAAAGGCTCTTGTGGCGCAGTGATAGTGTCCCTATCCTTGAGCTAGATGGTCTGGGTTCAACTCCCACCTGCCCCAAGATCCGTAAAAAAAAGTTGGAAAAAACTGGTATATTTGGTGGGGGTGGAGGGAGAAAGTAATTAAGCAATCAGAAGGAATTTCTCATGACTGGAAGTGTGAGAAAAATATTCTCGAATTAATAATCAGTTGATGGCCTTAAAGCCATTCGTAATTGTCGGGAAAACCCACCTGGCTCAGTAATGTCCTTTAGAGAAGGAAATCTGCCATCCTCATCTGGTCTGGCCAACAGTGGGACTCCAGTCCCACAGCAATGTAACTGACTCTCAATTGCCGTCTGAAATGGCCGAGCAAGCTACTCAGTTTTGTCAATTGCTTAATGTCTCAAAGAAGTTAACACCAGACAGACCACCTGGTATCGACCTAGGCACAGGATAAAAACAGCGGCAGAAACAGCCCTGTCAACCCTGCAAAGTCCTCCTTGCCGACATTTGGGGGCCAGTGCCAAAACTGGGAGAGGTGTCCCACAGACTAGTCAAGCAGCAGCATGACATAGTCATATTCATGGAATTGTCCCTTACAGACAATGTCCCAGACACCACCATCACCTAGCCCACAGGATGGACACACCCAGCAAAGGTGGTAGCGCAGTGCTATAAAGTCAGGGGGGCAGCTGCCATAGGAGTAGTTAACATTGACTCTGGACCCCCTGAAGTCTCAGACGTTCAGGTTAAACATGGGCAAGGAATCCACCTGCTGATAATCATGCAAAGTGCTCCCTCGGCTGATGGATCAGTGCTCCTCCATGTTGAACAACACTTGGAGTAAGCACTGACGGTGGTGGGGGTGCCAAATGTATTCTGGCTGGGGGATTTCATTGTCCCCCACCAAGAGTGGCTCGGCTGCAGCACTACTAATGCATCTGTTCAGGTCCTAAAGGACACAGCTGCTAGACTGAGTCTGCAGCAGGTGGTGAGGGCACCAACAAGACAAAAAAACATACCTGACCTGACCTTTACCAATTACTGACTGCAGATGTATCTGTCCATGACAGTATCGGTAAGAGTGACCATCACAAAGTCCTCGTGGAGACAAAGACCCATCCTCACTCTGAGAATAATTTCCATTGTGTTGTGCGGCACTATCAGCCATGCTGGATTGAACAGTTTTCAAACAGATCTAGCAACTCAAGGCTGGGGATCCATGAGCACTGTGGGCCATCAACAGCAGCCCAATTGTACTCCAGCACAATCTGTAACCTCATGGCCTGGCATATCCCCCACTCAACCATTACCATCAAACCAGGGGATCAACCCTGGTTCAATGGAGAGTGTAGGAGGGCATGCCAGGAGCAGCACCAGGCCTACCTGAAGATGAGGTGTCAACCTGGTGAAGCCACCAAACAGGACTACTTGCACAGCAAACAGCATAAGAAGCAAGTGATAGACAGAGCTAAGCAATCCGACAATCAATGGTTCAGATCTAAGCCCTGCAGTCCTGTCACATCCAGTCGTGAATGGTGATGGATAATAAAATGACTCACTGGAGGAGGAGGCTCCACAAATATCTCCATCCTCAATGATGGAAGAGCCCAGCACATCGGTGCCAAAGATAAGGCTGAAGCTGTCAGTGCAATCTTCAGCCAGAAGTGCCAAGTGGATGATCCATCTCGGCCTCCTCCAGTGGTCCCCAGCATTACAAATACCAGTCTTCAACCAATTCGATTCACTCCACATTATATCAAGAAACAGTTGGAGGCACTGGATACTACAAAGGCTCTGTCAACAGTTTGGCAAGAGAACTGAAGACTTGTGCTCCAGAATTTACTCCAGCAGCCAAGCTGTTCCAGTACAGTTACAACACTGGCATCTACCCAGCAATGTGGAAAATTGCTCCAGGTATGTCCTGCACATAAAAACCAGGACAAATCCAAGTCGGCCAGTTACTGTCCCATCAGTCTACATTCGATCCATCAGTAAAGTGATGCAAGGTGTCATCAACAGTGCTATCAAACAGCACCTGCTCAGCAATAAGCTGCTCAGTGACGCCCAGTTTGGGTTCCACCAGGGCCACTCAGCCCCTGACCTCATTACAGCCTTGGTTCAATGAAGCACAAAACAGCTGAACTCTAGGGAGGAGGTGAAGGGGACAGCTCTTGACATCAAAGTTGCATTTGACTGAGTGTTACATCAAGGAGCCCTAGCAAAACTGGAATCAGTGGGCATCAGGGGGGCAAACTCTCCAGTGGTTGGAGTCACACTAGGCACTTAGGAATATGGCTGTGGTTGTTAGCGGTCAATCATCTCAGTGCCAGGACGTCAATGCAGGAGCCCAGCCATCTTCAGGTGCTTCATCAATGACCTTTCCTCCATCATAAGGTCAGAAGTGGGGATGTTTCCTGATGATTGTACAATGTTCAGCACAATTCACAATTCCTCCAATACTGAAGCAGTCCATGTTCAAATGCAACAAGGTCTGGACAATATCCAGACTTGGGCTGTCAAGCGTCAAGTAACATTCTCGCCATAAAAATGTCAGGCTATGACCCTTACCAAAAGGAAACAATCTAACCACTGCCCCTTGACATTCAATGGTGTTACCATCACTGAATCCCCCACTATCAAAATCTTTGAGGTTACCTTTGACAAGAAACTCAACTGGACTCACCACATAAACACAGTGGCTACAAGAGCATGTCAGAGGCTAGGAATACTGCAGCAAGTAACTCATCTCCTGGCTTCCCAAAGCCTGTATACTATCTTCAAGGCACAAGTCAGGAATATGATGGAATATTCCCCACTTGTTTGGATGGGTGGAGCTCCAACACCTTTCAAGAAACTTGACAGTATCCAGAACAAAGCAGACTGGCACCACATCCACAAATGTTCAATCACTCTACCACTGATGTTCAGTTGAAGCAATGTGTGCTGTCTACAAGACGCACTGCAGAAATTTACTGAGGCTCTTTAGACAGCACCATTCAAACTCTTGACCACTTCCATCTGGAAGGGCCAGGGCAGCAAATACATGGGAACATCATCATCTGCAAGTTCCCCTCCAAGCCCCACACCATTTTGACTTGGAAATATATCACCATTCCATTAGTCTTACTGAGTCAAAATCCAGACTTCCCTTCCTAATTGCATTTACGTCTACCTAAACCAAATGGGCCACAGCAGTTCAAGAAGGTAGCTCAACTTCCTAACCCTAACCCTGACTCTAACCTTCTTAAGGTCGACATGGGATTGGAAATAAATGCTGGCCCAGCTAGCAATACCCAAATCCTATGAGTAAATTTTTTTAAAATGTTATTCCGCATTTCAGCCTACAATTTTAAAATAAACAAAAATAGACACAGTCTTTACATGACTCTGCTTTTTCAAAAAGATAAAATGCTATTTCAAAAAAATGTGTTTCATTATAAAGTATATGTGATACACAAACAACAAGATTCACGACTTACATCCATTCATTCCTCCTCCATCCTTACTTAACCTTACACAATCTTGGCATTTCTTAAACTTCAACTTATTTTAACATTTTACATTCATTTCACAATGCATCTGTAGTTATATTTCCCATAATATGAATAATCTTTAAACGGTTACAACAAAAGATCTGAATTGCCTCACATTCCAATTTGTTAAATTATTCAACAAATGCTAGTGCATTATTCTCAGTGCAGTTAACGCTGTTCTGTTTCTTTTTCAGCTCTAGGGTTCAAAGTTTTTAAATAACCAACAATCTCAAATTCTCTTTTACCACAGTAAAGTACTTGTTCTGATACTGCCGATAAGGGTGGTGCTGTTGTAGTCTGGCGTACTGACCTCTACCTTGCAGAGGCTGAGCGCCAGCTCTCAGATACCTCCTCCTACCTTCGCCTGGACCATGACCCCACCATGGCACATCAGGCTATTGTATCCACTACGGTTACGGATCTCATTTCATGTGGTGATCTCCCCCCATCCACTTCCAAGCTAATAGTCCCCCAACCCGGCACAGCTCGTTTCTACCTCCTGCCAAAAATCCACAAACAGGACTGTCCAGGCAGACTCATTGTTTCAGCCTGCTCCTGCCCCACAGAACTCATCTCTTCCTACCTTGACTCAGTCATCCACCCCCCGGTCCAATCCCTACCCACATACATCCATGATTCATCTGACGCCTTATGCCAGTTTCAAAGCTTCCAGTTTACCGGCTCCAGCCACCTCCTCTTTACCATGGATGTGTAATCCCTTTACACATCCATTCCCCACCAGGAGGGTCTTAGGGCTCTCCGCTTCTTCCTGGAGCAAAGACCTGAACCATCCCCACCCACCACCACCCTCCTCCGCTTACCTGAGCTTGTCCTCACCCTCAACAACTTCTCTTTCAATTCCTCTCATTTTCTTCAGATAAGAGGGGTTGCCTTGAGTACCCACATGGGCCCTAGTTATGCCTGTCTCTTTGTGGGGTACGTGGAACATTCCTTGTTCCAGTCCTATTCCGGCCCCCACCCACGACTCTTTCTCCGGTACATCAATAATATCATCGGTGCTGCTTCCCTCTCTCATCTAGAATTGGAAAACTTCATCAATTTTGCCTCCAATTTCCACCCTGCCCTCACTTTCACTTGGTCTATCTCTCACTCCTCCCTTCCCTTCCTCGACATTTCTGGGGATAGACTGGCCACTAATATCCATTACATACCCACCGACTCCCACAGCTACCTGGACTATACATCCTCACACCCCACTTCCTGTAAAGACTCCAGCCCATTCTCTCAGTTCCTCCGTCTCCGTCGCACATGTTCAGTTGAGGCCAACTTCGACAAGGGAGCCTCCGAAATGTCCACATTCTTCCTCAACCAAGGATTCCCCAGCTCTGTTGTCGACAGGGCCCTCAATTGGGTCCGACCTATCTCCTGCACTTCTGCCCTCACCCCTTTTCTTCTCTCCCGCAACAGTGATAGGGGTCCCCCTATCCTCACCTACCATCCCACCAGCACCACATCCAGAAGATCATTAGATGCCATTTCTGCCACCTCCAGCAAGATGCCACCACCAGACACACATTCCCCTCCCCTCCCTTGTCTGCCTTCCGCAGGGACTGTTCCCTCCGGGACACCCTGGTCCACACTTCCTTCATCCCCAACACCTCCCCACAGCCCTACGGCACCTTCCCCTGTAACCGGCGAAGGTGCAACACATGCCCATTTACCTCTTCCCTCCCCACTATCCAAGGGCCCAAACATACCTTTCAGGTGAAGCAACACTTCACCTGCACTTCCCAGAATCTAGTCTACTGCATTCGCTGCTCACAATGTGGTCTCCTCTACATTGGGGAAATGAAGCGTAGACTTGGCGACCGCTTCACAGAACATCTACGTTCTGCTCGTAAAAAAGACCCTGAACTACCTGTTGCCTGCCACTTCAATGCACCACCCTGCTCCCTGTCCAACATCTCTGTCTCCGGCTTGCTACAGTGTTCCAGTGAAGCCTAATGCAAGCTGGAGGAACACCTCATTTTCCGCTAGGGGACCCTACAGCCCTCCGGACTCAAGATTGAGTTCAATAATTTTAGGGCCTAAACTCTCCCATGTCCCAGCCCCCCACCCCACACACCAGGCCTTGTTACCACATAGCCTGCCACTACACACCCCCTGTTGTTAGTCACGAACAGTCCCCATTAACAACTACTCACCCTCCCAGCCTGATCGTTAGCAACTCCTTTGTCTGTCCAACTGTCTTTCTCTCTCTTTGGGCTCTATCCTATCATTTACTCCCTATCCCACCCACCTCCCTATTTTCTGCATATAAACTGACGTTTTCCCAGCCACCATCAGTTCTGAGAAAGGGTCACCGGACCCAAAACGTTAACTCTGTTTTCTCCTCCACAGATGCTACCAAACCTGCTGAGTTTTTCCAGCAACTTTGTTTTAGTACCTCTCCAAAGTTTCCTATGTTTGCAGATGATACATAGTTGTCTTATACCCAAACTACTAATAATTTCCTGGAAAGCTTTAGACATGAAGGTAGAACTTTGATCAGACTGTACCTCAATTAGTAGTCTGTAATGAACAAAAAATATGTTAGCTTTTCCAATACTATCCTAACTGTAATTGTCCTTAAAGGAACAGCCTCTGGGAATCAGGTTCTCATATCCATAATTGGAAGGACATACTGATGTCTTGCTCTTGGTTTTGGCAATGGCTTACATAATCCACTAACAGTCAACTGAACGGATCTTCAAACACCAAAGATGCTGGTTTGATCACCTGCTTAGGTTTTCCTACAACTTGACATGCATGACATATTTTACAAAACCGCACTCCATCTTTATGAAGTCCTATCCATGTAAAATAGCTGGTTATTGACCCCTGCATCTTCTGCATTCCTTTATGCTCCTCCACAGAAATGTCATGTGCTCCTTGAAATATCTGCTTACAAAATCTAGGCAGTACCACTGTTTGATGGACAACCAGCCATTCTATCTCCAGGGCTCTTTGGGGATGTTTCCATTTCCTTATCAGAATTCCAATTTTAATATAACAATACTCTGGTACTCCTTTAGCCTCAGCTTGTCTGTGACAACTTAATTCACTCTGAGTAGGCTTCCTGAGCCTCAATTAATGAAGATATGCCAAAAATGAATTATCTTTAAAAAGAGTTTCAGTTACCCTAATAATTGCCAGTGGTAGTGCTGTGTCCTCTGATGTTGGACTTCATTTAGATGTTGCTCTCATCACTACACATGATGGAAAAATACATGGACCCTATTCCTGCAATGGTTCTGTCTCATTAGTCTAAACTGGATTTTCCATGATTATAGACAAAGCTATGATTTTCACTCCTGTTAAATCATTCCCCAGAAGTAAACCAACTCCATTTACAGGTAATTGACCACCCCTAGTCCACACAACAAAGCACACTCCAATTGGACTTTGTACAATGGAACTTGGATATATTCTCCACCTATTCCATTTATCCACACTTTTCTTTCATTGAACTCTCTGGAGGAAAACTAAATCCTTCTCCAGAAGGACAGTTTGAGTGGCCCATGTATCCATCAGTATTGTTACAGACTTAGACACTTCCTTTGAAGGAAACGGAAGATGGATAAAAACCGTCATATTTCCATATGCACTTCTGCTGTACTCATAGCAGTGTATACCTCAGTTGTAATTAAAGCTACAAACTGATCCATGGCCATTTCCTTCTGGGTTTCTTTTTCTGACTCATTATTATGAAATCCAATAAGTCCCATGGGTTTCGCTCTCAACTACCAGCATTCTGAACAAATGTGTCCCACTTTGTAACAACAGAAACACTCTGGCTTTGAATTCTGACCTCTACCTTCAGTACTTTCACTTCTGATAGGATTCTGAGAAGCAGACCTTGGGCCATTCCCAACTATCCATTCCTTACCTTGGCTACTTGCCTTTCTTGCGTTCTCCCATTTTCTATCTGTCTCAAATTGACGAGGGTGATGGAAAATTCATTTAGTTTTATGGATTACCTCATAATCATCAGCCATTATTACTGCCTGTCTCACGGTTGTGAACCCATTGGTCCTCAATATGAGATTGTATTACAGAAGGTAGCAAGGTTTATATTTGACTAAGAGAATAACTTCTCTAAGAGCTTCACACGTGATTTGAACTTCTGTTGTTCTTATTCACCTGTCGAAATGACTTTATTTAATCTTCTCGAATTTGTTATAGGTTTGCTGATGCTACTACCTTAAATTCCAGATCCTTTGCATAAAGCCCCAGGCACTCCCTCAGCGCAGCAGTCCAAGTGTCAGCCTAGATCACACACTACAGTCTCCAGAGTCAGACTTGAACCTACTACCACACAACTCAGAGGCTGGCATGCTACCCACTAAGCCATGTTTGAGATGGAATTTATAAATCACTTAAAGACAGATTAGCTGACAGTTTATTATTTTGCATTTATTAGTCATACATTCTCATTTACTATATTTAATACATTACAAACTCTACTTCCCTCTGCCTCCAAAATAAAAATTCACCTTGGCACTAAATCTGCTGACTCTTAATGTTTCCAATTACAGTGAGAGTGAGGAGCGTCAGATTTATTTTGGGCCATTCAATGAGCCAGTACAGGCACAGGGGCTGAATGGCCTCCTCCCGTGCCATAATCTTCTATGGCTCGAATACAATTTTACAGCTTTTAGACGTTCAGCTAAACTGCCTGAGCATCAAGTATTCTGAAATATTTGAGGTTCATTCTGTGACTGATACACACAAGTCCTTATTCTAACATGGATGTGAGCAGCATTAATTGCACACCTCAAACAGCCCTTGAACTGAATGGCCAATTCCAAAGATGATTAAGATTCAACCACTTTGCTGTGAGTCTGGCCAGACTGAGTAAGGATGGCAGATTTCCTTCCTTAAAAGGACATAAGTGAACCAGATGGATTTCTGCAATAATAGTTGCCACACTTACCATCATGGAGCCCAGCTTTCATTCCAGATCTATTAGTTGCATTTAAATTCCAAAAGCTGCCACAGGAGGGTTTCCAAAACAAGGGATCACTGGCTAAGGATCTGGGAAAGGCCACTTAGGACTGAGATTTCTTCACTCAGATAGTGGTGAGCCTAAGGAACCGTCTGCCGCAGAAAGTAGGTGAGGCCAAATCTTCGAGTGTTTTCAATGAGGAGTTTAGTATAGTTCTTAGAACTACAAGGATCAAAGGGTATAGGAAAAAAACATTGAATGATCAACCATGATCATAATGAATGGTGGAGCAGGCTCACAGAGCTAAATGGCCTGTTGCTGCTCCTATTTGCTATGTTTGAACTTACTTTCCTGGAGCATTAGCCCAGTGCCTCTGGTTTATTTGTCCAGTGAAATTACTACCACACTGGCTCTGCCCAAATTGAGTGCACTGCCCCGCACCTAAACAGACCACAGTCAATGCTCATGTTATTATTTTCTTAAGCTTAAGCTAATGCTTATAATATGGCTTTGTGCACTGACTCCATTTACGACAGCAATCATCCCACAAAAATGTTCTCAATTGCGATGCCAATTCGTAGAATCAAATTTACTGTTGCAAGCCGAGTACACAGAGTTTCAATTATCAATTTGTTCTGATATAGTAGGCCAGGCAAAGTGTACTGTCCAACAGAATCCTCCAAAAAATTTTCAGGACTAATGGTTTAATAATTGATAGATCTATCAGTAGTTTCCAAATGTTAAATTTGCAGTGATCCATAATTTATCATTCTGAATAAGGGAGAGGTTAAGCAGAAATGTTTTTACATGGAGAGCTGTTGGAGTGCAGATTACATTACCACAATGAGCAGTCAAGACACTAACCACTGCATCATTCAAAGGAAAAGTGAATAAATGTTTGAAGGTTCTGCAGAACAAGGAGGCAGTAGAGTGGCATCAGGATTAGTTTTGCATTTCTCTCTGGTCCAGACACCAAGGGCCAAAGGGCTTCTCCTATAAAATTCACAGGTCGCAAATGAAATTTTAACAAAAAAAAAGCTTACTTTATTCAGTAAGAACATTAGTGACTAAAATGAGCAGGAACATGTGGAAAATTCAGTTAGTATAAACATTAGAGACTCAGACAGCACGACAGGATGCCATTCAGTGCACTGCATCTGTGATAGATCAATGAATGAATATTTAAATTACACATCAGCGAGCACACACACACACACACACACACACAACGTTTGGTGTGGTATAAATTCTCCTACACATAGTGAATGTGAGTGTGTGCGTGTGCATTAGTGTTAGAAAGGTCCAACCAGAATAGCCCTAGAGTTCTCTGAGAGCAGCTGATGCTAATTGCCCTTGTGAATTGAAGAGCTAGACTGTAGAGGTGTTGGTTAGCTCAACTGAATGGCCAGTTGGTTTGTGATGCTAATGGCATGAGTTCAATTCCTGGACTGGCTGATAGTACCATGAATGTCTTGCCTTCTCATTCTTGACCCTTGCCTGAAGTGAGGTGACCCTCAGGTTAAACAACCACCAGTTGTCTCTCTCATGAGAGAGTGGGACTATGGTACCTTTACCAAGATACTTGTGGAGACTCTGTGTGTCATCTTCTACACTTGCCTCCCCAATATTTTTTTGTGCCCAGGAGATGGAACTTGTGGGCCATATTGCTCTTGATGCTTTGAGAAAGGTGGACAGTGTAGGGGATGGAGTGCCTTATCTCCCCTTTCAACTCCATTTTGATTTAGCCCCCTCCCTCTCTTCCTACCTCCCCCACACCTTTAACAAGACATTGCACATAATCTGATTAATCAGAAACACAGGGTTTTTTTTAAATTCACTTATGGGGCATGGACATTGCTGGCTGGGCCAGCATTTATTGCCTGTCCCTAGTTGCCCTTGAGCGGCCTTCTTGAACCACTGCAGTCCATGTGCTGTGGGCAGACCCACAATGCCCTTAGGGAGGGACGTCTAGGATTTTGACCCAGCAACAGTGAAGGAACAGCAACATATTTCCAAATCAGGATGGTGAGTGCCTTAGAGGGGAACTTGGAGGTGGTGGTGTTCCCATATATCTGCTGCTCTTGTCCTTCTAGGTGGAAGCAGTCATGGGTTCGAAGGTGCTATCTAAGGATCTTTGGTGAATTTCTGCAGTGCATCTTGTAGATAGTACACACTGCTGCTTCCGAGTATCAGTGGTGGATGGAATAGATGTTTTTGGATGTGATGCCAATCAAGAGGCCACTCTGTCCTGTATAGTGTCAAGTTTCATGAGTGCTGTTGGGGCTGCATCCATCCAGGCAAGTGGGGAGTATTCCATCACACTCCTGACTTGTGTCTTGTAGATGGTGAACAGGCTTTGGGGAGTCAGGAGGTGAGTTACTTGCTGCCGTATTCATAGCCTGACTTGCTCTTGTAGCCACTGTGCTTACGGGATGAGTCCAGTTGAGGTTCTGGTCAGTGGTAACCCCAAGGATGCTAATAGTGGGGGATTCAGTAACAGCAACACCATTCAATGTCAAAGAGCGGTGGTTAGATTGTCTGTACCGTAGATGGTTATTGCCTGGCATTAGTGTAGCATGAATGTTTCTTGCCACTTGTTAACCCAAGCCTGGACATGGTCCAAATCTTGTTGCATTTGAATAAGGACTGCTTCTGTATTGTAGGAGTCACAAATGGTGCTGAGAGTGTTGGTCAGCTCAGTTGGCTGGTTTGCGATGCAGAGTAATACCAACAGCACAAGTTCCATTCTCACACCAGGTGAAGTCACCACGAAGGTAACTGCCTTCTCAATCTCTCCCGAGACCCTGAGATTAACTTTTCTAATGAGAGAGTGGCCCCTCTGGGACTTTGCTGATGATACTGTACATAAACGAGAAGTGGGATTGATCACCATTAGGTAGGACCTCAACACCAAGGCAAGGAAGCACTGAGTTCTTGAAGCTTTGAGGTAGGCACCATTGTCTCCAACGCCATTTCAATTGACTAAGAGGGTGGCAATGCCGACTGACCCCGAGAGTTGAGTATTGGTATAACTTTATCCAAAAGCAAGGCACTGCATTTGGTGAAAGTCTGAATTTCAGACAGAAAATGCTGGAAATACTCAGCAGGTCAGGCAGAATCTGTTGACAAAGGAACAGAGTTAAGAGAAGACTTTTCATCAGAACTCTGTGCTCTTACACTCTGAAACAAGTTTGGAAATAAAGAATATTGGGGCAGAGATTGGATCTTGTAAAACAGGCAAATCAAGAACAATTTTAAACCGGTCATCAAGAGGAGATTGGACAGGTATCTGGTTCCATTTGGGAGATTTATCAGTTGTCAGTGGTTGGGGTACAACGCTTGGCCTGTTTAGGTCCTTTCCGAGTTATGGTTAAGGAAGTTCACAGCATAGGAGGAGGTAGTAAGATCATCTCAGGATTTGGTAATGGAAGGTAGACTGATATTCATATGTTGAATTAAGCAGCAAAAGCCTTTCAGAAATTTACAAGCATTTCATTGTCATTATAATTTAGCACAAGCTCCAGTTTCCATCTTTCCCTTCTTCATTCCTTCCTGTCCAGAAGCCTAAGCCCCACTGAGGAAGAACACAGCTTTTTTTAAATTTAATTTTACACACCCACCAACAATTTATTAATTCACCCAACTGTATAACTTATGAACACTGCCCACAAGGGGGAAAAAAAAAGAGCCTAGCCTTTTTAAGTAGATTCAGCACCAATTAAAATAAACATCCAATTAACAAATGACAAACACTGCACACCCAGGGCAGTATGACAATAATAAATGTAAAGGGGAGAGGTGTGACTGGGAAAGAGGGAGGGGCTAAATCAAAATGCTGTTGCAGGAAGGAATATGCACTCCAGCCCCCACAGTGCCCACCTCTCTTCAAAAGGTGACGATGGATACTACATGTTCTCTCTTCAGGGGCACTCAGACACAAACATAGAGGGGGAAAGAGAAGCAGGCAGTTGGAATTATAATTACCCCTACAACCCACTGAATGGACCCGTTGATAGCTACTTTAGTTAAGCTCAAGAGCAGGCACATGAGAGGTCCCTCCAAACTGCCCATCCCCTGGGTGCCAGGATCATGGGGCTGGTGTGCAACCAAAAAAACCACAAAATATTTGAAGAAAATTAAACAGGGGTGCAACCACCCACAACTAACATGGTCCATGGACTCCACAGAACCACATTATAAACAGCTGGGTTTGGACTCAGCAAACCATCTCAACACATTGCAAAGGACTACTGCATGCAACACCTTCCACTCCAGGACCCCAGTGGAAAGCAGGAGGACTCCCATGTAGAGAGCCCTCCACCATCCAGCACCCAATGATACAATGGAATGCCAGGGCACACTCCAGGACAAACTCTTCAATCAAAATATTATCAACATCATCTCCTCTCAAAGAACTCTGGAGTTGTTCTGGTTGACTCTGAAAGGGATCTGCATCACATACGGACACACATCAGTGATTTTCAATGAACTTCATTAAGTATCTGTACTATTTACAGGAGAGAGTTAAAAAAGAACATCTCCCTACATAATTAGGTCCCAGTTCAATGAGATCTTACATGATGATATAGCTCCATATGTACGTTATCCCCAGAATAAAGGTACAGCTAACCCTTTATTCCATAGATATTGTTCCATCGCGTCTGGGTCACAGCTTTGAAAAAGCTGCTGTCTAAATTAATCCCACCCTCACTTCTTCCCCTTTAGTCCAATAGTTTTCTTCACTGCAAGCATTTTTCCAATTTCCATTTTAAAAACTCCTTACGAATCTGATTCCATGCAGTCTTTCAGCAACGTATTCTAGGTCATAACAACCTGGTGTGTTAAATAATACTCATTCCCCCACTTTGGTTCTTTTGTCAATCATAAATCTGTGCCCCTCTGGTTACTGTCCTTCCTGCCATTGGTAACAGTTTGTCCTCCTTCACTCTGTCCAAACCTTTCATTTTGATCATCTCCATTCTCTTCCTTACCCTAAATGTTCTCAGATTCTGCAGTCTTTAAGAAACTTAGTCTAGTAAATCCTCTCTAAGGTTGTGATGACTCTCTCTCCCCTCCCCTCTCCCATGCCATTTCCAAAGGACACCCTTCACCTTCCCTCCATTTGACTGGACTTACTGAGGGACCTTAATTTGCACACATGATGGAGAAGAGAGTGGAGGGGGTTAAGTCTGGAACCAAGATGCATAAGCCTTAGAGCTCGATAAGTCTAATGACATTGAGAAGCATTTCTTCACACAGGGGGTGAAACTGAAATTCTTCCTCTCTGTCCAAAGTAGCTGCTGACGCTGTAGGTCAACTGTGCCCTTCACAAGGGATAGATTTTTAATAAGAACAAAATACTGTGGATGTTGGAAATCTGAAATAACAACAGAAAATGATGGGGAAACTCAAAACTCTGGCAGCATCTGTGGAGAGAGAAAGAGAGTTAATGTTTCAAGTTGATTCTTCTCCAAAAGTGGATGGAAAGGCAAGGGGATTAAGGGGTATGAAATCAATGTAGATAGGTGGAGTTAAGGTACAGATCAACTGTGACCTTATTGAATGTTCAAGGGACTGAATATCTTCCCCCTTTTCTTATGTTTCACATATTTGCAAAGTAATTATACCTGCATTGTGCAAGAGGCACTTTATAAGAACTTTATAAGAAATGAGAACATGAAGCTAAAATAATGTGACAATGGCATAGCACTGGCCAATTATACACTTATCTACAAACTAGTCAGCCCAGTGTGAGACCAGATCTTTTTCATTGTCCCATGAGATGTGGGTGTTGCTGGCTGGACCAGCTCTTATAGCCCATTACGAAAGTGGTGGTGAATGGCCTTCTTAATCACTGCAGTCCATTTGCTGTAGGCATACACACAATGCTGTTATGGAGGGAGTTCCAAGACTTTAACCCAGTGATAATGATGGAATGATATGAAGTGATGTATTTCCAAGTCAGGACAGTCAGAGGAAATCTTGCAGGTGGGGGTGTTCCTATGTATCCTTGTGCTTCTCGGACAGAAGGTTTGGAAGGTGCTGTTGAAGTAGCCTTGATGAATTTCTGCTGTGCATCTTGTATATGAGCATGGGTGGGAGAGGGATCGAATGTTGATGGTGATGGATGAGGGGCCAATCAAGAGGTTGCTCTGTCCTGGATAGTATTAAGCTTCATCAATATTGTTGGGGCTGCACTCATCTAGGCAAGTGGACAGTATTCCATCACACTCCATTGACCTGTGCCTGGTCGATGGTGGAGAGGCTTTGGTAAGACAGAAAAAGTGAGTTACTTGCTGTAGAATTGCCAGCTTCCAACCTGTTTCTGTTGCCACAGTATTTGGGTCGGTTTTTGTTACATACAATAAACCATTAATTGCTATTCAATTAACTTGAATAAAATACCTGGTGAATTTACCTCACTTTTAAAATTATGATCTCTTGGAAGGAAGTTTTTTTAAAATCATGACATTGTTAAAGTATTAATGCAGCAAAAGTCACAAGGCATTAAACACAGTCTCCGTCTTGGTGATAGCACTCTATCTAAATGATAGCATTTCCGAGTAAGAAGATCAAAAGTTTATATCCTACAGATTTCCGACAATAATCTCGGCCGAAACTCCAATGCAGGACTGAGAGACTGCTGTACTGACAGAGGTGCTTTCTGTTGGAACTGATGGTATATCACGGACCTTTTACTGCATTGTTAGGTGGGTGTAACTATTCGAAGAAAAGACTGCAGGAGTTATTCCTGGAAATGGCTGTCAGCCAGGATCATTGAAACAGATTATCTAGTCATAATCTACTTTCTGTTTGTGAGATCCAGTGTCCAAATGGGCAGCCACATAAAACAATAGCAAAAACACTTCACTGGCTGCAGAATGTATCTGGACATCTTGAGAATAAGGACATTGCATATAACTCGTAGGCAATTCAGTCCAATGGCTTCATGCTACTGTTTATGAGTCACAAAGTGCAACATCAAAGCAACTTCTTTCTTTCTAATGACTGACTATTTTCAAATAACACTGACATTTCTGTACTTTATAAGTGTATTCTGCCACAACCCTGCAACACTAAGTAACACTGCAACAATTAAATGTACAAGAAACAGCATGTACAGATTTGGAAAGCACTGAGATAATAATTAGAAAATCACTGAAATGGTAATTATACACAGCTTTGGATCCATTTATTGAACAAAGATGTTTACAGATTATGATTATGTTTATGTCCTGCAACATGCTTTTGACATATACATAAGAGTTATGATAAAGTGAAAAAATCCAGAAATTATGTTTATTAATACTTTTACTATCCCAGTCATGTCTCACAGTTAATGTATTTAAGGTGACTGAGATGCCTTGACAACATTTTCACAAGGAATTTCAGAAACATACAGAGATAAGGTTTAAACAATGATGACAGAGATATGTAGAGAAAAGAAATAAAATTCAGAGAGAGTGTGTGAGGAATAAACAGGAGAGAAAGAAAGAAAGAAGTACACGGCAGAGTAATAGAGGGATGAAAATTAGGGCCAGCACTCAGAACTAAAACAATGAATGAAATTCTCTCAGACTGTTTTGTGAATGAGAACCAGGCAGGGAGCTGGGAGCAAAGGAGGAGGCTAGAAGGAATGAGGGTTTGAAGTTCCAGAATAGTTCCAAGGACAGATATCTGGGAAAGAGGCAGTGTTCTGCTGTTGACATGTGCTAGCAATCAAGTGAAATCAAATGAAATTCAATGCAGACTCAGTGGTTAATATATCATTTCAGGTTAGGACTTCACAACCACCAGCACTCAGTATATTTGGGCGTTTTATATTTATCCAATTCTACAAACGCACTTTAATTATTAATTCACCTTCACTTACAAGCCCAAAACCCAAAGCGACATTCCCACCAAGCTGTTTTCTGTTCTGAATATTCACGTTACTTAGACTGTGTATTTAAGGATTGGACTCCTGGGCTGAGTTTTTGCAAACCCTGTGGAGAAGTTCCAGAGAAGCAGCTCCTGACCTCGCTCACTTCAGCCTAAGCAACAAGTGTACTGCTCCAGTAAACTCTGCTGGCTTTCCCTCCACAACATCTGTACTGAGCCCCTGGTTCATCCTTTTCCACCATCCACCCCCATTCTCCACCCAATCAACTCTTATTCTTTCCTCTTTTTTCCTCTCTGTCCTTCATCATTCCATCTTTCTGCTGGTCCATCTCTCCTCTTCCCTGTCCAACCCAGTGCCCTCTCCTTGGACTTGATCTTACCCTGTCCCTCCTTCCCATATTCTTTCTTTCTCTCCTTCTTCTTCCCAACCCTCTCCCCTTCTCTTCTTTCCCCATTTCTCCCTTCTTTCATTCTCTCCCAACCTCTCACCCTTTCTCTTCCCCACACACTCTCTCCCCCTCTCTTGCCTTCTTCTCTCTCCCCTGCCCCTTCTCCACTGTCCCCCCGTCTTTCCCCACACTCTTCCTCTTCTCCCTTTCCCATTCTCTCTCTGTCCCCCCTTCTTTCCCCACGCTCTCCTTCTTCTTCCTTTCCCATTCTCTCTCTTCCCCTTTTCCCTTTCCCATTCTCTCTCTGTCCCCCCTTCTTTCCCCACACTCTCCTTCTTCTTCCTTTCCCATTCTCTCTCTGTCCCCCCTTCTTTCCCCACACTCTCCTTCTTCTTCCTTTCCCATTCTCTCTCTTCCCCTTTTCCCTTTCCCATTCTCTCTCTGTCCCCCCTTCTTTCCCCACACTCTCCTTCTTCCTTTCCCATTCTCTCTCTTCCCCTTCTCCCTTTCCCATTCTCTCTCTGTCCCCCCCCTTTCCCCACACTTTTCCTCTTCTCCGTTTCCCATTCTCACTCTGTCCCCCCCCCTTTCCCCACACTTTTCCTCTTCTCCGTTTCCCATTCTCACTCTGTCCCCCCCCTTTCCCCACACTCTTCCTCTTCTCCCTTTCCCATTCTCTCTCTGTCCCCCTTTCGTTCCCCACACTCTTCGCCTCTCTTCTCCCCGGTTTACCTGCTCCGCTGATTCCGCTCTTCCTGCGCTCTCCGCTGAAGATGAATTCGTAACATTTCTTCTGCTCCACCAGCCCCCTGAAGCAGAGCTCGGTCACGATGTGCAGAGCTTTCTCGCACAGGCTGATCCCGTCCTGTTGGCCGCTCATCTCTGCTGAGCCATGCTCGCCGGGTCTGTAGCGGGCTCGGTCTCCCCCTGCTCGCCACCCTCCGTGCGCCCAGGAGCCGGGGCGCTCTGCGCTCTCCAGCCGCTGCACAGTGAGGGAGAAGCGGCTGCTCGGGCACGGAGGGCGGCGCCGCTCTTTTAGGGCTGGACTCTGTGTGTGTGTGTGTGTGTGTGCGCCTCCGTCACTCACTCACTCACACTCGCTGCTTGTTCAACAGGTACCAGGACAACCAGCTCCCAGCTATCAGACTGCAGTGGGCATCACACCACAGCTGAAAATCCTGGGTCAGGCACCTTGTGCATCAGTCACGCTGATCCCCCCTCACATTTAAGTTATTCAAGCTTCAAATGACAGCCCCTACCCTCAAGCCATTTCCTTTGTCTATTTTAGCTCCGGAAGCATTCCTCCCCAGAACTCATACCCCATTCCAGCATCCTGTGTCCTTCAATTATAATTCCCAAATCCAGACCCCATCGTCATCTGAAGCTGGAACTTGCATTTGTATAACATCTGTCCCGTCCACAGGGCGCCCCAAAGGGTTTCACGGCCGATGCAAGGCTGGTCATTATGTTGGACTATGGGACACGTGGCAGTCAATTTAAGCACAGCGAGATCCCATAAGTAACAGAATGCTGATTTTGAACAGAGTTTTGTCGTTGATTGAGGGATGATCATTGATTACCAATAGAGGAGATCTTCCATGCTCTGCTTACAGATAGTATCCATTGGAGGTTTTATTAAATGTAGAATAAAGAGGGCAGAGGGATTTTAACATGCCAACTGAAAGACAGCACTTCCAACTGTGCGGCACTCCCTCAGTACTGACCCTCCGACAGTGCGGCGCTCCCTCAGCACTGACCCTCC
>NC_063349.1:43433814-43452166 GCF_021869965.1 Rhincodon typus
CAGCACTGACTCTCGGACAGTGCAACACTCCCTTAGTACTGACCCTCTGACATTGGAGCATTCCCTCAGCACTGACTCTCGGACAGTGCAGCACTCCTTCAGCACTGACTCTCCAGCAACGCAGCACTCCCCCAGAACTGCATTGGATGGTCACCCTGCATTGGGAAATGAAGAAGAGCGAGGAGTTCTCAGTTCCTTGGGAACCATCTGTCCCTTAACCAAGCTGCCAAAATTGATACCCTCTGCAGGATGCTGCTGTGTGCAAATTAGTTGCTGCATTTACAAACAAATAGCAATAACCGCACTTTAGAAAGTTTGAAAATTGAGGACAGAAATCACTGGAAAAACTCAGCAGTTCTGGCAGCATCTGTGGAGAGAAATCAGAGGTAATGTTTCAGGCCCAGTGACACTTGTTTCAGATTTCCGGCATTTGAAGTTCTTTTGGTTTTTTTGGCAAATTGAGGAGATCTGCAATGTAAGGAGAAGGCCTCAAATCACCTTCTCAATGCAAACCAGGGATTGGCATTAAAGGCCAAACTTGCCAGTGATGCCAACAAAGGACAAGCCTTTATACCTCCTCCCTCCTTATCATCCAAGGTTCCAAACATTCTTTCTAAGTGAACTTTTCAATTGCATACTCGTGATGCGGCCTGCCATACACTGGGGAGATCAAACATAGATTCATTGGCTGCTTTGGGGAATATTTCAATTCACACGTGACTGAGATTCCAATTGCTTGTCATTTTAATTCTCCACTTTTGCTCTCTCTCTGACTCGTTACACCCATCCAGATTTAACATTGAGTTCAGCAGTTTCAGATTGGATGATCCGGTTCCTGCCATTCACACCTCCTCTGGACCCATTTTTTTTTATTCATCTGTCCCTTTCCCACCCCTTTTACTTTTGCACCATCATCCTTTTCACCATTTAATCGATCCTGTCTTCCACCCTATCACAGAACTTCCTCTTTTTTTTCCCCCCCACTTTCTCCCAGTTTCCCAGCCTCTGTACTTGATTAAGTCTGTTGCATCTCAAACTGTTTCCAGTTCTGATGAAAGATCATCAACCTGAAATATTAACTCAGTTTTTCTCTTCTCAGATGTTGCCTGTCTTGCTGAGCAGTTCTAGATTTTCTTGGTTTATACTTTAAAAAGGGTGCAATGCATCAACTATGACACAAAGACTGCAGCAGTGCAAGAAGGCAGGTCACCAACACCACCATCTCAAGACCAACTAGGGATGGGCAATAAATACCGGTCAGCCAGCAACATATACATCCTACAACTTAATTTCAAAAAGGAACTTGATTCTTTTCCTTTCTTGAGCATGAATATTACTAATGCATGTTTGTGTTGAAGTCAGACCGTTTGTGAGGGTTAAATGTAGAAATTGGTTTTGCAGTGTAATCATATCAATGCTTCATGTACTTTTATCAAACTCCAGTCCTCTTACTATCAATAGAGAGAGGAACTTCTTATGAGAACAATGGTCACAGTTAATTTTACCATGAAACATTTTAATGGTATCAAATTTCTGGCTATCCTTTAAGAGTACATGAATTTTAGATTTTCTATTCATTATGTACGTTTTAATTAAAATAGCATGACAGTACAGAATCACAGAAGAGTTATGGTGCAGCCAATTGTGCCTCTCCGAATAAACATTATAATTTAGTGCCTTCTCCTGCTTTTCACCGTGTCTTTACACATTGGGTGATTATTTAAATAGAAACAATGTCTTCTTGAATGACTTGATCGAACCTGCTCCTCCAAAGTTCAATTCAATATGCATTCCAGACCTGAAACACTTGTATGAAAATGTATTTTACTCATGCTATTTTTGCTGAGTTTGAAAATGATTTTAAATCTGTGCCTTCTCATTCCCAACTCTTTCACAAGTGGGAACAGTTTCTCCTTGATTACTTTGTCCAGACCTCTCATGATTTTGAAAATTTCTATCAGATTTCCTCTTAGCTTTCTCCTGTCCAAGCAGAACAGTCACAATCTCTCCAGTCTATGTTCTTCCTTCGAACCATTCTTATAAACCTCTTCAATGTATTCATATCATTTTCTTTGGAATAGCACCCAGAACTGCACATAATACTCCAGGTGAGATCCAACAAGTGTTATACCCATGGGCCAGAACCCCAAAGTATTATGGATATTTTTAACTTGTAATTCAAAAATGTGTATATGTTTTTTAATAGAAGTTTGATATAGCCACAATAACTAAGGATACAAGTTAGGAAGTTGGAGAGAGAGAGACCCACAAAATGCCATATCTTTGGATGCAAAAGGAATTTTAAACAAAAATGCTTCAGAGGTGGGAAGAGGCAAATAAAAGCAGACTGGACTGTGATCTCTTCTGACTACAGAGATAATTAGGTTTTGATGACCTCCTGCTCAACGTCAAGCCATGTCCTGAAGATTATGTCCCAAACGGAAGACACATTTTCTGTTTTGCCCTTTGAAGAATACGCAAAGAGAGAGGTTAAAAATGCAGTTTCAGCTCTACTGGAGTGTACTGGTGGAGCTGAATCTTTTCATGCATACCGACCTACACTAGAGTATTACCATGTGTGAAAGTCACAGTTGAAGAGCAATGCCCACATTATCCCTGTATTCCAGTACCCTCTCTCATTCCAAGTGCTCAAACAAGTTTAAAAGGAAACAGGACAACAGAAGAACCCTCTCTCAACCCGAATGTTGAAATACAATCATGGTTGAAAGGAATCAGAGCTACAGAATTGCATCAAGCCTGCAAATCCCTAAGGATTTTGAATGAATTATTTGTTCATCTATTGACATTAACACTACTGCTAGCCTTCACTGTAATGGCTGTAAAATCCAACTGTGTGTTCTTTGTAAACAATTCAGATACTGATCTATAAATCTGTTTTATCCTTTTAGACTCATCTCTTATTCCTAATCAGAACCCAAGTTCTGAGGAAGGGTCACTGGACCCAAAATGTTAACTCTGATTTTTTTCTTCATAGATGCTGCCAGACCTGCTGAGCATTTCCAGCAACTTCTGTTTTTGTTCCTGATTTACAGCATCTGCAGTTCTTTCGGTTTTTTTCTGTGCGTATGTGTGTCACATAACTAATTCTGCTCATGTTTAGCAATTGCTAAACTTAGTAATTGCTAAACTTTGTTAACTCGAGAAAGCTAGTTAAATTGGCTCATTTTAAAACAGAAGTTCATTTGAGTCTGGGAGAATTACACACACAAGGAAAGAATCGTTTAAAAATTACCCTGGTTGCAACCAAGGGGGTGGCATATATTAGATTTTATTTTCTGGGTCATTTAAATCAGAACCTCAGAGGCTCAGAGACAACAAGGTGCAGGGCTGGATGAACACAGCAGGCCAAGCAGCATCATAGGAGCAGAATCTTATAATCCTATATTTGTTGTGTTCAAATATGGAATATATTCACGGCTGAAGCCCACAAACCTATCACGTTTTTAAATCTTTATTCCCAGGATATAAGTATCAATGCTTCAGCCTCTTCCTAATTGCCCAGAGGGCAGTTGAGAGTCGACCACATTGGCATCACATGTAAGCCAGACCAGATAAGGACTGCACATCTCCTTCCTGAAAGGTCATTTGCAACAATCAACAGTCACCATTTGGCTAGCTTTTCTTTTAATTCCAGAATTTTTATTGAATTCAAATTTCATCATCAGCCATGGTGGGTTCAAATCTATGTCCCCCCAGAACATTGACCTGGTTCTGGACCTCCACCTCCCCAAATACACAAATTACAAAAAGTTGAGACACAGGTGTAGCAAGTGATCAGGAAGACAAATCAAGTGTTGGTGTGTATTGCAGGCAGAATGGAATATCAATGTCAGAAAGTTTTACCACAGCTCACAGGACCTTGGTGAGGTCACATCTCAAATACTGCCCTTGTTTAAAAAAATACGGTTGCTTGAAGAAGTTCAAAGAGAATTGACTCAATTCAAGTAGGTTGGGTCTTTACCCATTAGGGTAAAGGCCTCAGGGGTAGTAGATGACTGTGGATCACTGTTTGGCCATTCCAGCACATCACATTTGGGGTGTAATTGTGTTGGAGGCAGTTCAGAGAATGTTTACCAGACTAAATTCCTGGAATGAGAGAGCAGGATTGGGCAGGCTAGGCTTGTATCCACTGGATGTTAGAGGAGTAAGAAGTGAATTGATTGAAACATGTAAAATCCTGAGGGATCTTGAGAAGACTTTTAGAATATACTTTAGAATCTTTACAGTGTGGAAACAGGCCCTTCAGCCCAACAAGTCCACACCAACCCTCAGAACATCCCACCCAGACCCATCCCCTATAACCCACCTAATCTACACATCCCTGAACACTAAGGGCAATTTAGTCCGGCCAATCCACCTAGCCTGCACATCTTTGGACTATGGGAGGAAACCGGAGTAGCCGGAGGAAAGCCACACAGACACAGGGAGAATGTGCAAACTTCACACAGACAGTCGCCTGAGGGTGGGATCAAACCCAGGTGTCTGGCGCTGTGAGGCAGCAGTGCTAACCACTGAGCCACCATGCCACCCTCTTATGGGAGAATATAGAATTATAGGTCATAAGAACGTAAGAAATACCAGCTGGAGTAGGTAATTCAGCCTCTTGACCTTGCTTCACCATTTAATACAATCATGGCTGATTCCACCTCAGCTCCAACTCCATAATCCTTCAACCCATCACTAATTAAAAATCTGTCTATCTCCTCCTTAAATTGACTCAAATCCCCAGCCTCCACCGCACTCCGGGTTAGTGAATTCCACAGATTCGTGATCCATTGAGAGGTGTAATTCCCCCTTACCTCGGTTTAAAATCCATTATCCCTGAGCCTAAAACTATGACTTCTCGTTCTAGATTACCCCACAGGGGAAATATCCTCTCTCTGTCACTGCTTAAACTGAAGCAGGGCCCATTTAATACAAACATTAGCTGTATTTGTTTTTCTATCAGAGGATCATGAGTCTTTGGAACTCTTTGTAAAGGCAGTGGAAGTAGAATTCTTCTAATTTTTAAGACAGAGGAGGATAGATTCCTGTTAAGCGAGGAAGGGAAAGGTTATCGGGTGTAGGTGGGAATGGAAATTTGAGGTTACAATCCAATCAGCCATGAGGGCTCGAGGGGCCAAATGATCTACTCCTGTCCTTTGCTCCTATAGTTCAAGCTAACTGAAGGGGTGGCTGAGTTTTCTAAACTTTCAAAGTTAATATTAGACTGTCCAAGGGAAATTGCAGAGGCATAGCTACTGCAGCACCAGTTTAAAGTGAAACAAAAAGAACTTGTATTTATACAGCATATATAACGACCTCAGTATGTCCAAAGCACTTTACAGCCAGCCACATGGTTTTGAAGTATAGCTGCCATTGTAATGCAGGAAGCTAATTTCCGTAGAGCAAGATCCCTCGTATGTCATTTGGTACTGGCCTGGTCACCTGTTTTTATTCCTTATGTGATACATATTGGCCAAGTCACCAGGACAGCCTCGTCTGTTCTTCTACAAAATAGCAGTGAGATCTAAAACGTCCATCTGGGACAGCAGGCATGTCCTCAGTTTAGCGTCTCCTCCACTTGTACTAATTTCAGCAGAAAACATCTTGTATCAATCCAGGTAAACGTTCCCTGAATGTGGCCATGAATTGAACGAACATCTTCCTCCGATCAGCAACCAAGGAAATAAAGCAATCAATCAAAATCCATCTACATGCTCTGTTGTCTTTCTCACCATTTTATCAACACAACAGCAAGAAGGTTAGAATTCGCACACAAGCCGTGAGAAAATGAGTACTGGATTTATATGACCAACAACTGTGTCTATTTCTCATTTTTTATTTATGAATTGAAAAGGCAATTAGCCACATTTGGATTTCCAATTCACCACATGAGGCTAGTATAGGACGTACCTGAAGGGCAATAGTTTTAATAAATGGTTTTGTTCACTGCTGTGTAGACATTGCAACAAATATGCCTGTGTTTTTATTTGGCCATATTACAATTGAGCTGCAAATAATTTCTATTGAGAGCAGTACAAGCATGCAATAATTTTAATATTGCAGAAGGAACTTTAAAAACCACCAAAATGTCATTGGTCTATAGATTACAGGAATCTCTGAAGAGGAAGAACCCACGAGTCGAAATATGAAGATAGAACCAGGCTGAGAGCAGTCCTTGAGCCTCTTCTGCTGTCCAAAGAGATCATGGTTGACCTAATTTCATATTTAACCCATATTTTAGAAGAATGGGAGGTCATCTTAGTGAAACTTATAAGATCCCGAAAGGGATTTGATAAGGTAGATGCTGCAAAGGCAATAGGCCCTGACAGTATTCTAGCAACAGCATTTGGGAACCAGAACTAGCCCTGCCTCTAGCTGACCTGTCACAGTACACTAATGCTCTGGCACCTTCCTGACAACGTGTAAAATTCCACAGGTATGTCCTGTACATAGAAATAGTACAAATCTAACCTAGCCAATTACAGCCCCATCAGTCTCATCTTGATCATCAGCAAAGAAATGGACTGGGTCATTGACAGCACTATCAAAAGACAACTGTTCAGCAACAAACTGCTCAGTATGGGTTTTGCCAGGTCCACTCAGATCCTGGCATCATTACAGCCTAGGTTCAAACATGAACAGAAGGGCTGATCTCCAGAGGTGAGGCGAGAATCACCAGCCTTGACATCAAAGCTGTATTTGACTGAGATTGGTCCCATTGTCTAACGAAACTGGAGTCAGTGTGATTCAAGTGGAAACTCAAATCGTCATACCTAGCACAATGGAAAATGGCTGTGGTTGTTCCAGGTCAATCATCTGAGCTCTAGGCCATCTCTGCAGGAGTTCTAGAAATAGTTATCTTCAGTTGCTACATCAATGACCATTCTCCATCATAAGGTCAGAAATGGGGTATTTGCATTACATTCAGCATGTTCACAAACTACAACTCTTAGCTGGCACCTTACCTCCTCCCCAGTTGGCACAGTGCTGAACTGGTATCCTACTTACATGGCACTCTGACTCCCTACCCACATGGCACTCTGATCACCTGGCAATCTACCACCTACCCATCTGGCATCCTACCCATCTGGCATCCTACCCCTAGCACACAGGCACACTACCATCCACCCATCTGGCATCTGTCTGGCACCCTATCCTCTCAGCACCCTAACTTCACAAGTACCTTATAGATATTTTACAATCAACCTGTTCAGAAGTGATATTACACACCTCTGAAGCAGGTGGGAATTGAACCCAGGCTTCCTAACTCAGGGATAGGGACAGTACCACTGCATCAGAACATCCCTCACTCTTACTTTATATATTTAATCATTTCTCAGCAGCTGTCACAGTGGCTTTCAGGATCTTTAGGTTTCACAATGCAGTAGATCAGGAGATAACACAGTGTGGAGCTGGAGAAACACAGCAGGCCAGGCAGCATCAGAGGAGCAGGAAAGTTGACGTTTTGATTCGAGACCCTTCTTTTCATTGTTAAAATCCCTCATTCCCTAGAACCATTTTTGTAAGAACATAAAATGCTAGAGAAACTCAGCAAGTCTGACAGTATCTGTTCCTTGTGTAGAGTTATAGAGATTTACAGCATGGAAACAGACCCGTCAGTCCAACTCGTCCATGCTGACCAGATATCCTGTATAAATCTAGTCACATTTGCCAGCATTTGGCCCATATCCTTCTAAACCCTTCCTATTCATATACCCATTCAGATGCCTTTTATGTGTTGTAATCATACCAGCCTCCATTGCTTCCTCCGGCAGCTCATTCCATACACGCGCCACCCTCTGTGTTAGAAGGTTGCCCCTTAGGTCCCTTTTAAATTTTTCCCCTCTCACCTTCAACCTGTGTCCTTTGGTTTTGGACTCCCCCACCCCGGCGAAAAGACCTTGCCTATTTACCCTATCCATGCCCCTCATGATTTTATAAACCTCTATAAAGTCACCCCCTCAGCCTCCGACATAGCAGGGAAAATAACCTATTCAGCCTATTCAGCATCTCCCTACAGCTCAAACCCTCCAACCCTGGCAACATCCTCATAAATCTTTTCTGAACACTTTCTAGTTTCACAACATCCTTCCTATAGGAGGGAGAACAGAATTGTACACAGTATTCCAAAAGTGTTTGGAAGAACAGTCCTATTTGACTCAAAACATTGACTCTGTTTCTCTCTCCACAGACTTGCTGAATTAGTCCTGCACTTTCTGTTTTTATTTCAGATCTCCAGCATCCACATTCCTGAACTTTTATTTGACCATTCTGGTACATCTCCTCTACACCCTCTCAATGAGTTTCACATCCTTCCTGAAGTGAGGTGACTAGAACTGATCACAATACTCTAGTAGTGGCTTAACCAGAGCTTTATAAAGATTCAACATAATATCCTTGGTTTTGCGCTCAATGTCTCTACTCACAAAGCCCAACATCTTATATACTTTTTAAAATTGTTCACACAATATGCTCTTTACTTTCATACATCTATGTCTGTGAAATCCAGGTCCTTCTGTCCCTGCACACTCTTAAGGGCTGTCATACATATATTAAAATATATATGTCATTTATGTATACATATTACATATATACATTGCCTCTCCTACTCCTCCTGCCATGATTCAAGCCTTTAATATGGTAACAGATCTTCTATTAATTCTCAGAACACACACTCTACCTGAGCAATGTTATTAATTGGAGCTTTCCTTTCTAATCATGAGAACATTGCACCATGACATGAATCCATCGATAATATTCTGATCGATAATTAGTCATTTTCTTCATTGAAGACATAAATCTAATAAGAACCTTTTTTTCTATAAGAATTGTGAATTGATGATTTATTAAAGAGCTGAAATCCATTTCAGGAGCATGTATTTAACTATAGAAAGGATAGTTTATGTACAAGAAGCAAAAAAAAACAGTAACTGAACAAATAATTGATTTTAAAATCTTTACCAAACAGTTAATAATTGATCATTCATTTCTCGTAATCAGAAAGCAAAGAGATTTAAGTTGATGAGTGTTTGTTTTGATGCTTTTCTCAATTAGGCTGCAATTAGAATGTACTAAACATTACAGAAAATGAGATTCTTGTTGCTAAGACAGCTGAAATATTGTTATGTTCAGATTTATGAGGTGATAATTATGAATGATTACTTAAGGAATATATTGGGTAAAAGAAGATGTTCTTATTATGCCAGAAGCCTACTCCCAATAGGAACATAGGAACAGGAAAAGTCTATTCAGCCCATCAAGCAACCCCATCATTTATTATGACCATAGAACATAACAGTACAGCACAGTACAGGCCCTTTGGCCCACAATGTTGCGCCAACCTATTGTCCTACTCTAAGATCGAACTACCTTCTATACCCTACATTTTACTATCATCCATGTGCCTATCCAAGTGTTGCTTAAATGTCCCTAATGTATCTGATTCCACTACCACCACCGGCAGTGCATTCCACGCACCCACCACTCTCTGTGTAAAGAACCTACCTCTGACCTCTCCCTTATACCTTCCTCCAATCACCTTAAAATTATGCCCCCTTGTAATAGTCATTTCCTCCCTGGGAAAAAGTCTCTGGCTATCCATTCTATCTATGCCTCTTATCATCTTGTACACCTCTACCAAGTCATCTCTCGTCCTTCTTCGTTCCAATGAGAAAAGCTCTAGTTCCCTCAACTTTTTCTCATAAGACCTGCTCTCCGGTCCAGGCAGCATCCTGGTAAATCTTCTCTGCACCCTCTCTAAAGCTTCCTCATCCTTCCTATAATGAGGCGACCAGAACTGAACACAATATTCCAAGTGTGGTCTAACCAGGGTTTTATAAAGATGCAGCATAGCCTCATGGCTCTTAAACTCAGTCCCCCTGCCAATGAAAGCCAACACACTATACGCCTTCTTTACAACCCTATCAACTTGGGTAGCAACTTTGAGGGATCTATGGACGTGGACCCCAAGATCCCTCTGTTCCTTCACACTACCGAGAATCCTGTCATTATCCCTGTATTCTGCATTCAAATTCAACCTTCCAAAATGAATCACTTCACACTTTTAAATGTGGAGTTTGCACATTCTCCCTGTGTTTGTGTCCAATAAAGTGCAGGTTAGGTGGATTGGCCATGCTAAATTGCCCAGAGTGTCCAGGGATGTGCAGATTAGATGGATCAGCCATGGGAAATGGAGCATTACTGGGATGGGATGGGCCTGGGTGTGGTGCTCTTCAGACAGTCAGTGTGGACTCAATGGGCCGAATGGCCTGCTTCCATGTTATAGGGATTGTAAGATTTTACATTTTTCACCATGGTTGATCGAAAACTTCAATGCCTTTTACTCATCCCAACTCCATAACCTTTTCTACCATTTAAAATCAGAAATCCATCCTTAAACATACTCAAAGACTAAGCTTCCATCATCCAATGTCAGACAGAATTCAAAAGGATCACAACCCATTGAGTAAATAAAGTTCTCCTCATCTCATTTCTAAATGGCATCCATTTTGTTTTTAAATGGTTCTTCCTGGTTCTAGACTCATTAGCCAAGGGAAACATCTTATCTGCATCTACCCTGTCTACCCTTTCAAATATTTTATAGGTTTCGCTGAGATCACTTCTCATTCTTTGATATTCAAGAGAATCCAGGCCCACTTTGCCCAACCTCTCTTCATAGGTCAGTCCTGCCATCCTGGGAACAAGTCTAGTCAACCTTTGTTGTATTCCCGCTATGGCAATAATATCGTTCCTGAGATAAGGAAACCAAAACATCACACAGTTCTCCAGGTGGGGTCTAGCTCAGCTCCCGTACAACTGAAACAAGACCTCACTACCCCTGTACTCAAATCCTCCTGTAAAAAAGACCAATGTTCCATTAGCCTTCCTAACAGCTTGCTGCACCTGCATGTTAGCCTTCAGTGATGGACTTATTGACAAGCAGACTCAGGTCTCTTTGCATAGCCACACTTGTCTATCTCTCACCATTGGAAATAATACTCCGCACATCTGTTTCTCCTCACATTGTATTCCAGCTCCATGTTCTTGCCCAATCATGGAGCCTATCCAAATCCTCCTGCAAATATTTACATCTCCCTTGCAATGCATGTTCCTGCTACAAATTTGGAAATGTTGTATCTGGTCCCCACAACCAAATCATTGGCATACATTGTAAAAAGCTGGACGCCACCGACTGATCCTTGCAGTACCCACCCCCTCCCCACCCCAGCCACTCTCTGCCATTACCAGAATGACCCATTTATTACCACCCTCTGTTTTCTTTCTGTTTGTCAATCTTTAATCCATGCCAATGCATTACCTCCTACCTTGTGTGCTTTAGTTTTGCTAACCAATTTCCTGTGCAGGGCGGCACGGTGGCTCAGTGGTTAGCACTGCTGCCTCACAGTGCCAGGGGCCCAGATTTGATTCTACCCTCAGGCGACTGTCTGTGTGGAGGTTGCACGTTTTCCCTGTGTCTGCATGGGTTTCCTCCAGGTGCTCCGGTTTCCTCCTACAGTCCAAAGATGTGCAGGCTAGTTGGATTGGCCGCACTAAATTGCCCGTAGTGTTCAGCAATGTGTAGATTAGGTGGGTTATAGCGGGGATGGGTGTGGGTGGGATGCTCTGAGGGTTGGTGTGGGCTTGTTGGGCTGAAGCACCTGTAGGGATTTGATGATGATGACCTTATCAAAAGCCCACTGAAAATCCAAGTATACCATATCTGTTAATGCCCCTTTATCAATTTAATTTGTAGCATCCTCAAGAAGCTCCAACAAGTTTGTCAAGCATAATTTTTCATTTGCAATCCATGCTGGCTATGCTCAAGCAGATCATTTTTATCCAATTGTCTATTTATCATATCCTTAATAATAATTGTAATAATATTGTAATAATTTCTCTACTACTATGTGTAAGGCTGACAGGTCTGTCGTTCCATTTTTTTTCTCATGCTCCTTTCTTAAAGAGTGGGGCAAAAATTGCAAGAGTTCAATCTGCATATATTATTCCAGAATGTATGATGACCAATTCATTGACATTTCCATAATCACCTTCTTCAACATTCTGTGATGTAGACTATCATGTCCCAGAGACTTATTTCTCCAGTACAACTTTCTTATTAAATACTAATTTCCTTCAATTCCTCATTCTACATTTTCTTTTAGATCTCTAATTCTCTGAGATCTCTGGTATCTTTCTCTGTGAAAACAGATAGAAAGTAATCATTTAGCTTCTCTGCCTTTTACCTATTCCCCATTACAATTTCTCCTGATTCTGCCTGTAAAGAACCAACATTAGTCTTAACCAAATACTTCCTTTTCACATACCTATAGAAGCTTTTACAGTATATTTTTAAAATTAGATTGCATCATGTTTGGTTCTTTGTTTACCTATTTGTTCCTTGGTGTTCCTTTGCTGTACTCTTAAAAACTTTTGAACCCTCAGATACTATTCCTGCCACTTTTTAAGCATTCTCCTTTAATCTTATTCAATCCTTAACTTCTTCTTTCAGCTATGGTTGACTGACATTTTTTGAATGTTTCTGTTTTGTGGGAATATATAGTAACTGTAAGCATATGTAATAATTATTAAAAGACTATCCATTTCCCTGTTGTTTTACCGAATCCAGCTCAGCCAACTTGCGCTTTATGCTGTTAAAATTTCCCTGATTCAAATTCAATACATGCTTCAGATCGAACTAGTCCACCTTCAATCTTAGTGTAAAATGTTATTATATTGTGGTCACTCACCCCTAAATGTTCTTTTACAATAAGATTATTAATCATCCCTTTTTCATTGTATCATTGTAAATCTAAAATAGCCTGTCTTCTGATTGACTCCTCAAAATGCTGCTCTAGTGCTCAACTAGTTTGCCCAACCCATATGTAGATCAAAGTCACCCAACATGACCATGTGGTCCATGCTACAAGAATCCTCCATCTCCTGATGAATACTATTCCTCACACCACCATGACTATTTGGTGGCCTAAAATAACTCCAAATGATGCCTGCTGCATCTTGGTCTTCTGAGTTCCATTCAAACAGATTCCACATGTTGTTCAGGAACAAAAGCAAATTTACTGGAAAAGCTCAGCAGGTCTGGCAGCATTTGTGAAGAAAAAAATCAGAGTTAATGTTTTGGGTCCGGTGAGTTCTGAGGAAGGGTATGGTGTGTCCATGACTTCATACAAATACCACAAAATGTACACTCCATTCAGCCCATTTTACTTACTATCCCGAAACTCTGAAATCTATTTGATGCCCTTCCTCAAAAGAAGGTGGAAACAGAGACTGATTACTTCATATTTCCCTCTCATCATCCTTCTCAAGAATCTATCTACTGCTGCCTTAAAAATACCTTTTGTTGAGGAAGAGAGTTCCAAAGACTCATGACTCTCTCATTTCTCCCTCTGTTTTAGTTGGATAATACCCTTGCACCTCTGCCCTGCACCCCTGATTAATTTGTTGCAGTGACCCCAGGTCCTGGATTCTCCCACCAGGGGAATCCTTTCCACAGCTACCCTGTCAAAACCCCTTAGGAGCCGCCAGTCAAAAAGATCAAGGCTGCTTGTGGCCTTAACTCAAAATTGCCACCTACCCCGATGATTGAATGGCAGAGCAGTTTTGATGGGCCGAGGGGCCAAGTGGCCTGACACCTGCTCCAAATACATTAATTTGTATGTTCTTACTCTGCAGAAGCCATGATCATTACATTCCACCTTCATGCCCCTCTCATGTGCTCTCTTACAGCATCATTATGAGAGGTGCTATTCATACAATCCCATACATTAACCCTTACAACCCTGACACTACAGTTACAATCCTAGTATAACACAGCACAGAAAGAGTCCATTCGGTCTACTATGCAGGTGCCGACTCTCTGAAAGATCTAGCTATCAATCACAATCCCTGATTTATTCCCATTAGCCCTGTGAATGTTTACACATTGCGTATTGATCCAGCTCCCTCTGGGAAATTGCAATGGACTTTGCTTCCACATCCTTTCTGACACTGCATTCCAGATCACAACTCGCTACATTTATAATCAAGCTACTTCCTGTAACTTCTGCTTCTTTCACCAGTTTCTGTGCCCCTCAATTATTGGAAACAGTTCTCTTTCTTTATTATCCAATCCTTTTGTGATTTTCAACTTCAACATCAAATATTATCTTAATCTTTTCTTTTCTGAGGAGAACAGCACCAGTGTTTCCAGTCTCTCTAGAGAATAGAGGACTCTCATTATTGTTTCAGTCAATCTCCTCTGCACCCTCTCCATAGCCTTGACATTCTTCCTATACTGGACTGAATGGCCTCCTTCTGCACCATAACAATTGAATAATTCGATGATTCTGTGTGGTGCCCAGAACTGACCACAATGTCCCAGCTGAGACTGAACCAGCATTTAATAAACACTTAATATCACTGAAGAAGGGTAATACCCAAAACATTGACTGCTCCTTTCCTCCAGATGCTGCCTGGCCTGCTGTGTTCTTCCAGCCTCCTATTTGTCTACCTTGGATTCCAGCAGCTGCAGTCTTTTTTTTGTCTCTAACTTAATATCACTTTCTTGTTTTTGGTACTTACTGACTCTATTAATGAAACCAAATATTATTTATGTAATTTATTGCTTTTTCACCTTTTCCTCTTACTAGGCAATTATGTCAATTAAGCTCTACGACTGTCTGTTTCCACGCTTGAAAATTGTGCAACTTAGTTTACATTGCTTCTTTTCATTCTTCCATTTAAAATGTATCATTTCACACTTGTGCGTGTGTGAAACTGTAACTGGCATGTGTCAACCCTCTTCACAGTCTGTCTCTGTTCTCCTGAAGGCTGTTCCCATGTTATTCAATTTTGAAACAGAAAAATGATTTTCTTTTCATTTTCATTGTTTGTTCATGGGATGGGGGCTTTGGTGGCTAGGTCAGCATTTATTGCCTTCCCTCGGGAAGGTGTTGGTGTGTCACCTTCTTAAACTACTGCAAACCTTGGAGTAAAGATATACCCACAATGCTGTTAGGGAGGGATTGCAGGATATTGACCAAGTGACCATAAGTGAATGGTGATATATTTCCAAGTGAGAACAACAAATACCTCAGAAGGGAATTTGCAAATTGTGGTCTCCCATGTATCTGCTGACTTTGTCCTATTTATTAGTAAGGTAAGAGGAATACAAGACAGGTTTAATATTTGTCTGTCTGGACTTCAAGAGTCTCTTTGAAGTGAATGTTTTCCAAACCTTTGAATGTCCTTCCCTTTTAAGCAATCCCTTTACCCTCTTATTCAAAGAACCAAGTGTCTGATTTGGCCACTTCAGAGAACCAGCTGTTCAGGGTTAAGCAGATTGAAGTTGAATTGTAGTCAAACCCAGACAAGGACTCCAGGTTACCTTATCAAAAGGATATTGAAAAGCCAGTTTGGTTTCCAACAATAATTCAACAACATCATGAGCACTTTTACTAATACCAACTCTTTATTTCCACTGAAATTAACAATGTATGAACACCCATTTTACTTATTAACTATGAATTAATACACCAGCTCCCTTAAAATAAAAGCAAAATACTGTGGGTGCTGGAAATCTGATACAAACATAGAGAATGCTGGAGAAACTCAGCAGGTCTGACAGCATCTATTGAGAGAGAAAAGAGTTAATGTTGCACTGAAGAAGAGTCTTACCAGACTCAAAACGTCACACCTCATTCCATCATAGTCCTGACTTGTGCCTTGTAGATACTCTGGGGAGTCAGGAGGTGAGTTAGTTGTGGCTGGATTCCCAGTCTTTGACTTGTTTTTGTAACCATAGTATTTATATGGTCAGCCCAGTACAGTTTCTGATCGACAGTAACTTCCAGGATGTTTATAGTGGGTATTCAGTGATGGTGATGCTATTGAATGTCAAGGAGCGATAGTTAGATTCTGTCTTGTTAGAGATTGTCATTTTTTGACACTTGTGTAGTGTGAATGTTACCTATCACATGTCAGCAAGTATTGCTGAATATTGTCCTAGTCTTGCTGCATTTGAACATGGACTGCTTCAGTATCTGAGGAGTCGCAAATGGTGCTGAGCATTGTGCAATCATTGGTGAACATCCCCACTTCTGACTTTATGATGGAGGGAAGTTCATTGATGAAGCAGCTGACGATGGTTGGACTTAAGGGATTACCCCGAGCAAGTCCTCAGAGGTGTCCTGGAGCTGAGATGACTGACCGCAAACAATCACAACCATCTTCGTTATTGTCACAGAATCATTTTCCCCTGATTCCCATTGATTCCAGTTTATGGTGGAACCTAAACTGAGCATCAGTAAGCAGGGTATTACTGAATAAGTGCTTCTTGACAGCAAAGTGTAAAACAGCTTCTATAATTTGCTGATGACTGAGAATAGATTGATAGAATGGGAATTGGCTGGGTTTCATTTGTCCTGATTTTTGTGTACAGGAATTACCTGGACAATTTTCCATATTGTAGCTGTACTGGAAGAGCTTGGCTAGAGAAGTGGCAAGTTCTGCAGCACAAGTCTTCTGTGTTATTGCTGGAATGTTGTCAGGGCCCAAAGCCTTTGCAGTATCCAGGTTCTTTAGCCGTTTCTTAATATCATGTGGAGTGAATCGACTTGGCTGAAGACTGGCATCTGTAATGTTGGGGAGTACCGGAGGTGACAAGATGGATCATCCAGTTGACTTTTCTGGCTGAAGATTGCTGTGAATGCTTCACCTTTATCTTTTGTGCTGATATGTTGGGCTCCCCCATCATTGAGGATGGGGATATTTGTGGAACCTCTTCCTCCAGTTAGTTGTTGAGTCGTCCACCACCATTCACGACTGGATCTGGCAGGACTGCAGAGCTTAGATCTGACCTGTTGGTTGTGGGATCACTTGGCCCTGACTATCACCTGCACATGTGCGAGACCCAGTAGTCAAGTAGAGCCCAGAAAAGTTCTACAGCAGCAACCAGAATTTCTGTATTCATCGTGTGGGCTGAGGGATAGATATTGGTCCAGGATACCAGAGAAACTTCCCTGCTCTTCTTTAAATAATATCATGGAATCTTATCCATCTACCTAGGAGGGCAGGTGAGGCCTCAGTTTAACATTTCACCTGAGAGACAGCACCTCCAGAGTGGTAATGCCCCCACCCCCAGTGCCAGATCAGGGGTCATATATCCTTTCTCAGATCTCTAATAATCTAATCCTGAATGACAGTAACACTTGCCCGATCTCATGTAGTAAATCGATAAATTCCTTTTCCTTCCCAGTTTTGTATATCAATGGAGAACATAACGTAGCAAGCATAAATGACATCTATTGACAGTACAAAAGAATTTGAGCTGTATTCCGTAAGCAGTTGCCATGTGAATAAGCAATGACTAGCTTAATTCTTTAAGCCCAACCTGAATAGTACTAGTCGAAATATTCCATCACATGGATGATACTTAAACTGAATGCACTTTTTTGAATCTTCCAGACTAGTGTTTCTAACCAGCCATGTTCACATACACACATTCAGCACACTAATTGTTATTTTTCCAAGTGAGAGAATTGGCAAACGCTTCTTGATGATTCAGATTGGATTTCATTGAATATAAACATGACAATGTAGGCAGTGAAACAGGCCATTCAGCCCAACCAGTCCATGCTGGTGGTTAAGCTTCTTTAGCCATCTCATTTAAATCTATCATCAGAAATCTCTGCTCCCTTCTCCTTCATGCATGGGTCCAAATTCCCCTTAAATGTATCAATAGGATTCACTTCAACCACTCCCTGTGGCAGTGTGTTCCACATTCAAAACACTCTGGGCTCTTACCCCTCTGGCGAAAGTCGTTTCTCCTAAATTCCCTGTTAGACATCTTAGTGACAATTCTAAATTGATTGTATTGATTATCAAATCCTGATGTTCCACAGAAGTAGTAGCATTCTCTCCGTATCCACTCTATCAAAGCCATTCATAATTTTAAATATCTTCATTCAATCATACTTCAACCTTCTTATTTCAAGGGAATAAAGATCAGACTGTCAATCCTTTCCTAGTATTTATATCCACACATTTCTGACATCATCCTTGTGAACCTTTTCTGAACCTTCTCTATTGCCTTCATATCTTTTCTCTAATAAGATGCTCAGAACTGGGCACGCTACTCCCTCTGTGGCCTAACCATATGGATTGAGTTGGCTTAGCAGCATTCCCCTACGTTTCAAGTCCACCCCATAATAAGGGAGATAGAAGGAACTGCAGATGCTGGAGAATCTGAGATAACAAGGTGTAGAGCTGGATGAACACAGCAGGCCAAGCAGCATCAGAGGAGCAGGAAAGCTGATGTTTCGGGCCTAGACCCTTCTTCAGAAATCTA
>NC_063349.1:43452566-43471081 GCF_021869965.1 Rhincodon typus
TTTTCTGAAGAAGGGTCTAGGCCCGAAACATCAGCTTTCCTGCTCCTCTGATGCTGCTTGGCCTGCTGTGTTCATCCAGCTCTACACCTTGTTATCCCATAATAAGGGAGTTTGGTTTACTCATTTTTACTAAATTCTTACTTATACTAACCTATATGCAACTCCCAATGATCATGCACTTGTATTCTGATTTCCCTTTACTCCTCTATCTTACCCAGTCTAGCTCCTATCAAATAACAGGTGATAACATTTCCCTGTTCTCCCCATCAAAAAGTACAGCCTAACATATATTTGTGTTGAACTTCATTTGCCAATTATTTATGCACTCTAAAAGTTTATTAATATCCTCCTGTGATTTGCTGCAGTCCTCCTCAGTATTGAACATCTCCCAAACACCTGAACATTTCTGAAGAAGGGCCCTGACCCGAAACATCAGCTTTCCTGTTCCTCTGATGCTGCTTGGCCTGCTGTGTTTCTCCATTTCCACATTTTGTTAACCCCGAACACCTAACCCCTCCTCTCATTTGAAATGATACTTAGACACTATGGTTTTTATTCCAGGTCCAAGACAAATTGTTCATGTCCTCTGAACTGCCCCAGGAATTTCAATGAGATATTGGGGTTGTGTCCTTTGATCAAGATTTAAAATACAGCTTTACACCACCTCAGTGTTCTTTATTGCTAAATTAGATCAGAAAGCTAATTTGTCTTTTTGGGTCAGCATCTGGCACTAAAAGACTATAGCACCTGTCTGAGGTGTCCTCAATTCTCCTGGTCTGACATGTTTGTGTTTGTCATCTATAAATCTTCACTCTTCCATGATTGCTGTCACCAGCTCATGATTGAAGATGATGAGTGGCAGTGGTCCCAACATGAAGCCCCATATCACAGGAAGTATGTACTGGCCCTGGAGCGAGTTCAGAGGAGGTACACAAGAATGGTCCCAGGAATGGAAGGCTTAACATATGAGGAAACTTTGAGGACTCTGGGACTATACTCATTGGAGATTGGAAGGATGAGGGGGGATCTAATTGAAACTTACAGAATACTGAATGGCCTGGACAGGGTGGATGTTGGGAAGATGCTTCCATTGGTAGGAGAGACTAGGACCCGAGGGCACAGCCTTAGAGTAAGGGAAGAGCTTTTAGAATGGAGATAAGGAGAAACCTCTTCAGCCAGAGAGTGGTGAATCTATGGAATTCACTGCCACAGAAGGCTGTGGAGGCCAGGTCATTGAGTCTATTTAAGACTGAGATAGATAGGTTCTTGATTATCAAGGGGATCAAGGGTTACAGGGACAAAGCAGGAGAATGGGGTTGAGGAACTTATCAGCCATGATTGGCGGAGCAGACTCGATGGGCCAAATGGCCTAATTTCTGCTCCTATGTCTTATGGTCTTAAGCCCTGTGGTACTTCTCTTGTAAAATCAGCCCCACTTAATCCTCTATTGATTGACCTCAACCTCCTGACTATGAATATATAACCGTCAACCATCCTTTACAATATCAAACCTCAGTCCCATACGATATAATCTCTTATGCTCAAAGTCCTGGTCAATACTTGTCCCTGATCAGCAAAACAAAAACAGATTACATGGCTATTGTTGCATTATCGACACAGTGGCTCAGTGATTTGCACTGCTGCCTCACAGCACGAAGGACCTGGGTTCAATTCCAGCCTTGGGTGACTGTCTGTGTGGATATTGCACATTCTCCCCGTGTCTGCGTGGGTTTCCTCCGGGTGCTCCAGTTTCTTCCCACAGTCCAAAGATGTGCAACTTAGGTGGACTGACCATGCTAAATTGCCCTATAGTGTCCTGGGATGTGCAGGCTAGGTGGGTTAGCCATGGGAATTGTGGGGTTGGGGTAAAGTGAGGAGCTGGGTCTGGTCTGGTTTGGATTCTCTTCAGAGAGTTGTTGCAGACTTGATGGGCTGAGCAGCCTCTTTCCACACTGTAGGGATTCTATGATAGTGCCTTGTGGGACTTTACAGTGCACAAATTGGCTGCTATATTTCCTACATCATAATAGTGACTACAATTTAAAAAAGCAATTCAATGGCTATAGAGCACTTTAGGATGTCCAATGAGCATAAAAGGTGCTATATAAAGGCAAGTCTTTCATTCCATCTCCCTCTCCTTAGCTGTGGCTCAGTAGGTAGCATGCTCACCTTTGAATCATAAGATCCTGGGTTCAAATCTCACTTCAGAGACTTGAGTCTGTTATCCAGAGTAACACCACTATACAGTACCAATGGTTAATAGTGGTGTTATATGTATCATCTTTCGAATGACACATTAATCTGAGACTCCTTATGCTGTCTCAGGTATGTGAAAAAAAATGCCCCAAGCTGCTTCATAGGTACACTATCAAACAAAAACTGAAAATGAGTCACATAAAGAGGAACTGATGACCAAACGCTTGGTTAACACATAAGTTTTATCAAACAGCCAAAAAAATAAAATCCTTCAAGACATGGAGAGGTTCAGGGAGACAATTACAGAGCTCAGGGTCCAGGCACCAGCTGGTACAGCCACAAATAGAGGGCCAATTAAAAGCCCCTCTATGTGCAAAAGAACTGGGAAAAGGGCTGCAGATGTCTTGCACAGTTGCAAACTTGGAGATGATAACACGGCAGAGAATAGCCTTGGAACATCACCTTGCCAAAATTTGGATGCAAAGTTAAAAATTTCAAAATCAAAGTTTGAAGTGTCTTTGACGAAGCCTTTTCCTTGCACTTCACTTGGAACGGAACAAACATTTTCAATGTTAAAACCTGGTGACAACATCTAGTTTATTGCTGACTTGTTCCTCAAACTTAATCTGCCCTGAGAAATCTCTCAAAGGTGCTCTTTAATCATTTACTAGAGGCTAATTTAAAAAAACCTCAGCCATAAACTTGTGCTTTTGATCCCAATCATACCTGTACAATTTCTATCCACACATTTCCATTGTCCACGGGCTCTCATTTTCGTCTCTATTCACTCGATAATCACTCACTTCACGGCTTGAAACTTCTGTTTTAAGTTAACTTCCCGAAAACCCTCCCTCCCCTTAACCATTTAAATTCCAATTTAAACTTAACATCCTATTTCTCTTGAGATGAGTTGAAGCAACAACAACACTTTTAATTATTGCAAGATGCTTCACAAGCTTATGATAAATCAAAATCTATCACCAAACTACTTCAGCAAACAATTGATCAAGCATAAGAATTGCAAAATCAACATATTACCTTTTTTTTCCTTTATTCATTCATGGGATGAGGGCATTGCTGGCTTGGCAGCATTTATTGCTCATCCCTAATTGCCCAGAGGGCAGTTAAGAGTCAATTACATTGCTGTGGTCTGGAGTCACATGTAGGCCAGACCAGGTAAGGATGGCAGTTTCCTACCCTAAAGGACATTAGTGAACCAGATGGGTTTTCACAACAATCAACAATGAATTCACGGTCATCACTAGATTCTTAATTCCAGATATTTATTGAATTCAAATTCCACCATCTGCTGCGGTGGGATTTGAGCCCAGATCCCCAGAACATTATCTGGGTCTCTGTATTCACAGTCCTGCGATAGTATCACTAGGCCATCGCCTTCCCTTGTACCAGGAGCCAAACTAAATCAGCACATTTTGTGGTGAATACTGAATGGGAGTTGGTGTTGTTAAATGGCCATCAAATTGTGTACAGCCTGGTTAGGGAACACTAACCATTTCTTAAAAGTGGACAATATTTGAAATCCCAGATACATTCTAAGAGAATGAAGCCACAATTTTGAACAAACAACATTAACTTTACCATGCAAGGTAGAAAAGTAAAGCAATCTCTATTTAATTGATACTCTCAGATCCAGAATTAACATGAGGTAAATATGGCTTTGCAGGCAAACTGTGGTCAAAGAGAAAATTGAAGATGCTGTCAAATCAGATCACATCAATTTCTTGGAAATCCCCCAGAGTCAATATCACTGTAAGCCATCAACCCCTCCTTATAAATTTGTCTCCATTACAAGAGATTCCAATTCTTCATTTTTGAAGTTTTAACCTTGAAACTCCCTCAAAGCTGCTCCATCATGAGTTGTCTCAATGACAGATCTTGTCCCAGTGTTTGAGTTTTACTCCCGGGGTCTACAACTGTACTGATTTTCAAGGCTGCAGTTTATCATCTACCTATGGAAACATTTCAACTCTTTTGCACACAGCTGACTTCACTAATCTGGCACTGCCCCTGAATTTCTCTGACATCCAGTATTTCTCACCTACATTAAACACTAACTGTTTGTGGTTGTCCTTCACCTCCATTCTCAATTGCACCTACTATCAATGGTTTCCATGGCTTCTATCTCCAACATAGAAACAGTGACCATTACCACATTTTCAGGTCTTCAGGATATCTCCTGAGACTTGACTACCTGGAAACAGTTACTAACAGCACTCCTGATGAAGGATTTCGGCCTGAAATATTGACTTTCCTGCTCCTCTGATGCTGTCTGACCTGCTATGCTTTTCTAGCCTCACACCTATAGACTCTGGCTTCCAGCATCTGCAGTCCTTATTGTCTCCTGGAACCCCTTCTCCCAGTTTCTAAACCTCTGACTAATCAGCAGCCTGAAAGTTGCAACTTTCCACTTCGACTGCATTCAACCACCTACCTGGGTTCTGTGGGCTCACGTATCACACCATTCTCCCAACACTGGTGTATTGGTGCCCTTGAAATGTCTATGGCCTTCAGGTGAAAAAAAAATAGTTGAATGGAGAACGCACCCTGACATGTATTTTCTAGGATTCTCAGGGCCTGCTGAGAATTGGAGTCCTTAGCCTCCATTTCAATACATTGCAGAAGCACTCATTGTACATGAACCTTGCCTTTAAGAGAACTCACCTTTAAGGACTCCATTTGCAGTTCGTACACATCACTGGACTCTCCTGCCAGCTAGCCTGTTGTGGGTTTGCAAGTAGTGCTCACAGAAATCAGTTGTTTGCTATGAAATCTGCTTGGTAACTTTCAATGTGTTTTACTGTTTTAAATAAATTAGACCTGGAGCTAATTAATCACTGCTCTGTGATTGATGATTAGGCCCTTACTATTAATATGACCACACTCACCAGACCCTACCAAAACCCCCAGGTAAGCGAATATGTCATTGCAGAACAAGCTAAGGCATGAGGAGTGGAGATTTCAATTATTTCAAGCTTATGGAGAGTAGATGTGGGTAACCAGCTAAGGGTATGTTGTATTCATCAGGTCTAGAGTTAAAAATGCATCAGTAAGGCTATCAGCAGCAGATGAAATAAAAGAGAGGTGAGGGTGGTCAGGTTAGGGGGCTGCATTCTTAGAGATGCCATAAAAATATGATTTGAAGGTCATAACGGAGTATTTCATCAAAGTAGCAAATAGACTGGTTTAGTCTCAGACTATTGTCTAAAATGTGGGCATTCCTGGCTGCGTTAGCATTTATTGCCTATTCCTAGGTGCCCTTGAGAAGGCGGTGGTCAGCTACCTTCTTGAATTGCTGCAGTTCATGTGCTGAGTTTGGACCCATAGTGTCGTTAGGGAGGGAGTTCTAGAATTTTGATCCAGTGACAGTGAAGGAACAGTGAATTATTTCCAAGTCAGGATGGTGTGTCTTGAAGGATAACTTGAAGCTGATTGTGTTCCCAGGTTTCTGCTGTCCTTCTCCTTAGAGGTGGAAGTGGTTGAGGGTTTGGAAGGTGCTGTCTAAGAATCTTTGGTGAATTTCTGCAGTGCAACTTGTAAATGGTACACACTGCTACTGCTGAGCATTGGTGGTGGAGAATGTGGATGCTTGTGGATGTAGTGCCAACCAAGCGGGCTGCTTTGTCCTGGATGGTGCCAAGCTTCTTGCATGTTGTTGGAGCTGCACTCATCCAGGCAAGTGGGGAGTATTCCATCACACTCTTGTGCCTTGGTGGACAGGAACGTGAGATACTCACTGTAAGATTCCTAGCATCAGACCTGTTTTTTTGTAGCCCCAGTATTTATTTGGCTAGTCCACTTAAGCTTCTGGTCAATGGTAATCCCCATGATATTTATACTGGGGATTCAGTGATGGTAACACCATTGAATGTTAAGGTGCAAGACTTAGATTATCTCTTAACGAAGATGATCACTACCTGGCACTTCTGAGGCTCAAATGCCCCTTGCCATTTTTCAGCCACAGGCTGGATATTGTCCAGATCCTGTAGCATTTGGAGGAGTCACAAATGTTGCTGAACTTTGTGCAATCATCGGCGAACATCCCCACTTCTGACCTTATGATGGAGGGGAGGTCAATGATGAAGCAGCTGAAGATGGTTGGGCCAAGAATATTATCCTGAGGAACTCCTGTAGAGACGTCCTGGAGCTGAGATGACTGACCTCCAACCACTTTCCAATGTGCCAAGTATGACTCCATCCAGCAGAGAGTCTTCCTCTTGAGTCCCATTCTCACTTGTATTGCTAGGGCTCCTATATGTCACACTCAGTCAAATTTGGTATTGATGTCAAGGAGAGTCGCCCTCACCTCTCCACACCTCTGAAATTGGTCCATGTCTGAACCAAGACTGAGTGGCCCTGGCAGAACCCAACCTGGGCATCAGTGAGCAGGTTATGGCTGAGCAGGTGCTGCTTGATAGCTCTGAGGATGACACATTCCATCTCTTTCTGATGATTGACAGTCGACTGATGGGGTGATAATTGGCTAGGTTGGATTTCTGCTGCTTTCTGTGTGCAGGATGTAACTGGGCAATTTTCCACATTGTCAGGTAGATGCCAGTATAATAACTGTACTGGAAGAGCTTGGCTAGGTGAGCAGCGAGTTCTGGAGCACAAGTCTTCAGTACTATTGCTGGAATGATGTCAGTGCCCACAGCCTTTGCAGAATCCAGTATCTCCAACCATTTCCTGATATCACATGGCTAACTGAATTGGCTAAAGACCTGTAATCTTGGGGACTTCAAGAGGTGACAAGATGGATCATCCACTTGGTGCTTCTAGCTGAAGATTGTTGTGAATGTTTCAACTTTATCTTTTGCAACCTCACCTCAAAGAGATCAGACGGCCTGTGTCACCTCCCCAGGTTTCATTGTCATGACCTTATCCAGAGATATTGGTTTAAAGAGAGTCCTAAAGATGGGGTGGTATGTGGATAGCAGGAATTTTTTAATATTCATTCATGGGATGAGGTTGTCACTGGCCAGGCCAGCATTTATTCCATCCTCAATCGCAATTAAAAGTCAAACATATTGCTGTGGGTCTGGAGCCACAGGTAGGCCAGACCAGGTAAGGATTGCAGTTTCCCTCTCTGAAGGGCATTAGTGAACCAGCAAGTAACTCACTTCATCACTCTCCAAAGCCTGTCCACCAACTACAAGGCACAAGTCAGGAGTGTGATGGAATACTCCCCACTTGCCTGGAAGATTACAGCTCCAACAACACACAAGAAGCTTGACATCATCCAGGACAAAGCAGCCCACTCGATTGGCACTACATCCACAATCATTCACACCCTCCACTACTGATACTCAGTAGCAGCAGTGTGTACTATCTACAAGATGCACTGCAGAAATTCACCAAAGATCCTTGGACAGCACCTTCCAAACCAATGACTGCTTCCATTTAGAAGGACAATGGCAGCAGATATATGGGAACACCACCACCTTCAAGTTCCCCTCCAAGCCACTCACCATCCTGACTTGGAAATATATCGCCGTTCCTTCACTGTATCTGGATCAAAATCCTGGAATTTCCTCCCAAAGGGCATTGTAGGTCAACCCACAGCAAGTGGACTGCAGCGGTTCAAGACGGCAGCTCACCGTCACCTTCTCAAAGGCGTCTAGGGATGGGCAATAAATACTGGCCCAGCCAGCGACAACCGTATCCCACAAATGAACAAAAAAAAAGGTTTTCACAGCAATCAACAATGTTCTCACGGTCATCATTAGACTCTTAATTCCAGATTTTTATTGTGTTTAAATTCCACGATCTGCCATGGCAGGATTCGAGCCCTCATCCTCAGAATATTATTTGGGTGTCTGGATTAACAGTCCAGCAATGATACCAACCAGGCTGTGGAATCCAAAAGGAGCTCTGGAGACCTGGTCTTATGAGCTGACTGAACAGGCAAGTGGGGAGTATTCCATCACACTCCTGACTTGTGCCTTGTAGTTGGTGGACAGGCTTTGGAGAGTGAGGAAGTGAGTTACTTGCTGGTTCACTAATGCCCTTCAGAGAGGGAAACTGCAATCCTTACCTGGTCTGGCCTACCTGTGGCTCCAGGGATGAAGGGAGCAGGGCTCAGGGTCGATAGTGTACTTTTGGTCTTAATGCTACACTTACTACAATACATGAAGCAGAGTGGGTGGACCAGTTGGTCTTTTCTTGTCTGATAATTTTGCCTTGCCTCTTACTCTTGTTTTCATGCATCTTACAATTGCAGTGATGAAGTGACAGGTTCTGCTTCTCATTTTGACCAGCTTTGTTTGCACAACATCACTAATGTTGAATTCTACAGATTGCATCTTAAACTTCAATCTGCCAATCTGCAGCTCCATTTATTACTTTGATGAAAGGTCTTCACTATGAAAGCTATCTTAATGAAAGATATGGTTTTATAATAAAGGGGATAAAAAGAGAAGAAACCCAAGGAAAATGTGTGAATGTCATCTCAGATCTCTGCCTTTAAATTTTCAAAATTAATTTTTAAGACGTGAGCATTGATTGACAAAGGCCAGTATTTATTTCACAGACCTACCGTTACAATCGCAGTACAGACTGACAACTTTTAAATAGAGATGCGAATTTTCCAGGGACCATCAAGAAGTCACAGTGTTCCTACCCTTAGACCAGAACGGGCAGGGGTTCAAATCCCACCTAGTCCAGAGGGACAAGTTGATTCGAAAAATGGTACAAGATTTCACACTTTAAGACTTTTATTGTAACAAACAAACTAAAACTCAACATTGCCTAAGCATTACATAGTAAAATATTGCACAAAAAGTTGTTCCCTATTCCCTTCTTAACAGAGCTGAAATCTCCACAATATATTGTGGAGTATATGCCATCAATAGGTAATTATTACCCACTCCCGTCCCCAAGCTTTTGTTAAATAAATATTTGTTTCACTGCTCAGATTTGTTGGATTTTTCTAGTACAGGGGGTCCCTGATTTACGAATGTCCATCTTACACGCACTCATACTTACAAAATGTGACTACCTACAGGGGTGTAATTTTAAAGATCCTACATAAGAACATTTCCTGTACTAACCAATAGCTGCTTTATATTGCCCTGCATTGTGTTCCCACTTGCAAACTAATCGACTTGCAAACAGACTGCAGTATGGTACCCGGTCGCAGCCTGGGTGTAGCGAGGTCAGCCAGAATATGAGTTCCCTGATTGGGGCTGTTAACCTGGTCCAATCGGGGAGCCCTGGCTGACAGACAAAAAGGGGAGTATCTCTGACACTCTGAGAGCTGACTCTGAAGAAGCCGGACCATTGTCAAGTGCTGTGCATGTGTAAATAAAGACTGACATGGTGACGGGATACCAGCCTGTGTGGAATTATTTCAGTGGGGATTGCCTACATAGTTTTTGGTTTGTGAGTTTAGAGTCCCGTGTATTGTTATTCATCCGAAGAAGTGAAGTTGTTAATTTTTACTAAGTTTTGTTTTGCTATAACCTATTTCTTTCTCCATTGGTTTCTGAGTCGTAATTTCTTTCAACAAACTAGGGTTACTGGAAACATGATCAGAAAGATGAGTTAAAAGCAGAGGGGGTGCGAGTTAACATCAAAATCAGTGATTCTTCTGCATACTAAAAAGAAGCCTCTTGGTATACCATTGCCCTGCTCAGAAGGAATCTGCAAGTTATTTTGGAAATCAGTTTTTGGCAATTCTCATACTAAGTTGAAGCTATAGTTAGTGATGTCTTTCATGATTGAGTGATACGGAGAATGCTGGCAGCAATAGACAAACTGTATTTGCATACTTAAAAAAATGTTGTTTCAGTTTTCAGTCTTTGCTTCAGTTCAAGATTTCTCCATTTCCTGAAGGACTAATTTGCATAAATACAGCAGAGATGTTGAGGTTTGTGAGAGATTAAATTCAAAAGAGATCTGGCTTGCATCTGCCTTGTTATCTGAGCTGACCAACTCCAGATGTGCTTGGTGTATCTGAAAACACTTATATTTTTAAACCATCCTTGTAACAGACACAGCTGGAGTTAGAAACAGATGAAATGAAAGGCTTGAATCTGACTAATGTGTCCAGCTGGGATAAAGCATGACATCATATAAAAAAACAAAAACGTTCTGTACAATAAATTTGCCGATTGACTGGACATAGCGTGCATCGCATCTGGGGTTAGAACACAACAGCAAAGTTTGCTCTACTATACAATTTGAATTTGCATTGATATGGTCCTCACTGAGAGAGTGCTCACAGAACTCTAACATTTGGACAACAAATTCAAATGCAGTCCTGTTGCCCTCTCAAGTGGATATTAAAAACCCATTTCAGATAACTGTTGGAGTTCTCCCCAGTCCAGTCAAATATTTATCCCTAAACCAGTAAAAGCAGATGATTTGGTCATTTATATGTTGCTGTTAGTGGGTGCTTGCTATGCCAAAATAGGATTCCAAATTTCTTACATTACCCCAATGGCAACACTTTGACTATACTTCATTGCTTACAAACTGCCTTGGCGTATGTGCCATTCAAATACTTTGTTTTCATTTTTTAAGAAATGAGATGTCACTGGCTGGGATAGCATTTATTGCCAATCCCTAATTGCCCGGAAAAGGTGGTGCTCAGCTGCCTTCTTGAACTGCTGTAGACAGGTATAGTCACACTTGTAGTCTTGTTGGGAGGGTGTTGCAGGAGTTTGACTCAATGACACTGAAGGAGCGGTAATACATTTACAAGTCAGGATGGTGAGTGATTTGGGTGGGGTGAATGGAATTTGCAAGTGGTGGTGTTCCCATGTATCTGTTTCACTTGTCCATTTTGATGATAGAGGTCATGGGTTGAAAAGATACTGACTAAGGAGCCTTAGTGAATTGCTGCAGTGCATTTTGTAGATGGTACACACCGCTGCTACTGAGCAACAATGGTGGAAGCAGCAAATGTTTGTAGATATGATGCCAAACAAGTGCTCCACTTTGTCCTGGATGGTGTCAAGCTTCTTGAGTGTTGTTGGAGCTGCACTCATCCAGGCAAATGGGGAGTATTCCATCACAACTCTGTGCTGTGCCTTGTAGATGGTGGGGTTCAGGAAATGAGCTACTTGCTGCAAGATTCCTAGTCTCTGAAATGTTCCTGGTCCCACAGAATTTATATAGCTTGTCCAGTTCAGCTTCAGTTCAATGGTAACCCCCAGGATGCTGATAGTGGGGAATTAAGTAATGGTAACACCATTGAAATTCAAGAGGCAACGATTAGATTCTCTTTTGTTGGAAACGGTCATTACCTGGCACTTGTATGGCATGAATATTACTTGCCACTTGTCTGCCCAAGCCTGGATGGTTTTCAGGTCATTTGCAAATGAACACAAGCTTCTTCGGTATCTGAGAAATTGCAAATGGTGCTGAACATTAGGCAGTCGTCTGTTAACATCCTTGATGTCAAGGGCAATCAATCTCACCTCACCTCGGAAATTCAGCACTTTTGTCCATGTTTGAATCAAGATTATAACGAGGTCAGGAACTCAGTGGTCCTGGTGGAACACAAACTAGGTGTTAGTGAGAAAATTACTTTGCAAGTGCTATGTGGTAGCACTGTCGATGACATCTTCCTTTACTGATGATCAAAAGTGGACAGGTGGGATGGTAAATGGCCAGGTCGGATTTGTCCTGCTTTTTGTGCACAGGATATCGTTGGCAATTTCCCACATTGCACAGTAGATGCCAGTGTTGTGTAGATCAAAGGGTTTCATGAAACCCACAATATGTAGAAATTAAGATTGGCATGGGTAAACAGAGGGAATGATGGCTTACTGCCCTGTGTGGGGATGTTAGTCTCTCTGGCCACGAATCTTCTTCATTTCCTGGGATTGAGGGAAAGGACTTCCCCATGCCAACATGTTGTGAACATGGGAAAGAGACTATCCATTTCCTCAGGGTGACTATTGACTGGGGTGGGGCGGTAGGAGGAGGGTGAACTGTCCTCAGTACACTTAAAAACACATCTTGCTGCTAAGTTGGAAGAGCCATGAGTCAGAACCCATGGCATGTGGTAACCCACCCAATCTGTCTCATTACATAGAATAATTTAAATACTGTGTTGACAAGAACATGTCAAAGGCCAGGAATTTGTCTGATACACCAAAGCTTGTCTTGGAACAATATGATGGTATAATGAGATTCATATAAATTATGGTAATGTAACTGATCACATGACTCTAATAGCAGTAAGAGAGAAGAAATCAGAGACTGGAATAAATACATAAAGCAGAACACAATGGATTTTCTTTCCAAAGACTCCTCTTGAGGGCAATTCTTTGATTTTTGGATGCTATATTTTGTCTTCAGGCATTTTGTTGGTTTTCAGGGGCTCCTTTTTCATTCTCACTTATTCCTTTACTACATGACATGATCACATAGTGACATTGCCTTCTGTAATCGTATTAACATTTGGGGCATTTGGAAATTCACAGCAGGTGAATTGGAAGAATTCATCTTTAAACCCAATCATGATCAACGCTGTTAATCCCAAAACCACAACACATGAAGAAATCAGTCATTTCCAAGATACCAGAGGATTTAAATGGTATGTGGCAAAAGGCATTGGTTGGCACAGACTTATTTTTCAAAATTATGCATTCAAATTTCTACACAGAAGAAAAGTCACCCGAAACGCACTTTTAACAGACTGGTGTGGTCACAGCTAATGCATTTCCAGTGTATATTCACAAAGTGGGAATATTTTAACCAGACAATTTTAGTTTTTAATTTTACTGAATCTCCAATCTCAATCTCAAATTTAAATTTAACAATTGACACAGAGAAGCACACACTAAAAGTCTTCCCCATACAGTAACTCCTAAACATGTGCAGCTTTAAGCTAGAGATACACGCATTGCCTCAGTAATTTCACGTTTTTCTAGCTCCCAGTTACCTGAGCCCTCCTTTATTGGTAGGTTTGAAACTGTTCTCTCTTCTTTACACCCTCTTTCTCTCTTTCCCTCCCTTAGAAACTCCCTCTCTCTCCCACATACCCCTTATGACCTCCTTCTCTTTCCCACACTGCTTTGGTGCCTGTCTCTGATAGCAGTTCCCATGAAAACTTCCTGTCTCCCAGGGCCTCTGCTCCCCACTCATTCTCCACCACTCATACATTGCAGCCCCACTCTTTCCCCAGGCCTATCTATCTCTGACCCCCTTTCCCATTTTTACCCATTTTTCAACAACTCCACAGCCCCACTCATCCCCCAGCTTCCTACCAGCTTTCCATTCCCCCTGAGAACTATTATGGTCCTCTTGCTTTCCCGATCCCTTTGCGGACTCCCTCTCCCCCAGCCCACTTGTGGACCCCTGTCCCCGTACAGCCCAGCCCCCTTCTGCCTCCTCATTTCCCCTAACCCCTTGTGGACCCCACACTAACTGCTGCCAGACTTGACCCCACTCTTCCTCCACCAACTGCTCCTACCCCTACTCCATCTTCCAGACGTCAGCTTCCAGTCTCCCCAGTGGCTCTCTCACTACCGGTGCTCCTCCAATCACAGGCTGCTCCCCTGCTACCTTTGTTGCTAATTGAATCAATGTCAACTTATCAGCAACCTCACTCTTACTTGCACTTGGCGATTTTTTTTCTCTCTCTGATTGGCCTGCTGGCGAATTTTTCCAGGGTGATTTCCTGGGGACTATCGGGGATGGATTCTCTGTGCATTTTCCCCTCCTCCCCCGCATGAATCTTGAATGTTGTTGTGAAGAGCACTGTCTTAGAGACTACACAAGAGAGCTGTATTTGAGAATCTGCTGCGTGCAGAAATGTAACAGTGTGCAAGGAGTCGAAGAGCTTTACATAGAGATAAGTTGCAAGCAGCCTGAGGGACAAACACCTACAGTCCAAGACACTTCAAACTGGTATCACAATATGCAGGCAGCAATATTGGCCTAAAGCATAATTTATATTATATAAATATACAAAAATAGAGCATATATCACCATCCTTCACAATAACAGATCAAAACCTTGGAGTTTCCTCCATCATGCTCCTGTGGGCTCAGAATCCTTTGGTTGAAGAAGGTGGCACACCATCATCTTCGCAAGGTCAATTAGGGCTGGACAATAAATGCCCACATCCCTAGAATGAATTAAAAAGAAAAGATATGCAGTTATGAAAAATGATGCAGAAATGCAAATTGTATATTTTATCTACACAGTACGTGATCATGTGTATACCGAAGAAGCAAAATTGTAAAGAAACTAAGTGGATCTTCATCTGAATTTATTTTGCAGTTGAGCAGCAGGAAATATAATGTAGATGGTATAATCCCACTCATGTTGTAAACTAAATTGATACTAGCTGCAAAGATGTATCTCTGACACAATTAGACTAGCAGAGTCTAGACATGCTAGATAAAAAAGTAGGAATCGATATTCCACTGCTCCAATTGATTGGACATTCAGTGAGATATTGCTAACCCTGCAGGAAGCTCTGATTTAATTATTTTCTTTGAGAGAAAAACTGCTATCTATTGTTGAGCTTAGGAAGCAAGGAGATTTGAGCAGTGGCTTATCAAAGGGTGTTACCATTCACTGGAGAGCAAAGGTAGAAAGCCTATGGCAGTTCAGTTTATGAAAAGTCAATAAGGCTGGCGATGTCAATGAGAAATGCAGGTTTCATTCATTCTGAACTTTTTGCCTCCAGGCTGAAATTGCAGGAATCCTGTGGGACCAGCTCAGGATCCCAAGATCAAGCTGACCATCCCAATTAATTCTTCACATCGCTTGCAGTGTGGTGCTGCCAAAGAACTGCGTGGTGCTCTGAAGTCCTACCAATTTCAGGACTATGTGATCAGAAGTCATTAGTACATGGCCCTGACATTATGGTAAAGTTAACAGCGAGGTTGATGGTTTATTTATGCAGCATCCTCATGAAAGGGGCAGCAGATTCCTTCCCAGCATCAAATCAGAAGTCCAAAAGCTAATCTTCAAACTTCCACTGTTAAAATCATGTAACAGCATCTTGCTATTTTGTATCACAATTATAATCAATTGGCCAAAGTGAGTTAGTGTACTTACTCTAAAGGTGCAAATCAGAGTTCTTGGAGAATATTAAACCTTTTTAAGGTCTTACCGAAAATGTATAGTTTGGATTGTGGATGCAGTTGTTCGTTTGCTTGCCGAGTCGTTTTTTCCGTGGTGTGCAGGTGTTTCATTACCATTCTAGGCACCATCATTAGTGTGGTCTCTAATCAAAGCTTTGGTGTTCTGCTCCATTCTGAATTTATATGATCCTCTGGTGTGATGGGTCCTGTTTCTTCTGGTTCTGTTGTTTAGCAGCGATCTGTATACTGGGTCTATTTCTATGCGTTTGTTAATGGAGTCCCGTTTTGGGAACCAGGCCTCCAGAAATTCCCTTGCATGTCCATTGTTCGCTTGTCCCAGTATGGTCACTTTGTCCCAGACAAACTGATGGCCCTCATTGTCTGTGTCTATCAAGACAAGTGGATGCGGGTCGTGTCTTTTTACTGCCAGCTGGTGTTCGTGTATCCTGGTCGTCAGTTTCCTCCCCATTTGTCCAATGTGATGTTTATTACACTCGCTGCATGGTATTAGTCCTGTTACTGTCAGTATGGGGTCTTTAGACTTTGATTACATTTGGCACAGTGTTGCTGTAGTTTTGTGTGCAATCACGATCTTTTGCGGTTTAAGGAATCTGCTTGTCAATACTGATATATTTTTGATGTAGGGTAGAGCTGCAAGTATATTCTGTTGTACCGTGTCCTCTGACTGTCGTTTGTTTTGTAGATGAATGGTAATGAAAGATTATGATTGCACCCAAACCCACAGCAACACTACACCAAATGTTATTAAAGACTGAAGACCCCATACCAACAGTAAACAGGACTAATATGATATACAGAATCCCATGCAGCAAGTGCAATAAACACTACATAGAACAAATGGGGAGGTGATGGCCTAGTGGTGTTATCACTGGACTGTTAATCCAGAGACCCAGATAATGATCTGGGGACCTGGGTTCAAATCCCACCACAGCAGATAGTGGAATTTGAATTCAACAGTTTGGAATTAACAGTCTAATGATGACTGTGAATCCATTATTGATTGTTGTAAAAACCCATCTGGTCCACTAATGCCTTTTAGGGAAGGAGACTGCCAGCCTTACCTAGCCAGGCCTACATGTGACTCCAGACCCACAGCAATGTGGTTGACTTGTAACCGCCCTCTGGGCAATTAGGGATGGGCAATAAATGCTGCCTAGCCAGCCCTCATCCCGTGAATGACTAAACAGAAAAAAAATGGGGAGGAAACTGATGACCAGGATACACGAACACCAGCTGGCAGTAAAAAGACACAACCAATAATCACTTGTCTCAACACATACAGACAATGAGAGCCAGCAGTTCAACAGGGAGAAAATGACCATACTGGGACGAGTGAGCAATAGATATACAAGGGAATTTCTGGAAGGTTGGTTCCCGACACAGGACTCCATTAACAAATGCTTAGAAATAGACCCTATATACAGACCACTGCTGACAAACAGAACCGGAAGTGACAAGACCCCTCACACCAAAAGATCATATAAATTTGGAACGGAGCAGAACGCCAACACTTCAATTAGAGGTGGCACTGACGATGTTACCTAGAATGGTAACGAAACATCTGCACACCTCAGAAAAACCAGCTCAGAGAGCAAACGAACAACTGCAAAATTAAATCTTGTCCATTTCAGTCTAAATGGTGTCTTAACAATGTCATAATTGTTAATTATTTTCAGCCAGCCTCTCTAGCACTGAAAATTAGATACGACAGGTGTGGAGTCTTGTTCCTTCAGTTTTATTAAGCTTGGTAATTTTAAAAAGGCCAAATTCAAATGTTGCTCGAGGAATGTACAATTTACAGCTTACCACTGGTTCCCTTCAATTTGTTGGCCAGTTTTGATGTTCATGGTATCATATGTCATTTATAAAATTGGGTCCATATATTTGAAATACACAGAAAATACTCCTGCCATTGACACATCCAGATATGATTGCTGGCCTGACCAATTTTTACTGCGAGGAGGTTTCTCCCAACTGAAGACAAGGGGACTGGAGATTCCATGCGGTAATGATGAGTCCACGAGATATCAGGTCACAAACATAACCACGAATAGTCCAATGGAGAGATTTCTCTTCCACCTCAGCTCTCAAAGCCTCAAGGTTTCCGAAGGTGGATGTGCTGACGAGACACGAGGGCCCAAAAAAGTCCACCCATTATTGCATTGCTGTTTGTGGCTACTTATCGCTCTGTGACTCTTTAACTTGCACTACATCAAATTACTGTGGAATTTCCTACCTTCCAAGTCTACCTACATGTTAAAAATCTATTTTGTTGACTGTGAAAAACTTTGTGACTCCCAGTTGTGGATGCGCATAAAATCATGACCTTTCTGTGCTCAATTTCCTGGTACTAAATTAATTTGATTTGATTTGATCTATTGTAGCCACATGTACCTAAGTACAGTGAAAAGCTTTGTTTTGTGAGCAGTACAGGCAGATCATAGCTAACGAGGACATACAGATCATAGGCTGCTTAGACAGAGTGAGGCATACAGGTTACAAATGCAGAGGAGGTGCACAAAGGAAGATCAATATTATTTGAAGTTAGAGAGGTACATCAGCAGTCTAATAACAGCAGGGAAGAAGCTGTTCCTGAACCTGTTGGTGCATGTGTTCAAGCTTCTGTATCTTCTGCCTAAAGGAAGAGGTTGTAGGAGAGCATTACTGAGGTGGGAGGAGTCATCATGATGTTGGCCGCCTTTCCACGGCAACGAGAGGTAAATGGAGTCCATGGATGGAAGGTTGGCTTCCGTGATGGTCTGGGCTGTGCACACCACCTTCTGTAGTTTCTTATGGCCCTGGGCAGAGCAGTTGCCATACCTGGACAGTATGCTTTCTAGGAAATATTTCCAATGGTAGATAAACAGAGGTCTGTGCAAGTAGACAAAGTTCAGCTAAAGAGATGAATTTGAATGAATACTTGTGAACCCATCCTCTGAGCAAATAGGCAACCATTGACTGCTTCCATGACACCTTATATAGGAGCATTGATATGCAGGGTTCAGCAATAAGCAGTGTCAAGCAATGTTACCACTGTTAATATCTGATTGTGTAACATCGTGTGTGCGCGTATGTGTGTGTGTGCATGCGTGTGTGTGTGCACGTGCGCGTGCGTGTGTGTGTGCATGTGCGTGCGTGTGTGTATGTATATCTGTGTGTGTGTGTATATCGGTGTGGGTGTGTGTGTATATCTGTGTGTGTGTGTATATCTGTGTGTGTGTGTGTGTGTGT
>NC_063349.1:43471481-43486948 GCF_021869965.1 Rhincodon typus
GTCCTCACGTACCACCCCACCAACCTCCGGATCCAACGCATCATCCTCCGACACTTCCGCCATCTGCAATCCGACCCCACCACCAAAGACATCTTTCCCTCCCCACCTTTATCTGCTTTCCGGAGGGACAACTCTCTCCGTGACTCCCTTGTCCGCTCCACACTCCCCTCCAGCTCCACCACACCCGGCACTTTTCCCTGCAACCGCAGGAAGTGCTACACCTGCCCCCATTCCTCCTCCCTCACCCCCATCCCAGGCCCCAAGAAGACTTTCCACATCAAGCAGATGTTCACCTGCACATCTGCCAATGTGGTATACTGCATCCGCTGTACCCGGTGTGGCTTCCTCTACATCGGGGAAACCAAGCGGAGGCTCGGGGACCACTTTGCAGAACACTTACGCTCGGTTCGCAATAAACAACTGCACCTCCCAGTCGCGAACCATTTCAACTCCCCCTCCCATTCCCCAGATGACATGTCCATCCTGGGCCTCCTGCAGTGCCACAACGATGCCACCCGAAGGTTGCAGGAACAGCAACTCATATTCCGCTTGGCAACCCTGCAGCCCAATGGTATCAATGTGGATTTCACAAGTTTCAAAATCTCCCCTCCCCCTACCGCATCCCAAAACCAGTCCAGCTCATCCCTGCCTCCCTAACCTGTTCTTCCTCCCACCTATCCCCTCCTCCCACCTCAAGCCCCACCCCCATCTCCTACCGACTAACCTCATCCCGCCCCCTTGACCTGTCCGTCCTCCCTGGACTGACCTATCCCCTCCCTAACTCCCCACCTACACTCACCTTTACTGGCCCCATCCCCGCCTCTTTGACCGGTCTGTCTCCTCTCCACCTATCCTCTCCTCTATCCATCTTCTATCCGCCTCCCACTCTCTCCCTATTTATTTCAGAACTCCCTTCCCCTCCCCCTTTTCTGATGAAGGGTCTAGGCCCGAAACGTCAGCCTCTCTGCTCCTATGATGCTGCTTGGCCTGCTGTGTTCATCCAGCCCTGCACCTTGTTGTCTCGGATTCACCAGCATCTGCAGTTCCTACTATCACTGGCAAGATCATGATGTTTAGCCCATTCTATATTGCCCCTGAACTGTGTGGCTTGCTAAAGCCATTTCACAGCCAACCACATTGCTGTAGGTCTGGAGTCACATGAAGACCAGACCAGGTAAGATTTTCCCCCCGTAAACGGCATGAGTGACCCAGATGGATATTTATGCCAATCAATAGCAGTTTCACGTTCACTATTAGTGAGGCTAGCTTTCAATTCCAGATCTTCTTTTTAATCGATTAATTGAGTTTAAATTCCACCAGTTGCCACAATAGGAATTCAATCTGTGTCCCCTGAGCATTAGGCTGAGCTTCGAGATGTTTAGGCCAGTCCAGTCCAGTCCATCCAGGATCTCACTCAAACTATCTCATTAGAGATGCCATAGGAGTCTTCCCAGAAGGTGGGAAGGCCTTCTGCTGATCTATACCTGGCTGATGCCTAGGCGTAACTTGCCAGCCGCTGGCAGAGGCCTCTTATCACACCCTAAGCAGAATAGGTACCACCTCAGGTACCACCAAACACCATCCTGTCGGCGTGACTTCCATCTCACTGGCATAGCCATGTCAACAGAGGCCACTCTTTATATTAAATGAGCAGAAACCTCTTCAGAGAGCACCTCAAGATCTCAAGATAATGCCACCGTCCACCAGTGGGACAATCTGCCCTCCAAGTCTTCAGGCCCTCTGCTCAGGCCTGCAATATCAGGGACACACTCTGCCTCCTGAATTCCTGGAAGTATCCCCTGAATTTGCGTCTTCTGGGAGATTGCACCGGGGGAAAGCACCCCTCAACCAATTGTCCACATCTAAGCTCTGCAGCCCTGGCACATCCAGTTGTAAATGGTGGTGGGCAACTAGTCAGATCACTAGAGGAGAAGGAGGCTCTGCTAACATCTCCATTTAGGAGCCCAGTGCAAAAGACAAGGCTGAAGCGTTTCCAAGCATCTTTGGTGAGATGTTTCTGAGGAAGTCGGACAGGTTAAATCCGAACAAAAAACAGGAACAGGAACAAGAACCAACATCATTGTTCTGAAGAAGGGTCACTGGACCCGAAACATTAACCCTGCTTTCTCTCCACAAATACTGCTGAGTTTTCCCAGCAATTTCTGCTTTTGATCCTTGCAGGGAGGTCTGCTGATGTTATTAAGGTAGATTTAAACTAGATTGGCACAGGGCTGGGTCCTCTCAGATACTTCAGAAAAGAGAAAAATTGAGGTGGAATTAAAAGTTCAAACACGAGTAGGTGAAGAAACATAGGTTCGTTAAGAAATAAGTGAGTTTAGAAACACTAAATGGAATATCATAGAATCATAGGGTCCCCACAGAGTTGAAGCAGGCCATTTGGCCCAAGTCCACACTGACCCACCGAACAGCATTCAACCCAGAACCATCCCCCTACACTATCCCTGTAACCCTGCATCTCCCGTGGCTAATGCACCTTACCTACACATCCCTGAACACTATGGGCAATTTAACACGGCCAATCCTCCCAACTCACACATCTTTGGACTGTGGGAGGAAACCGGAGCACTTGGCGAAAACCCACCCACATATATTTAAGGCAAATAGCGTGAGAGGGCTCTTGTCACACAGTGGTTGCATCCCTATCTCTGAGTCAGGAGGCTCGGGTTTAAGTCCCACCTGTTCCAGAGGTTTGTCATAATATCTTAAAAAATAAATAATATTAGAAAATATCTGCATTCCTGGTCTGAAAAGATAGAGAGGGTGATAGAGGGAACAGCATGATGGCTCAGTGGTTAGCACTGCTGCCTCACAGTGGTGGGGATCTGAGTTTTATTACATCCTCAGGGCAACTAACAGTGTGGAGTTTGCACATTCTCCCTGTGTCTGTGTGCATTTCCTCCGGGTGCTCCGGTTTCTTCGCACAGTCCAAAGATGTGCAGGTTAGGTGGATTGGCCGTGCTAAATTGCCCATAGTGTTTAGGGATGTACAGGTTAAGGAGAGTAGCTGTGGTAAGTGCTGGGTTACAGGGATAGGGTAGGGGGCTGGGATGCTTTTCAGAGGGTTGGTGCAGACTCAATAAGCCGAATAGCCTCCTTCTGCCAGGATGCTAGAAGAGGGGAAGGTTATTGCAATACTGATTAAGGAATCAATTATAACCGTGAGGAGGGATTATATTTTAGAAGGATTGACAAATAAGACCATTTGATCAAAGTAAAGAACACAAAAGGGGCAAATACACTGCTGGGTGTGCATTACAGTCAGGAAGATACAGGATCAAAAATATAATAAATTTCAAAGAAGTGTAAGAATAAAAAGGCAATGATAGTACGGGATTTAACTGCCCAAATATTAACTGGAATAATTTTTAAGTCAGAAATCACATGGCACCAGGTTATAGTCCAACAGGTTTATTTGGAACCACTCAAGCTTTCAGATAGCAGCCCCTTCGTCGGGTGCAGCGCGTCAGCAGGGATAATTTTTTAAGGAGTGAACAATTTCTTAAATTGCATCCATGATAACTTTATTTTAGCCACCATGTGGAACACCCCGGAAGAGAGGAGCCAGTTCTGGATTTAATTTTCAAAAATGAGCCTGGTTAGGCTGTAGGTGTGTCCGGGACATTTTAGAAATAGTGACCATAACTCAGTTAAATTCAGGATAACTATGAGAAAGGATAAAGATGGGCCAGAATAAAAGTTCTCAATTGAAGGAAGACTAATTTTATTGAAAATAGGGTATGATTTGGCATGAGTAGACAACGAGCTGCTGCTCACATATAGAAAATGTCTCAGAGTAGCGGGAGCCTTTTAAGGAGGAAACGATGAGAGTACAGTATAAATAGTTCCCATAAAAACAAACAGTCGTACCAAGACCAGAGAAACCTGAATGTAAAGAGACATAAAGGTTAGGATAAATCAAAAATGAGAAGCTTACAGCATTGATGTGGCAGAGTCCCACGAGGAGCATAAAAAACGTAGTGGGGGGGGGGTGGAGTTACATAAAATTAAATAGATAAAAACCGAAAGCATCACAGATGCTGTAAACCAGGAACAAAGAAAGATGTTTCTGGAAAAGCACAGCAAGGCTGGCAGCATCTGTGAAGAAAAAAAATCAGAGTTAAAGTTTCGGGTCCGGTCACCCTTCCTCAGAACTGCTAAGCTTTTCCAGCAAATTCTGTTTTTGCAGGGGGAGGTTAAAAGGAAATTAGGAAAGCAAAGAGAGTGAATGAGAAAGCATTAGAGGATAGAGTAAAGGAAAACCCAGAGTTTTTTTAAAAATATATAAAGAGCAAGAGAATTAAGTAGGGCCCATAAAGGACCATATAGGTAATCTATGTGTGGACCCAGAATAGAATAGAATAGAACAGCAATTTATTGTCACATATTTATGAAACTACAGTGAGATGTGTATAAATTGCCACAATTCAGAGCCATCTTAATTACAGGAATTATAAAAAGAAATAATTGAAACAAAGTTAGGACAAAGGTCATCTTTTGTCTCCTCCAGGGCACTCTGCTTTATGGAGTGCCCATAGGACACCGTCATTGAAGCTGCTGCCAAAGGATTTCCAGGCTAGCCCCACCACACTGCCACCGCTGAAACCAACACCGAAGCCACCGCACTGCCACCATAGCAAGGAGGGACAGACCAGACCCAGCAAGGCACCAACACTGAAGCCATCACCACTTCAGAAGATGTGGGCACAGTCCTCCATGAATACTTTTGGTTGGTCTTCACAAAGGAAAAGGATGACACGCATATATAGACTTCAGGGTGGAGGACTGCAAAATACCAGAAGAAACTAACGTAGAGGGAGAGGAAGCGCTAGAGGCTTTAGAAGTGGATAAATCTGCAGGCCTGAATGAGGTGTTTCCATGGATGTTCAGGGAGCCAACGGATGAGGTATGAACCCTGGAAGTCATTTGCAAATCCTCTCTGGCTATCGTGAGGTGCCACAGGAATGGAGGACTGCAAACTTTGTCCCATTATTAAACAAGGGAGGAAAGGATGGACCAAGAAATTACAGATCAGTCAGTCAAACCTTAGTAGTGAAGAAACTTATTAAAAAGTATTACATAGTGTAATTGAGGATAATGCATTTGATGTGGTCTACATGGACTTTAACAAGACCTTTGATAAATATCCAGGCAAATTGAATCCAAAGTTAGCCAAGAGGCAGAAAGCACTGATAGTAGAGGGGATGTTTCTGTGCTCGGACATCAGTTTCATAAGACTTTGCAATGCTTGGTGGAGTCCTTACTATTTGTGGTGTATGTTAATGATGTGGACTTAAACATATGGGGTATGATCAAGTAGTTCATGGATGACACAAAGATTAGTAAGGTGGTAAATATTGAGGATAGGTGTAAACTGCAGATGGATATCGAGGGACTTGTCAGGTAGGCAGACCAGTGGCAAATCATAGAATCCCTACAGTGTGGAAGCAGGCCGTTTCACTCATCAACTCCATACTGACCCTCCAAAAAGCATCTCACACAGAGCCAACCCATCCCTATAAAACTGCATTTCCAATGGCTAATCCATCTAGCCTGCACATCTTTGAACTGTGGGGGGAAATTGGAACACCTGGAGGAAACCTGGGGAGAAACATCTGTGTGTACAGTCATCCAAGGCTGGAATTGAACCTGGGTCCCTGACAGTATGAGGCAGCATTGCTAACCACTGAGCCACTGTGCTGCCCTAAAGTGGGATTCAGCCTGGAAAAATATGGGGTAAAGCACCTTGGGAAGGGTAACAAGGCAAGTGATTGCACTGTGAATGGCAGAAACTTGGAAACACTGAGGATCAAAAGGACCACGGTGTACATATCCATAGATCCCTGTGGGTACCAGGGCAGGTAAATAACGTGGTTAAGACAGATGTAGGATATTTGTCTTTATTGGCTGACACAGAATACAAGAGAAAGGGGGTTATGTTGGAATTGTATAAAACTCTGGTCAGGCCACAACTACAGTATTACATGCAGTTCTCGTCACTACTTCATAAGGAAGGGTTTTTTTTCACTTACTCATGAGAAATGGGTGTTGCTGGTTGGACCAGCATTTATTGCCAGTCCCAGTTTGCCCTTGAGAAGGTAACGGTGAGTTGCTTTCTTGAGCCACTACATTTCATGTAGTGTAAATGACGTTCTTAGGGAGGGAGTGCCAGGATTTTGACCCAGTAACACTGAAGGAACAGCAATATAGTTCCAAGTCAGGATGGTGAGTGGCTTGGAGAAGAATTGGTTCTTTGTGTAATGTTTCAATAAAAGACAGCAACCAGCAAAAGAGACCAGTGAGATGCTGGAATGCAGTAAAACCCCAACTAGCTTACTCTAGGGGAGGAAGCCTATCATCCTTACACACTCTCATGGACACCAGTCCTGTAAATGCTTGGTTTTTCACTGCTCTTCAAAGTGTTCCACCTATAAGGTGCGAATGTATCAGCTTAATTGCTTCAAAAAGGCACACCACCCGCTTCTCAGGGGAACTAGGGATGGGTAATGAGTGTCAACCCTGCAACAGTCCAAGGATTAATTTTACAAAATTTTGCCGGGCAGGAGACGTTTGTCACTAGATATGAGTAAAGTTCAATAAAAAACAGAAATAGCTGACAAGACACAACAACTCAGGAAGCATCTATACAGAGAAATGATATATTAAGTGTAAATTCTACAATGTGCTGTTCAGTCTAAAAGATGGCTAGGAAATTAACATTGAGGTGATCTTGTTCAAGTTTAAAGCGATAGGTGGAGTAGATGCAGATGAGATGTTTCCTCTGGTTGGGGAATTTAGGAACTGGGAGCACAATTTAGGAACAAGCTGCCTCTAAAGTCTGAGATGACTAGAAATTGTTTTACACCGAGAACTGTGAACCTTTGGAATTCTCTACCCCATAGGTCTGTGGACGCTCTGTGCTTGAGTATATTTATGGTAGAGATTGATAGATTTCTGGTTACCGATGGTGTAAAGTGCCACAGGGATGGGATGGGTAAAAGATATTGAAGGTTTCAATCAGCCATGGTCGTAGTGAATCAGTGGGATCAATTGCATACTCCTCCTCCTAGAAAATAGAGTTAAGAGGTAGAGAACCATTCAGAGACAGGGAGAGAGATTAACAGATACACCAATTACAGCGAAGAAGACTAACAGATGCACCGATCACAGAGAAGGAGACCAATGGATACACCAATCACAGAAAGGGAGAAAACCAATAGATCCACCAATTAGCCAGAAGGAGACCAACAGAAACATCAATGACTCAGACAGAGAGACCAACAGTTACACAAAGCACATGGAGGACTAAAGCCAATAGATTTACCAATCACAGAAAGGGAGAGCAGCAGATACACCAATCACAGAGTAGGAGACCAGCAGATACACCAATTACAGAGAGGGAGACCCACAGATTTACCAGTCACAGATACAGAGCAAGACGATATCCTCCGTTCTGAAGTAGGCAATGTGCCATGTTCCCAGGAAATTACCAACAATCCCTTTTAGTCTAACAGGTTAAAACTTCTGGAGAATGTCTAGTCCAGCTGAAAGAAAATTATTTATATCGCAATCTCTTAAAATGCTCCAATCAGAACTAATTTATTTCAATTAATGGCTCTTAATTATGTGAAATGTTAGTTTAATTATGCTGTTTGTTATGTTCAAGTTGAGATGTATTACTGTTACAAAACAGCTAAAGTGTGTGGGAAGGTTAACAAAACTATCAACCTCAAAGTGTAAAATTTGTAAGTATAAGCACGTTTATTTAAATGTGCGATTAAGCAAGTGAATATAAAATATTTTGCAGTGCAAACCATCAATTAAGCTGCAGCATTTTGGTCAGTTTCATGACACAGTCTTATTAAAATTCCACTTACCCGCATCTGCAGGAGGAGAGAGCTTACGTTTCTTCCATGACTTCAGCAAGTCCCAGAGCCCTTTGCATCCAACAAGCACTTTGCCAGGTGTAGGAAATGCAATAGCCTACTTCTGCGCCTACGCCTAATAGTTTAACAGAAGGCTCATTAAATTGATCTCGGATACGGAGAGATTTTATTATAAAGTGAAGTTGAGTAGGTTGGGCCTGTACGTATTTGAGTTTAGAAGAATGCGAGGAAACCTTATTGAGTCATAAAACATACGTAGGGGACATGAGAGGGTAGATGCGGAGAGCATAGATGCAGAGAGTTTGTTTCCCCTTGTGGAAGAGTCTAGGACGAGGAGGCATAATTCCAGAGTAAGGGACCACCCATTTAAGACATTGACAAGGCAAAATTTCTTCTCTCAGAAGATTGTGAATCTGTGGGATTCTTTACTGAAGGGGGCAGTTGAGATTGGGTCATGAAAAATATTCAAGGTCGTGATGAAGAGATTTTTAATCAGTAATGGAAGCAAAGGTTATCCGGAAAAGACAGGAAAGTGGAGTTGAGGTTTGTCTGCCAGAATTCCACTTGCTGGGGAAACAGAGGTGCATGATGAATACAGAATGATTTTACAGGTACAAATCTGCAGGATCAATTCCGGAGCTCAGGGCTTAAAGTAAAGTATTTCAAATTAGATATGGAGTGAATGTATTGGCTCTTATGGATATTATAACATATGGAGATAATAGAGTGGATGTATTTGTCCTTATGGATATTATAACATAGTTAAAGCCAAGAATCAACTTTGGGGCTTGGGAAATTGTAGAATGAGGGAGAGGAGCCAGATACATGCTACACTTTGCAACAATGCAAGAGAGTTACAGAGAGATTTTGGATTTGATTACAATCCTTTATTAAGCAGAGCTTCTTTTGTAGTTTTAAATATTCATTGGTTGGCAAACACCAAAGGTACTGACCTTGACTCAAATTTTTTAAAATTCATTTGGGGAATGTGGACATTGCTGGCTGGGCCAGCATTTACTGCCTATCCCTAGTTGCTTTTGAGAAGGTGGTGGTGAGCTGCCTTACTGAACCATGGCAGTCCACCTGCTGTAGGTTGACCCACAATGCCCTTAGGGAGGGAATTCCAGGATTTTGACCCAGCGACAGTGAAGGAACGGTGATATATTTCCAAGTCAGGATGGTGAGTGGCTTGAAGGAGAACTTGCAGGTGGTGGTGTTCCCATGTATCAGCTGCCCTTGTCCTCCTAGATGGAAGTCACTATGGGTTTCAAAGGTGCTGTCTAAGGATTTTTGGTGAATTTCATCTTGTAGCTTGTACACACTGCTGCTTCTGAGCTCCATTAGTGGAGGGAGTGGATGTTTGTGGATGTGGTGCCAAGCAAATGGACTGCTTTGTCCTGGATGGTGTTAAGCTTCTAGAGTGTTGTTGGAGATGTACTCATTCAGGCAAGTGGGGAGTATTCCATCACACCCCTGACTTGTGACTCTAGATAATAAACAGGAGTCACAAGGTGAGTTACTTGCTGAAGTATTCCTAGCCTCCAGCCTGCTCTTGTAGCCACTGTGTTTATGTGGTGAGTCTAGTTGAGTTTTTGGTCAATGGTAATCCCCAGGATGTTGATAGTGGAGAATTTAGTGATAGTAACACCATTGAATATCGAGGGGCGTGGTTATTACTTGTTACTTGTCAATCTAAGTCTGGATATTGTCCAGAACTTGTTGCATTTAGACATGGACTGCTTCAGTATCTGAGGAGTCACAAATGGTGTAATCATCGCCAAACATCCCTATATCTGAGGGAAGGTCATTGGTGAAGCAGCTGAAGATGGTAGCGCCTTGGACACTAACTTGAGAAACTCCTGCAGAGTTGTCCTGGGGCTAAGATGGCTGGCATCCAACAACCATTACCATCTTCCTGTGTGCCAGGTATGACTCCGACCACTGGAAATTTTAACCCCTGAATCCCATTGATTCCAGTTTTGCCAGGGTTTCTTGATGCCATATTCAGTCAAATGCAGCCTTGATGTCAAGGTCTATGACTCGCACTTCACCTCTGTGATTCAGCTCTTTTGTCTATTTTTGAACCAAGGCTGTAATGAGGTCAGGAGCTAGGTGGCTCTGGTAGAACTCAAACTGGGCGTCACTGAGCAGGTTACTGCTGAGCAGGTGCTGTTTGATAGCACTGTTGATGGCACCTTCCATCACTTTACTGATGATCGAGAGTGGACTGATGGGATGGTAATTGCCGGGTTGGATTTGTCCTGCTTTTTGTGTACTGGACATATCTGTGCAATTTCCCACATTGTCAGGTAGATACTAATGTTGTAACTGTACTGGAACAGCTTGGCTAGGGATGCAGTAACTCTTCAGGACAATTGCCGGAATGTGGTCAGGGCCCATAGCCTTTGCAGTCTCCAACCATTTCTTGATGTCAGATGGAATGAATCAAGTGGCTAGAAATTATGGGATCCCTTAGCTCTGTCTATGGAACACCTGCCCACTTACTTCCTCCTCCTCAGTATCCAAAGGCCCAAACATACCTTCCACGTGAAGCAGCACTATACCTGCATCTCTCACAATCTAGTCTACTGCATTCGCAGCTCACAATGTGGTCTCCTCTACATTGGGGAAACGGAGCGTAGACTGGGTGACCATTTTGCAGAACATCTACATTCCACACGCAAAAAAGACCCTGAGCTCCCAGTTGCCTGCCACTTCAACACACCACCGTGTTCTCTGACCAACATCTCTGTCTCTGGCTTGCGGCAGTGTTCCAGTGAAGCTCAGCGCAAGCTGGAAGAACAAAACCTCATTTTCTGCTTGGGGACACTGCTGCCCTCTGGACTCAATATTGAGTTCAATAATTTTAGGGCCTGAACTCTCCCATGTCCTAGCCCCCTACACCACACACCAGGCCTTGCTATCACATAGTCTGCCATTACACACCCCCTGTTGTTAGTCACTAACAGTGCCCATTAACAACTATTCACCCTCCCAGCTGGATCGTTATCCACTTCTTTGCCTGTCCAACTGTCTTCTCTCTCTTTGGGCTCTATCCCCACCTATTGTTTACTCCTGACCCCTCTCCCCACCTATCTCTGCACATAAACCAACATTTTCCTAGATGGCCTCAGTTCTGAGGAAGAATCACTGGACCCAAAACGTTAACTGGCTTTTCTTCACAGATGCTGCCAGACCCACTGAGGTTTTCCAGCAATTTCTGTTTTTGTTGGCTCTGCCTCTCACCTGCTGCTTCTGCTGTTGGCATGCAAGTCAACCTGTTTGGTAGCTTCACTAGGTTGATACCTTATTTTTAGGTATGCCTGGTGCTACGTCCTGGCATATCCTCCTGCACTTTTCATTGAACCAGGGTTGATCCTTAATGACTGAGTGAGGAATATGCTGTGCCATGAGGTTACAGATTGTGCTGGAGTACAATTCTGCTGCTGTTGATGGCCCACAGCACCTCATGGATGCCCAGTCTTGAGTTGCTAGATCTGTTCAAAGTCTGTCCCATTTAGCATGGTGATAGTACCACACAACACGATGGAGGGTATTAACAATGACAAGGTGGGATTTTGTCTCTAAGAACTGTGTGGTGGTCACTCTTACTGATACTATAATGGACAGATGCATCTGCAGCTGGCAGAGAATGAGGTCAAGTATGTTTTTCCCTACTATTGGTTCCCTCACCACCATCACAGACCCCGTCTAGCAGCCATGTCCTTTAGGACCCGACCAGCTCAATCAGTAGTACTGCTGCTGAGCCACTCTTGGTGGTGGACATTGAAATTCCCCACCCAGAGTACATTCTGTGTCCTTGCCAACCTCAGTGCTTTCTTTAAGTGTTGTTCAACACAGAGGAATTTTTTTTTCGGTATTCATTCATGGGAAGAGGGCAATGCTAGTTAGCCAGCATTTATTGCTCATCCCTAATTGCCCAGAGGGCAGTTAATAGTCAACTACATCACTGTGGGTCTGGAGTCACATGTAGGCCAGACCAGGTAAGGATGGCAGTTTCCTTCCCTAAAGGACATCAGTGAACCAGATGTGTTTTTCAGACAATCAACAATGGATTCGCCGTCATTGTTAGACTCTTAATTCCAGATATCTTACTGAATTCAAATTCCACCAACTTCCATAACGGGATTTGAACCCAGGTCCCCAGAACGTTATCTGGATCTCAGGATTGACAGTCCAGTGGTAATACCACTAGACCATCAGTACATGGACGAGTACTGATTCATTAGCAAGGGAAGACGGTACTTGGTAATCAGCAGGAGATTTCCTTGCCCACATTTAACTCGAAGACACAATTCTTCATGAGGTCCAGAGTCAATGTTGAGAGCTCCCAGGGTAACTCCCTCCTGGCTGTATACCGTGGTGCTGCCACCGCTGGGTCTGTCGTGCCGGTGGGACAGGCCATATCCAGGCATGGTGATGGTGATGGTCTGGGACATTGTCTGTAAGGGATGATTCTGTGAGTGTGACTATGTCAGGCTGTTGCTTCACTAGTCTGTGGGACACCTCTGAAAATTTTGGCACTGGCCCCCAGATGTTAGTAAGGAGGACTTTGCAGGATCGACAGGGCTGTTTCTGCCATTGTCTTTTCCAGTGCCTAGGTTGATGCCAGGTGGTCCAAACAGTTTCATTTCTTTGAGATTTTGCAGCAATTTGTACAACTGAGTGGCTTGCTCGGCCATTTCAGAGGGCAGTAGAGAGTCAACCACATTGCTGTGGGTCTGGAGTCATGTAAAGGCCAGACCAGATGAGGATGGCAGATTTCCTTCTCTAAAGGACATTAGTGAGCCCAATGGGGTACAGCCTCCAGGACAAAAACGCCAGTCTTAGGATAGTAAGAAAATGAGACATACCCTACATTGCTGTCAGTTGGGAAAAGGTGGGAAGAGATGTCACCAAAGAATGTGGTGACCAGCTGTCAGTAGGTATTCTGGACTACAGTTTGCTCTGTTGGGATGTAGTCATGGAGAAGGAAACCATCATTCAAGTGGATCTTTTAATGAAATCTAAGGCTTGGGACATTCCTGGACCTTTGGATTCAGATGGCCTCGTTCTTTAACACTCCGCCATCTCTTTTGAGGAGAACCAGTTATTTCGTGAAGCAGATATGGAACAGATAAACTTGGGCACTTATTTCAAGAGCCCATCGAGGAGATGCAGCCACAGTTAGATGAGGAACTTCCTCTCAGAGTGGAAAGCATGGAATACCACTGGAAACAAGGATTAAATCTTTTATTAGGTCAATCACTAATTAACCCAAATGAAGATTCCCAAAAAAATGGAGTTAGGAAGAGAGCTTCAATCTTCAAAGCAGGGAGGAGGTCTTTGAGGTTCACAACAAATTCAAGACCATTGAAGCATCGGGCAGAGGGTGAATGGTGCAAAACATGCACAGGATACAGTGGCTCAATTGTAGTCCCTCTTTTTACATTGCTTTCCAATTTTATAATGAAATAAATGTCTGAATTGATCCTTCTTGGGTTAGACTGTGTGGGCTGAATCTTCTATACCCCAAAACAGATAGTTTAACCATAATAAACCAAATAAAACCAATCTTGTATGTATATGCTAACATAGGGTGTGAAGTTAATCTATTCGCAGGCAGTGTTTTGCTCATTTAAATACTCTAATGAAGCAGCTTGCCTTCGTTTTGGCAGTGATTATATTCCCAACTCATTCCCAGGCCCTGGGAAATGCTACCTCTTGCTGAGGAACTGGTGACAGTCCCAGTTAGCTCCTATAGGGAAGGCCCATTGCATTGAGTGCCACATAGGCATGTCATAGGTCACCAGCAAGCCTTTCCCCAACATCAAGAACACTAGGGGCAGCCATCCTGACAGGTACAATACCCACCTGAGGCCCAGGCTAACTGATGGAACCAGGCCACAAGTGAGTGATGGAGGGAGGGGAGTTGTGGGCAAGGTGTCACAGTGAGGTAGGTAGGGCGATTAACACCAAGAGCAGATGGCTTTCAGTGCCCCCCCACCCCCACCTCAATTTCCTGATGTTGAGTCCCTAAATCAGACTTGCAGTGCCTTCGAGTGAGCGATCCCTGTGATCCCCTCAGACAGGCCCAGGTTTGCTTACGGTGCACCCAACATGGCAAACACCTATCTCCCTACACCACCTCCCACTACCCTCATACCCTCAAATTAAAACCAATGGAGGCAGGATGAGGCAATAATTGTCTACTCACAGGCCTCAGATGGCAGTGGACAGGAAGACGATTCAAGCACTTTCCTCTCACAGATTTATTGGATTGGAAGTTAGAGGATATCAAGATCCCCACCCTCCCCCCAGTTAAATGGCCCCCATCACCAACCTTACCAGAGACTGCATTAGACTCTGCCCGTTATTGTTACTTCATAGATCCTTTGATTCTCTTTGCTCTGTTATTTAACAAAGTCACTGATTTCTTTGTCACATTCTCTCGCTCCTTCACAATTGTGGGCTCTGCACCAAACCGCTCTTTACTTTCTCCTCCAGTTCCTGCAGAGAATCGTATAGTTATGTCAAGGTGTTGATTAGTACACACATTCTTCAGGAGCTGAAAAGCTATTTGAACAATGACTGCTGTGTTACCGTGAATCCATTCAGTTCATCCTGAAACTTGCAATCTAACTGCCCTAACATCTAATTAAATTCAACGCTGGAACAATCACTGATCTGGAAATCAAAATAAACATTCAAATATCCTTTAGAAAACAGAAAGAAAACAATTAAAAATTCACAACACAACCACGCAGCAGCTACATAGAGTATTTTACTTGGCTGTTTTCGAAAATATTGCATTAAAGGCCCCAAAAAGCCAAAAGCTTATGATTTCACTAGGCAATGTGCTCAACCACACAATTCCCAGCACAACCTATCATCAGAAAAATTACTATTTATCTATCCAGGTTTAAATCCTACAGCAGGCCCCACCCACTGGCTTTAGACCCACTGCCAGCACGATGACAGCAATGTGTGCCATCTATAAGCTAGCCTCAATAGCCATCTTCAAGCACAAAACCTCTACCACTGAGAAGCACAAAGGCAGCAGATTCAGGTTATGATCCCAGCTTATGATACCACTGGACAAGTCAGATATGAGATTTGGTCCAATAAGTCATCTGTCCTTTTTTTAAAATTTTAGCTAATGTGATGATCATTGAATGAGACACATTTGCACGAGAAATCCAGATTTATTTAATGACAGACCAGAGATTTGTTACACAATAGACAAAAACAAACAGACCATGCTTTGAAGATTTAGAACATAGTTGAAAGATCTTGAAACATATAGAAAAACAAAGTCTTATCCATTCCTAACACCATCACTTTATATTGCCTCAGATCCAGAGAAATTATCCTTCTACATCGAATCATTCAGTTTGACTTAGCTGATTTTTCCCAGTTCTTTCCTGTTCTTGCATGAACACTCACAACTCCATGAGCTTAAACCTTCTCAGCTTTAGACAACCAGCAAATTTGTAACCAAGATAACACAGCGTGGAGCTGGAGGAACACAGCAGGCCAGGCAGCATCAGAGGAGCAGGAAAG
>NC_063349.1:43487348-43516478 GCF_021869965.1 Rhincodon typus
TAGAAAGTTGGTTAGAAAGTTGTACAAACTAAACTTCTCTGCTGAGGTGGTTATGCTTTCCCTGTTCTGTTCCATATGTGTTTTCCAGTGGAGAACTATATTTGCTTCTGACCCCAGTCAGATCTTCTTCAAACTGTCCAAAAACATTAAATTTCTGAGATTCCTAAGCAAAAGTCAATCCCCAATTATCCATAGCCATAAACAAGCTAATTGTCCTCAAAGTTTAACCCACCTGTCATAAAGCACCAGGATGAAAACAGTCTTCCATTAACACTCCAGGAGGTCCCTGTTTTCTGGAATATAGTGGATTGTGGCACTGTTTCAGCAGGAATGTCTAACTTAGTTATTTTTAAAACAATTCATTAAAGTAAACAACCCAATATGCTACTATTTCAACCTCTAAAAATTACATTAATATATATAGAATCGGACAGGCTTCATCACACACCTCCCACTAAAGAAGAATTAAAATTTATCCTTAAGGAACATCACCATTTTCCATCAAAAAAAAATTTAACACCATTTCTATGTCACATCAACAGTAATAATATGGTGACATTAAACATATAGAGAATTTCATTGCAACCAAAGTCCATTTGGATTGCAGCTTTTGATTTCCTTCATATGTGTTCTTGACAAAGCATGCGCTACTTCAGTCCTATGAAGGGGCCCGACCAGAAACATTGACCTTCCTGCTCCTCTGATGCTGCCCGACCTGCTGCGTTCCTCTAGCTCCACACTGTATCGACTCTGACTTCCAGCACCTGCAGTTCTTGCTATCTCCGAGCTACTTCAGCTATTGTCTTTTCTAGGTATATAGAGTCATAGAGTCATACAGCATGGTAACAGACCCTTCAATCCAACCAGTACATGCCGACCATAATCCCAAACTAAACTAGTCCTACCTGCCAGCTCCTAGGCCAAATCCCTCCAAACATTTCCTATTCATGAACTTATTCAAACACCTTCTAAATCTTTTAACTGTACCTGTATACACCTCTTTCTCTGAATGATTGTTACTTTGTGCAGGAATAAACTCTATCAAAACATGCACAAATTGTTGCCAGGAACTTTCTCTAAATAAATGAAAGGATTGTGGTCTGTATAAAAAAGCAGTATCTCCTAGACTTCAAATAGACATACAGCCAGCATGAGACTCAACGTCTCTTTTTCCACCATCAAATATTTCTGCTGACATGCACTCAATCTCTTTGAATAAAAGCTGACAGGTCATTTGATCCTGAATTTTTTTTATTCATTCATGAGATGAGGGCATCGCTGGCCAGGCAGCATTTATTGCCCGTTCCTAATTGCCCAGAGGGCAGTTAAGAGTCAACCACATTGCTGTGCATCTGGTGTCACATGTAGGCCAGACCAGGTAAGGATGGCAGTTTACTTCCTTAAAGGGCATTAGTGAACCAGGTGGGTTTATCCAACAATCGACATGTGGTTGGTTGGCTCGCCAAGCTGGTTCGTTGTTCTGCAGACGTTAGAGACCGGCAGAATGGAGACCGGTAACTAGTGGTGTTCCACAGGGATCAGTCCCAGGTCCTTTGTTGTTTGTAGTATATATAAATGATCTGAAGGAAAATGTAGGTGGTCTGATTAGTAAGTTTGCAGATGACACGAAGATTGGTAGAGTTGTTGATAGTGCCAATGATTGTGAAAGGATACAATAGGATATAGATAGATTAGCAAGTTGGGCACAGAAATGGCAGATGGAGTTTAATCCAGAGAAATGCCAGGTGATGGAGGATCAAATTTAGGTGTGAATTATACTGTAAATGGCAGAACCCTTGGGAAAATTAACAGATCTGGGCGTGCAGAGATGAACTAGGTTCTTGATTAGTAATGGAATCACACGCTACAGGGAGAAAGCAGGAGAATTGGGTTGAGAAACATATCAGCCATGATCAAGTGGCAGAGCAGCTGTGGCAAACAGCTCACAATTGTGCAAACATTAAGCCAAGACATGCTAAACCATTACTATATGTCACATCAGCGCAGAAAATAACCAAGGATTGGTGTGAGTCAATGTATTGACCCAGCAAAAACAAGAACATTGATCAACTAATCAAATCATGTAAAACATGTCAAAGACATCAATCAAGAGAACCTCTCTTTCCACATGCGATTCCTTCTGAGACACACTGTTACCCTCTGATTACGATGACCGCTAAATTCCTTTTCATGAGACAAATCAAAGACGATGTTGATACGTTGACAACCAAATGCAGTACGTTTGGTGTAGTTCAACAAATTGTACCTGACGGAGGTCTGCAGTACACTAATGTACCTTTCCAAGATGTGTGCAGGAAGTGCCGATGTTCTATGTATTACCTATTGTCCTTACTATCCTTTGCTGAACAGTCTCATAGAACACACCATATGGAGGATGAAATCCATAATAATTAAATGCTATCAGAGATAGTAGGAACTGCAGATGCTGGAGAATCCGAGACAACAAGGTGCAGAACTGGATGAACACAGCAGGCCAAGCAGCATCATAGGAGCAGAAAGGCTGACATTTGGGCCTAGACCCTTCTAAGGTTTTCAGATAGTTATGCTAATTCTAAAAGCTACTTCTCACAGTTTACGATCAGCAGCAACTCTTGTGTTTTGGAAGATTGTCAGTTTGTTGGACAAATCTACACAGTTTATCCCTCCCCAACACTCACCGCCCAGCCACATGTGTGTGATACATTGTTGGAGAGAAGGAAGAAAATGGTATAGGAACATGATCATCAAGCATGCAGGTTAGTATCGCAACATGAAGTATGACAAAACATATCATTCCTCGACTGTCACATAAACAATCAGTTCATAGAGAGATATATGCTATTCTGTCCAGCCAAGACAATATGACATTTTATAAGCAATGGTTAAGTTCTACAAAGAAATAGGCAACATACTGGAACTGCATATCCATAATTGCTTCAGTCACCCATCACATGGCATAATGAAGCAAATACTGAAGATATCACACCAGACAACAACCAGAAACCAAATGAAACGTATCCATCTGCAGCAATAGATAGCACATGGCAGAGTGAAATTACACCGCCAAGTCATGATAACTATCTAAGGATCAGACCTGCCTGTGTTGTATTCCACCAAAGCATTATCTGAATGTACAGAGACAATTACATATCTACATTCTTCTGTATGATATCGGAAAAGGATTCCCAATCGTTAAATGGAAAAGTAGGGTTACTGTATTTTGGCATGGTTCCCAGACCAGACAGACATGGAACTTTAAGCCAGATATATGACATTATAACACGTCATGTTCCAATATAAAGCTACCTTCTTTGCCTGCAGTCACTCACTGTGTAATGGGGTTCATGTGTTTGTCAGTGCTTATGTGTAATGTGTTAGATTTGGGGTACTTTGTGATCACAGTTACCTAATGTAGGCAGTCGACAATTGTCAACTCACATCAACATACTTTAACACAGTCCCACTCCACACCAACCTGTTCCAACACAGTTCTGAATCCACACAAACAAATTTCAACACACTCCCAGTCCACAGCAACACACATCAACATAGTCCCAATCCACAGCAACAAGCTTCAACACAGTCCCAAATCACACCAATACACTCCCAATCCACACTAATGAATGCATTTCTAAATCACATCTTCCAAAATAGTCCTGAATTACACAAATACACTCCCAATCCACACCAACAGGCTTCAATGCAATCCCGAGTCACACCAACACACTCCCAATCACCCTCATTCACTTCCAAATCACACCAACCCATCCCAGACCAAAGCAATCACAATCCACTGCACAACAACAATCCACTCCAACCCAGCCTACATCATCCCAACACCCCTCCACAACCCCAACCTCAGGCCCACACACAGCCAGCAAATCCCAACACAAATCCTCCCACACACCTACAACAACACCAGTACATACACAACTCACTTAGTATCTCCTTAACCAACTGGCCATACAGTGCCCTGCACTCTGAGCACTCAGAGACGGGATAATAAAATCAGCTAGATGTTTTGGCATATCCCCCAGTTAGAGACTACAAGAGGAAGTTTTCTGCATAATTTCTTAAAGTAGTCTTATACCGAGCTGGTTCATTGTTCCGAAAAATGAACCAGCTCAGCGAGCCAACCAACCACAACATCCACAACCCAAGCTACAAATTGACTCAAAACCTTACATAAGAGATAACAAGGTGTGACAACACCTTGCGGGAGTTAGAATACCTCACAGTGAAATGGCCCACTTCTGAGAGAATAGCAAAACCTGATGGTGTCTTGAGTAAGTCTGTCCCGCCCCAGCTTTAAGTGTCATGTCATTCCCAAGATCATTATTATGGATGATTGAAAAGTGGAAATGGCAAATGATTAACCTGAAAGACCTCAAGGCTTGGTTTAAAATACCAAATTGTGAGAAAAAAGCAGCATGCATAGTACACTTAACATTATTTGATGTGCTACCTCCAAATTAACAGGTAGCGAAAAAAAACCCAATAAAGTACTAAAGAACTGACATTTGCAGCAACTTTATTTGAAACTAAGCTGACAGTAGAATGTTCACTTTAAACGACATTAGCACTTGGTATTTAGAACGAATTTGTCAAAAGAGATAAAAATCTGTGAATTACTGGTAAAATGCAAGTCCAACACACCAATGATTTATTCAGAATTCACAGATAATGTGGTTTGTGAGGGACAGGTGATAAAGAGTGTGTTTAAAAACTTCCATCAGCACTGACTCGCTCTCCTCTTGAACAACAAACGGTCCCTGACACCAGTCAGATAACTTGTGCTGTCTCCATTACCCTTCAGGGTTATCAGCCCTAATGAATGTGTGCATGTATTCTTTTCAAATCCACATGCATCCGTAATTTACATATCAGGATAAGCACAGCATGTGGTCTAACCTTTGTTTGAGTGACATAAGCAGTAATTAGTTTTGAAAGCATATATGCGTAATTACTCGAGAAGCATTTGTTAAAAAAAAGGCTGCTTTGAACCAGCTTTATAACGCTTACAATTCCCCCTGCAAAACTGTCCAAACAATGTCTCGTAGTCACCGAATTGAAATAACTTAGCATCCCATCCAGCTTGTGCGCGATTAGAAAATTATGTGGCTCACTCATTTTCACTTGCATGCTGCTCTCACTGTAAATTGCAATAGTCACCCTCAGTGACCATTTCACTCCCTCCCCATCTCTGTAATTTCATCACATGCGACGTCGTTCGCTTTCCCCTGAATTGCTCCAGGGAAAAAAAAGTAAGGATTTTTGTTCCCAGGATTTGTTCACCACAGGCCTTTGCAACAAAGTGAGAGGGTCCTTGAAAACTCTCTTCCCTCTTGTATTATCAAGTGGTACATCAAGTCTCTGTCTCTCCCAGCGTTTCCATGGTTCCTTGACCCGAAAGCAGCACTTTGCAGCAGGCAACACTGAATTATTCTGAGACAGCTAGAACTGCAGATGCTGGAGTCAGAGATGACACAGTGTGGAGCTGGAGGAGCGCGGCAGGCCAGGCAGCATCAGAGGAGCAGGAAAGTTGACATTTTGGGTTGGGACCCTTCTCTGTCCATGCATGATGCCGACAAAAGCATCCAATAAAACGAGCAAAAACTCTGTTCTAGGAAGGGTCATGGGACCCCAATCTGATTTTCCGTCAACTTCTGTTTTTGTTCCTAATTTACAGCATCCGCAGTTCTTCTGGTTTATATCCAATAAAACGAGTTACACAAAGCCACTTCCAATCATTTTCATTCATTTATTTTTGTGATGTGGGAGTCCCTGGCATTTATTGCCCATCCTCTCAGGGCCTTTGAAAAGACAGTGATAAATTCCAAATGCTGGTAGATGTTTAAGACAGAGCTCACCATCAACCATCTCCAACAAATAAGAATCCGAATTCAGTTTGAAGCAGAAACAAAGTGTGAATGAAAAACTGAACATGTGTGTAGCGATTGTAACAAGGTCAGCCAGCTATATTTCATAGAATACGAGTTCCCTGATTGGGGCTGTTAATCTGGTCCAATCAGGGAGCCCTGGCTGACAAATAAAAAGGGTGAGTGTCAGAGATACTGACACCCTAATAACAGACTCTGAATGAGGCAGTACTATAGTCAAGGACTGTTTATGTGTAAATAAAGGGTGACTGGGTAATGGGATACCAGCCTCTGTGGAGTTATTTCAGTGTGAACATGAGGCTTGTCAGATTGGTTTATCGATGCTTCTCTCAGTGGGTCGCCTTTGCGTGAGAAGGTTGCCCATTCCAGACCTGACCCCAGGACCTTCAGCACTCAAATCCAGGCTGACCCTCAGGGTGCAGTCGCTGAGCGAGTGCTGCACTGTCAGGAGTCTTGTCTTTAGAAAGTGACATTAAACAGAAGCCCTGGCTGTCCCCTAAGGTGGATACTGAGGCACCATTTTGAAAAAGAATAAAGTTGTTCTCATGGGCAACCTGACCTAGGATCATCCCTCAGTTCAACATCACAAAAACAGATTAGCTGGTCATTATCAATGTGCAGTATACCGTGCTGTACACAAAGTGCTGCCCCATTCTGTCCCCGATTTCCTACATTATAGAGTGACTACATTTACATTGGCTTTAAAGCACCCTGGCAAATGCAGTGGTTGTGAAAGGCGCTGCATAAATCCATGTTTCCTTTTTGTGGGGTGACGGGAACCTGCAGTGCCTATATGTGTCTTCAGTCCTACATCAGCGTGATGCTCATAATGTTGTAACAAAGCATTTTCCCTGTGGTATTTTCCAAATGACCACCATTGGCACCTTGTGTATTAGCCACCTCTACCAGTGTGAGGTAGAAGGTGAGATTTATTTGAGATAGTTTTACCAGCAAACCTCCTTCGCTTTTCTTTGTCTCAAACCTATCTAGTTGTTAGTTGTAAAGGACATACTAATGTAGAATCTACAACAGAGTTCTTAACCTTTGATAACAGGAATATTTATTGTATATTAGCAACAAGTCCAATTGCATTTGGTCAGGCATCATTACAAGGACTTTAGGGTGTTGGTGCAAATTCATCCACTATCTCCGAAAGCTAGAACAGACCTCCTTCTCTCTATTCGTAGGCTGTGTGTAACATCAGTAGAATGGGTGGAACTAATATATCATGAACATTAACCCCTTCAGAACTGTTACCTCATACAACATCTCCCTCAAATCATTTTCCCCATAGTTACTCCATTATGAAATCATGAATTTGACCATGTTGCTTTACCGCTATTGTACATGTCCCTATGTTTCTGATTTTGCTAAGGTCTCTTGCCTGACAACTGTTTGATTCTGATCTGTGAATCATTTCTGCACACAGATTTTGTCTCTCAGATATCCCTTATGATCCGCGTCACATCTGGTTTGGATATGATACCACTAGGAATGGTTGAGGTGCCTCTTCTAAAGGTATTACTACACTTGTGTGTTTTAATGAGCCATACCTTGGTTTCCTGGGATTGCTTTCAATGGTGCTTGCTGCAAGGTATTAACTTCTTTATTCAAGTAAGTACTCTTAGTTTTATGCTTCAAAGGATGTTTATGACTTTTGCACATGGTCTGGAAATGTCTTTCTTAAAAAGTTACATTGGTGTGATAAAACTGGACATCATTTCTGTTTGTATGGATCTTTTACTGCTTTTCTGGAACAGTGCAGCTAGACAATAGAACCCTATGAGACTACAAGATATAGGAGCAGAATTCGGCTATTTGGCCCATCAAGTCTGCTCATCATTAAACATGGCTGATATGTTTCTTAACCCCATTCTCATGCATTCTCCTCATAACCTTTGATCCTCCTACTCTCAAGAACCTATTTGTCTTAAGTATACTCAGTGACTTGGCCCCCACAGCCTTCTGTGGCAATGTGTTCCACAGATTAACCACCCTCTGGTTGAAGAAACTCCTTCTCGTCTCAGTTCTAAAGTGTTGTCCCTTCACTCTGTGGTTGTGCCCTTGGATCCTAGTCTCTCCTATCAGTGGAAACATCTTCTCCATGTCCACTCTATCCAGGCCTCACAGTATTCAGTAAGTTTCAATCAGGTCCTCCCTCATCCTTCTCAACTTCATAGAGTACAGATCCAAAGTCATCAATTGCTTATCATATGACAAGCCCTTCATCCCTGGGATCATTCTTGTAAATCTCCCCTGGACCCCCTCCATGGCCAGCACATCTTTCCTTCAATACTGGACCCAAAACTGCTCACAATATTCCAAACGTGGTCTGACCAGAGCCTTATAAAGCCTCAGCAGTACATCCCTGCTCTTGTATTCTAGTCCTCTTGAAATGAAGGCTAATATTGCATTTGCTTTCCTAACTGCCAACTGAACCTGCATGTTAACCTTAAGGCAATCCTGAACTAGGATTCCCAAATCCTTTGTGCTTCAGGTTTGTGAAGCCTTGACCCATTTTGGAAATGTCTAGCCTTCTATTCTTCCTACCAAAGTGAATAACTTTCCCAGATTATATTCTATCTGCCACTTATTTGCTTACTCTCCTCGACTGTCCAAATCCTTCTGCAGCCTCCCTGCTTCCTCAACAGTACTTGTCCCTCCACAAATTTTTATGCCATCTGCAAATTTAGCAACAATGCTGTCAGTTCCTTCATCCAGCATGAAAGGACTAAAGACCTGTTGTTTTGGTCCAACATGTAGTGTTTTGGTGTTTTTGTAGAGAGCTGACAAAGATCTTCTTGAACTAGATTGACAATCAGTTCCCATCAGCCTCTTGCACTGTTGTCAGATTTCACCACTATCTGGGTAGTTCTTTCCAATGTGAGGTCCTCTTTTGATTGATGGAACCAAATTAGTTCCAGCTGTAAATCACAAAATTCTGAAAATATTAAAGATTTTTAATAAAGTTGTCAACAGATTTTCCTGGAAGCTGTATTTTTCTATTAAACCCTTCTCTCTTGCGATTATACAGATGGTACTTGATGTAAGACAACTGACAAATGCTCTTACAATGTTATCAAATGTATCTGTCTCTTCTCTTATGACATATCTTCTTAAAACATGATCTGCAATCAGACCTAAGATTACAGGAATGTCATCACTAGTTCTTATCTGGGTTTCTTTTGTAGTCCTGAAGCAATTCTATGCCATGAAATCTCTTTTCCAGACAATTCAGTTTAATTCCTTGTTTAAAGTAATTCTGATACCTTAAATCTGCTTGGAGATGTAACCTGCTTGGTGGCACGGTGGCTCAGTGGTTAGCACTGCTGCCTCACAGTGCCGGGGAAATGGGTTTGATTTTACCCTCGAGTGACTGTCTGTGTGGGTACCCTCCAGGTGCTCCAGTTTCCTCCCACAGTCCAAAGATGTGCGGGTTAGGTGGATTGGCCATGGGAAATGCAGGGTTACAGGACAGGGGGCAGTGGAGAGGTTTCTTTGTGGGATGCTCTTTGAATGGTTGGTATGGCCTGTTTCCACACTGTAGGAGTTCTCTGTCTAATATCTTTCCATATTGTCATTGTATTTGTCTGCTGTTACTTATTTAAATGATTTACTAGAAAGTTGGTACAGAATTTTTTTTATTTTGTAGATGTTGGTTTTGCTGTTCAGTTTTTTTCAAGTTGTATAAATACTTCAACTGTGTTAAATGCTGTTCATTAGTCTTGAAAGCCACCATCTCTGCAGAGAAACAAACAGAAAGCCCTGGCAAAATCCAACAGGTCTGGCAGCATCTATCGAGAGAGAAACAGAGTTAACGTTTTGAATCCAGTGTGACTCTTCTTTAGATGCTGCAGATGCTGGAAACCTGCAACAACCTCAGAGAGGTAGTGGGAGGGTGGTATGGTGGCTCAGTGGTTAGCACTGCTGCCTCACAGCACCAGGGACCCAAGTTCAATTCCACCCTCAGGCAACTGTCTGTGTGGAGATTGCACATTCTCCCTGTATCTGTGTGGGTTTCCTCCAGGTGATCTGGTTTCCTCCCACAGTCCGAAGATGTGCAGGGTAGTGGATTGGCCATGCTAAATTGCCTGTAGTGCCCAGGGATGTTTGGGTTAGACATGAGAAATCAGGGGTAGGGGAATGAGTCTGGGTGGGATGCTCTTCAGAGGGGCAGTGTGGACTTGTTGGGCCAAATGGCCTGTTTCCACACTGTAGGCATTCTATAAAAACTCAGCCATTCTGACAGTTTCATAGAGAGAGAGGAAAAAAAGTTAACATTTTGATGCTGGTGGGACTTCTCAGAATGTTTTCTGTTGAGATTTGTCTTTTTAGTTATAGAGCCATAGAGTTATATGGCATGGAGACAGGCCTTCTGGTCCAACTAGTCCACACTGACCATGTTCCCAAATTAAATTAGTCCCACCCGCCTGTATCTGGCCCATATCCTTCTGAACCTTTCCTATTTATGTACTTATCCAAGTGTGTCTGTGTGCAGGATTAAGGGGGTATCATTTTAATTCCAGATCATAACATTGATATTAATCAGTGGTTGCCACTTGCTTTATGAATAAGTCTTGTCCTGAATAACCTGGACGAGGGAAGAACATGTATTCTTACATTTGCTCACCCATACTGTTCTGTGTTTGATTATGTCAGCTGTTTACTGCTATTGCTTACTGTGTTTGATTGATCAAACCTGGATTTGGAGTTAGAGAAAAGGTAACCAACTGTAGAGAGGCTGGAAACCAGAGCTGAAGCACACAGTAGACATTTTACAACCTTTGATAAAAGTCTGGCAAAGAATGTTCCTACACAGAGAAGCCAGGTCATCACTGTATTGATCTAAAGTATAAAATATGCAACAAAGACATCACAGAGCATTTCCCAATCAACTAAGTCACTTTGAACTATTGTAATGTCGGAAGCATAGCAGCCAATCTGCATATGACCAATTTGCCAGTGGCCAGATAATCTGTTTTAAATCATTTTTATCAAGGGATAAATTTTGCCCAGGACACCTCGAGAAACACCCCAAATGCTTCTTGAAATAAGAATGACATGGAATCTTTTAAAGCTATCTGAGTTAGTGGGTACATTGGGGAGAGGAGTACAGATAGATTTTCCATGAAAATGACACCTCCAATAGTGCAGCACTCCTCCAATGCCATACTGGGAACATTCGCCTGGATGGTGTACTCAAGTATAAATTGTGGGATTTGAACCTGTGATCGCCTGACTCAAATAAATGTATGCTAACACTGAGCCATTTGAGTAGGCTCTACACTGGCTAACAGACTACAGTGATTTTTAAAATTACTTACTTTCTGCATGAGGCATTTCGTCATTTGAGGATCTGACACTAGTGGATGTGTAGGTGTACCAATTTCAACATTATATTAAGTGCTTTACTGAAGGAAACGGGGACTTTGTTATTGCACTTACAAGTGTATGTAAATTTAAGTGAGAACATCAAAGAACCAGTGCCAAGGTTGCAAATACAGAAAATCATGATTTGTGGATATGGCCATCAGTCACCCTGGACTACCCAGATAATCTATAAGGAGCAATACAGAGAACACAGTGTCTTTTTAAGGAGTTGTAAATAGCCAACATGAATTTTGGTTTTTTTTAAAGAATGTCTTGCATTTAGCGCAGGATAAGTTTATCCTTTTATAGTCATGTCTCAGTTGGTCACTCGCTCATCAAGCTCCAAGTCAGAAGGTTTGAGTCCCACTCGAGAAAGAGGAAGCATTAGAGGAGCTGGCTGCAGCCTAAAATTGTAAATCACCTGGATCAATTCAGATAACCCAAGGATAATGAAGGAAGTAAGGATGGCAATTGTGCATGTACTGACGATAAGCTTTTGATGCAGGGGTGTTGCCAGAGGACAGGTGAATGACAAATGTAACACCCGTTGTTGAAAAATGTTTGCAAGGATAACACAGTAACTAAGGGCCAGTCTATTTAACCTCGATGGTGGGAAAGCTTTTAATCCAGGACACCTTGAGTGAGTTTTGAGGAGGTGCCAGATAGGACTTCCTGTTTAATAATGTGCTACAATGCTTTTTAGCAAAGTTAAAGTCAACGGAGTAACAGGCGCAGTGGTAGTGTGGGTATGAAGGAGGTTGAGTGACAGGAATCAGAGGGTGTTGATAAGCTGTTGTGCTTTGGACTGGAAGAACATGTAGTGTGGGATTTCTCAAGGATCAGTATTGGAACCACTGCTTTTCTTGAGCAATATTAATTTGAATGTGCAGGGCTATATTTCAATTGTGAATATATGAATGACATAAAACTTGGAAAGACTGTGAACTGTGTGGAAAATAGTGACAAACTTCAAGGGGATGAAGACAGGCTGATGGACTCATGGCACATGAAATTTAATGCTGAGAAATGCAGAATGGGGAGCGGCAACAGAAAATAAAGGGGACAGTTCTAAACAGGGTACAGGAACCGAAAGACTCAGCAAAAATGATTGGAGGTGACTGGGCAGATTGAGAAAATATTTGATAAGGTATATGGAATTGTGGACTTTATAAATAGAGGCAGAGGGATACCAAGATTGAAGAATATCAAGGGGATTGGACTGAACCTTTAGAATAGATTATTATGTCCAATTCCAGGCACCACAGTTCAGAAAGTTTGAGAAGGCTTTAGAGAACAGCATAAAAGTTTCTAGAGACTTGATCCGGGGACTACAGTTATAAGGATAGATGGAGAAACTGTTCTCCTTGGAACAGAGGAGTTTGAGAGGAGATTTGATCGAGGTGTTGAAAATCATGAGAGGTTAGGACAGAGTAGCAACAGAAAAACTATTCCCATTGGTGGAAGAATTGAGAACCAGAGGGCACTGGTTTAAGGTGAATGACAAAAGGATGAACAGCATGAGGTGTAAGGTTTTGCACAGTGACCAGATAGGTTGTAGAATGCACTGCCTCAGTGTGCAGTGGAGGCAGATTCATTCGAGGTTTTCAAAAGGGAACAGAATAATTATCTGAAGGTGGAAAAAATGGCAAGGTTATAGGGAAAAGGCAGCCAAATTGGACTTTGTCTTGCAGACAGCCAGTACAGACAGACAGGGCTGAATGGCCTTGTTCTGTGCTGTAACCAGTCTATGATTGTATTATTCAGTATAGCAAAGACTTGAGCAAAATATATCAGGCTGATACGCCCTTTTTATTAATGAGCTGCTATCTTTTCAATATGATGTTACCCCAAAGCCCCTCGCATGTGGACATAAAATTTCCCACACCCCTTTGAAGAGGCTGGTTTTACTCTCAACTGATTTCACTCTCCACCTAATTTTACATGACATTGAAGGCTGTGATCAGAGTGTTAAAATGAAGGACGAATCTAATCTCATTATTCTCTGACCTCAGGTTGATTGTTTTAAACGGGCTACCACAGTTTTGTCACTGAAGGATCGCGGAAGGTTTGCTGATTTGTAGGAACTAAATTCTGCAGGCTCTCCGCTTTGGTATTTGCGAAATATCCATGGTCAAGGACAGAAAGTCTTTGAAGCAGTAAAGGGATTTGTGATAAATTATTGCCTGCTGCCGTAATGGCTGTCAACAATGAAAATATGCTGTGTCTTTATCCTGAGAATGAGCGTCAATCCAACAAAATAAAGTAGGCACACACAGGTTGCAATTGCCAAGGTTTTAATAAGCAAAGCACGTAATAACTTATACAGCAATTGCTGCTGCCTGTTTCAACACAATTTCTGCATAAGGTTGTTTGTAGTGGTTGATTCTAGTCTGATGAAGTCTGAGTTCACTGAGTTATAATAAATTAATTACGTCTCTATTTCTGTGACAATCCAAGTAATATTTATTAAAATTTTCAGAACTACCAATCGTGGCAAGAATTATATCCGAGGAATTTAACAAAGCTCCATTATTACACTCCTGTAGGTTCACTGCAAACACACTTTAGAACCGGAATCAGGATTTATGCTGGGATGGGTGTAAATCAAGGAAAGGATGAGTATTGAGAGATGAGTCTGGCCACAAAATTGAACATAAGAACTAGGAGCAGGAGTAGGCCATCTGGCCACTCGAGCCTGCCTCGCCATTTAATAAGATCATGGCTGATCTTTTTGAGACTCAGCTCCATTTACCTGCCCACTCACCATAACCCTTAATTCCTTTACTGTTCAAAAATTTATCTAGCCTTGCCTTAAAAACATTCAGCGAGGTAGCTTCAACCGCTTCACCGGGCAGGGAATTCCACAGATTCACAACCCTTTGAGTGAAGAAGTTCCTCCTGACCTCAGTCCTACATCTGCTTCCCTTTATTTTGAAGCGATGCCCTCTAGTCCTCGTTTCACCTGCTAGCGGAAACAACCTCCCTGCCTCCACCTAATCTATTCCCTTCATAATCTTATATGTTTCTATAAGATCTCCCCTCATTCTTCTGAATTCCAATGAGTATAATCTGAGCCTACTCAGTCTCTCCTCATAATCCAACCCTCTCAACTCTGGAATCAACCGAGTGAATCTCCTCTGCACCCCCTCCAGTGCTAGTATGTCTCTTCTCAAGTAAGGAGACCAAAACTGCACACAGTACTCCAGGTTTGGCCTCACCAGGACCCTATACAGCTGCAGCATAGCCTCCCCGTTTTTAAACTCCATTCCTGTAGCAATGACAGACAAAATTCCATTTGCCTTTTTAATTACCTGCTTCACCTGCAATCCTACTTTTAGCGATTCATGCACAAGGACACCCAAGTCCCTCTGCACAGCAGCGTGCTGCAATTTTTCACCATTTAAAACATAGTCCATTTTCCTGTTATTCCTACCAAAATGGATGACCTCACACTTATCAACATTGTACTCCATCTGCCAGACCTTTGCCCACTCACTTAGACTATCTATATCCCTCTGCAGGCTTTCAGTGTCTTCTGCACACTTTGCTCTACCACTCACCTTAGTGTCATCTGCAAATTTTGACACACGACACTTAGTCCCCAACTCCAAATCATCTATGTAAATTGTAAACAATTGCGGTCCCAACACTGATCCCTGAGGCACACCACTAGCCACTGACCGCCAACCAGAAAAACACCCATTTACCCCTACTCTTTGCTTTCTACTGGTCAACCAATCCTCTATCCATGCCAATACATTACCTGTAATACCGTGCAACTTTATCTTATGTAGCAGCCTTTGGTGTGGCACCTTGTCAAATGCCTTCTGGAAATCCAGATACACTACATCCACAGGTTCCCCATTGTCCACCATGCAAGTAATGTCCTCAAAGAATTCCACCAAATTAGTTAAACAATACCTACCCTTCATGAACCCATGCTGGGTATTCCCAATGGGACAATTTATATCCAGATGTCTTGCTATTTCTTCCTTAATGATAGATTCAAGCATTTTCCCCACTACCGAAGTTAAGCTAATTGGCCTATAGTTACCTGCTTTTTGTCTACTTCCTTTTTTAAACAGTGGCATCACATTGGCTGTTTTCCAATCTGTGGGAACCACCCCAGAGTCCAGTGAATTTTGGTAAATAATTACTAGTGCATTTGCTATTTCCCCCATCACCTCTTTTAGTACCCTGGGATGCATTTCATCAGGGCCAGGAGACTTGTCTACCTTTAGCCCCATTAGCTTGCCCAGCACTGCCTCCTTAGTGATAATGATAGTTTCTAGGTGCTCACCTGCTATAACCTTCGTGCCATTAGTTTTTGGCATGTTATTTGTGTCTTCCACAGTGAAGACCGACACGAAATAGCTGTTTAATGTCTCGGCTACTTCCTCATTCCCAGTTATTAAATTGGCCTTCTCATCCTCTAAAGGACCAATGTTTACCTTCACCACTCTTTTATGATTTACATATTTAAAGAAACTTTTGCTGCCTGTTTTTATATTCTGAGCTAGTTTACTCTCATAATCTATCTTACTTTGCTTTATAACTTTTTTTGTGGCTTTCTGTTGGCCTTTAAAGATTTCCCAGTTTGCTAGTTTCCCACTATTCTTTCCTTTTTTGTGTGTGTTTTTTTTTTCAACCTGATACTTTCCTTTATTTCCTTAGACATCCATGGCTGGCTGTCTCTTTTCCTACAGTTCTTCCTTATCACTGTAATATACATCTGGATTGAGTTGAGTTGATTGAATTGGATTGAGTTTTAGCTGAGGACCTCACTGCGCGGATTTAGATTGGGAGTAAAGTATAGAGTGAAAGAGCTTCAAGTCTGCATGAAATATTTCCAGCTTTGGAAGGAAGGACAATGATATCAATGATGAGGGTCATAGAATGGTCAGCCAATGTATGAACACTTGTTTCACACCACCACCATCACTAACCATCCACCTCCCTCCCCACCCGCTCCCCCCCACCCCCAATACCCATGTCCCTCACCAACAGTAATGTTGGAATTTTAGCTCGATATTACAATCATACGCCTCATACTCTGGAACTTTTTGCTACACTGATGTCCATTACGGCAACTCTCACCCGACTGTTCCATGATTAAGCCTGCACCCGTACTCCTGGAAACGCAGACATCACCTTTATTAAATCTCAAGCCTCCCCATGCAATCCCATTTGCTGATCTTCTTGAAATCAATTGGAACCTCATTGGCTCAGGCTCAAGGTCCCCTGCTGCCCTTGCTTGCTTTCCCAGGTTTCCACTTCAAGGACTGTTCACCATTAATTTCTTTCTCCCAGCTCCAGTCTGTGCAAATATTCATTCGACACTGCCCCTATTACCATTTATTTAGGAGTTCCTCCAGTCTCTGTGATCTCTGCTTCCTCCTTCAATCCAATGTCTTCTTTGTGACCTCTTTCACCATTGGTAGAAGGACCTCCAGCTACCTTTATTTTACCATCCAGAACTCACTCCCTAAATCCCTGTTCCATCCTGTCTCTGCACCCTTTCCTACTTCTTCACCAGACCTTTGGCTCAGAGGCTTGGAATTCAGTGACAAGTAACTCCCCAAAGTCTGTCCACCATCTACAACATGCAAGTAGGAGTATGATGGAATACTCCCCACTTGTCCAGATGGGTACAGCTCCAACAACACTCAAGAAACTTGACACCATCCAGGACCAAGCAGCCAGCTTGATTGGCACATGATCTAACAACTTCAACATTTAGTCTTTTCACCGCTAATCCACAATACACCATTCTGTACCATCTACAAGTTCACTGCGCCAGTTCATTCAGACTTACCACAGACCCAGGAATACTTTTTTACCCAGTTTTCCCCTTCAATGAGCCCACTTTGTTATAGCCATAATCTTATATTTGTTAAGACTGAAGCTGGAGGAAAGCACTGTCCCTATTGTCCCACTTCTCCAAGGTGCACATCATAAAATATAATCATATTTCGCAGTTACCAATTAAGTGCTTTAACCTTAGATAACAAGGTGTAGAGCTGGATAAACACAGCAGGCCAAAAGTGCTTTAACCTTCCTAGGTTTTAAAGAAAAGACCAATCAGCCAAGTTTCTTAAACAAACACAAAATTATTGATTTATTTGTGAACAGTACACATTCAATGAAAATGCAACGAAATAAAAGCAAAATACCACAGATGCTGGAGATGTCAAATAAAATGCTGAAGAAACTCAGCAGGTCGGGCAGCATCTGTGGGGAGGGAACCCACGTTAACATTTCGAGTCCAGAATGAATCTTCTTTGGAACTAAAGGAGGCTGAAAAAGTGATGGGGTCTATGCTGTAAGAAAGAGATTGTGTTGGGCGGGTTGGGGTGGTTGGTGACGGATGGTAAGGGTGCCCAGAGGTAAAGGGAAAGCCATTTTATAAGGTAGACTACAATTTAAAGGTGTACTACACAGTATACAACAGATTTACATCATTCCAAGGCACAAACACCTAAAGGGAAGTGTGACTCAACTGTGATTAACAGAAGTAGGTTAAAGGAATTGGCTTACAAGAATGCCAGAAATATTGGTAAACCTGAGGAGAGCAATTTAGCAGCTAGCAAAGAAGGGCCACGAATACAGATCAGAGTCAAAATGGGTCAAAGACATGGGAATTGTGGCTGACAAACTTACTGGTGTTTTCTCAGGATGTTACATGGCAACGTGGAGAATGGAGAATGGAGAATGAGTGGATGTTACGTACTTGAATTTTCAGAAGGCTATTGATAAGGCTCCGCACAGCTGATTAGTAAATAAGCTTTAAGTACATCGAATTGGGGTTATATTTGAGTATGGTTAATAGAAAGAAATTGGTTGGAATAAATAGATTGTTTTCAGGACAGCAGATTGTTTTTAGTGGGGCCCACAAGGGTCAGTGCTAGGTTTATAGCTATTCAGAATCTATACGTCTGATTTGAATGTGTAATAAATTTGCTTATGACACCAAACTGGCTGGGAACATAAGTTTGGAGGAGCATGCTGATAGGCTTCAAGAAGATTTGGTCAGACGAAGTTAAAAGGCTAGAATATGGCAGATGGAATGTAATTTAGTATAATAAGTGTGAAGTTATTCATTTTGGTAAATAAAAAGTCAGAATTTTTTTTTAAAATGGTGGGAGGATTAGGAAGTCAAATGGGACCTGAAATCAAATGGGAAATAATGAGGAAGGACCTGTTGACATTCTTTTCAAAGCAATTTGTGTGGTGTTATAGACTAATGGCATTGAGAGATATGAAAATAGTGTAGGGGGGTGATATTGAGGAGATCATCATCAATGATGAATAGTAGGCAGGCTTGATGAGCTGAATGGTCCATTCCTGTTCTTAAAGTCCTATATAATTAAACCAAATAAATATGCTTCTAGTGGCATGCCATGATTTATATTGTGATAACTCCACAAGGCCCAGTTTGTAGAGTATGAGTTCTCTTGGTAACAATCAATGACCAGCCCAACTGAAACTCATCACCTGAGCCCTTAAGGGGTCTTTTGGTGCAGCAGTAGTATCCCTACCTTTGAGCCAGGAGTCCCACCTATCCCAAAGGTGTGCAATAACATCTCTGAACAGGTTGATTTGAAAATTGGTTTAAATAAATAAATAAATAAATAAAGCAGACCCAGGGATATGTCTGTAGAACAGTCCATCCTGGGCTGGTACTAGCCTATGTACACCAAGAGTAATGGCTCTATTTTGGTGTGCAACAATAAATGATATTCCTTTCCAGTCAGGATTATCTGAGTCCTGTTGAAGGGCTTTAGCCCGAAACGTTGACCTTCCTGCTCCTTTGATACTGTCTGACCTCCTGTGCCTTTCCAGCCTCACACCTATAGACTCTGGCTTCCAGTATCTGCAGTTAAGATGGAGTCTGCTACTTATACACTACTAGGTCACATGTTATGATATGCAATTATGAAAACATAAGCTTGTCCCTGAAAGATATACAGGCATAATATGTCTTTGAAGGGTATACTGATATACTGAGTGTGAGACATAGCAAAACATGCCCCTACTTTTCAAAGGTAAAACATTACCCCAACCAGATACACATGGTTGTATGTGTTGTCACTTCAATGATTATACAAAATGATCAAAAACAGTTTAGAAGATTAACATTTCAAACTGCAGTGTAACGACTAAGAAGTTAACTTAACACTAACAATGCATCCTGATTTGATGATCAGTTACCTGTGTCAAGAGGCATAATTTGTTTGCTCTGCTCTTGTTCGATAACCTAGCTTGCTGTTTGCCGGTTTCTGCCCACTCAACATCACCACAAACTCATTATCATTGCAGTGTTCTTCCTCACTCTCTTCATGCATAATTGGCATGTCATATGTTGATCAGAGCTGACTTTTGACCTTTATAGTGTATCATGTAATGGCTTTGTATGATCTGGGCTGGTTGCAAATTTTAGAAACCTTTGCTCATAACCCAGTATTTGTATTTGTATTTCTAACTGGCAATCTTAGTCCAGTGCAGTTTTGGTAGTTCTCCACCTGCACATTGGTCATGTAGCTCTTTCATTCTCCACAGCCTTTGAAGACAAATCTTGTGTCCCAGAATGGTTCAACAATTGGTCCCTGGCCAAGGTCAATCACGCTTGCCTTCCAAGCACCAGTTATTGCTGGAGATGGTAATTTTTTCTTCATTGGCGTTGCATGAAAATGCAGCAATGCAATGTAAAAATCCCGCTTTATTGCACAACACTTGACAATCATCAACTTTGACAGTTCCGTACATTCTGCTAGATCAGTTAAGTGTGGATAGTAGGGTGATGATGTGGTTTGGGGCACTTCCCACTTAGTACACATTATCTTGAAATGATTTGTCAGTGAACTGTAGTCCATTGTCAAACATCATCCATTCTGGATACTGAATAAACTGAAAATAGCACTCCTTGAATCAGAGACGGTTGTGCTTGTTGTGTTGCTAAGTAATCAAACAATAGGAAAAAGAAAGAAGTAATCCATCACAAGAATGTAATCTTCCCTGTGTGCGAGGAACATGTTGTTATTTCTTCCAAGGAGTAGATGGAGCATCATGTGGTTGGAGAGGCTCCCTCTGCTGCTAGGGTTGATACGTGTTGGCATTCCTCAGCTGCATTCAGTCATTGAATATCCTGATTCATCCCTGGTCTGTCCACAGATTCATGTGCTGCCCACTTGCACAATCAAATACCCATGTCTACCTTTTTAACCCTCTCCTTGCTGCCAGCGCTGTGGTGTTGTACCATCTTGTTAGGCATCTGTGTTTTGCTCTGGATTCTGGCTTGGTCTTTAGAAACAGATTTCCTGCATATGCATGAGCAAATGTCCCTTGGTGCCACATGCTTTGCTGATGTCCTGGGTGTGCACAACAAACTGCATTTGTCACAGGTTTTGTTTGACTGGTGTGCTTACAGCTGACAATGAATGTTGCTGCTATGGAGAGCGGACACCATGGAGAGTAGGGAAATCAAAAGACATAGATGTAATCCATACCAAGGTCTCAACACCAGGTACATCATAAAGGAGAATTAAGTTGGGGTGACATTGGCATAGTGGTAATGTTAGTGGACTGGTAATCCAGAGCCATGGGGACATGGGATCGATTCCCACCATGGTAGATCGGGAAAATTTTGAATTCAATAGAAATCTGGATTGATGAAGGAAAAAAATAGGTAGTGTAATGATGACCCTATAACCACTGCTGATTGCTCTAAAACCCACCTTCTACATTAATGTCCTCCAAGAAAGGAAGCTGGCCCAAACAGGGAGGCGATGGCCTAGTGGTACTATCGCTGGACTGTTAACCCGGAGACCCAGATAATATTCTGGGCACCCAAGTTCAAATCCTGCTACGGCAGATGGTGGAATTTGAATTCAATAAAATATCTGGAATTAAGAATCTAATGATGACCATGAATTCATTGTCAGGAAAAGCCCATCTGGGGGTTCATTAATGTCCTTCAGGGAAGGAAACTGCCATCCTTATCTGGTCTGGCTTACATGTGACTCCAGACCCAGAGCAATGTAGTTGACTTGTAACTGCCCTCTGGGTAATTAGGGATGGGAAATAAATGCTCCTAGCCAGTGACACCCTCATCCTGTTAATGAATTTTTAAAAAAATTTTACCTGGTATAGCCTCCATGTGATTCCAAGCCCATAACAAGGCAGTTGACTCTACTGAACAAAAACTGAAAGATCTGTGGCTGCTGCAAATCATTAACAAGAACAGAAATTGCTGGAAAAGCTCAGCTGGCCTGGCAATATCTGTGAAGAAAAATCAGAGTTAACATTGCGGGATCCGGTGACCCTTCCTCAGAACCTGTTTCTCTTCACAGCTGCTGCCAGACCAGCTGAGCTTTTCCAGCAACTTCTGTTTTGTGTGTGTGGTTGATTCTACTGCCTGCCTCTGCACAACTAGGGACATACATAAGTGTTGGTCTAGCAAGCAATGCCCACTTCTCATGAACAAATAAAAAAGAGACAAAGTAAAAGCTAAAACAGACATAGTCTCTGTGATGAAAGGTGTGATATTAATATCATTTTTAGCGATTGAATTTCAAACTACTGGCACATGAGTGTTGATTACTTTTGTGAAAAGTTTAGCAAAAGATAAAGTCAAAGTCATTTCCAGAACAGTGACGATGTTGTGAAACTTGAAAGGGTGCAGAAAAGGTTTACAAGGATGTTGCCAGGGTTGGAGGGTTTGATCTACAGGGAGAGGTTGAATAGGTTGAGGCTATTTTCCCTGGAGCATTGGAGGCTGAGGGGTGACCTTATAGAGGTTTATATAATCATGAGGGGCATGGATAGGGGATATAGTCAAAGTCTTTTTCCCAGGGTAGGGGAGTCCAAAACTAGAGGACATAGATTTAAGGTGAGAGGGGAAAGATTTGAAAGGGACCCAAGGAACAATTATTTCATGCAGAGGGTGGTGTGTGTATGGAATGAGCTGCCAGGAGAAGTGGTGGAGGCTGGAACAAAATACAACATTTAAAAGGCATCTGGGTGGGAATATGAATAGGAAGGGTTTAGAGGGATATGGGCCAAATGCTGGCAAACGGGACTAGATCAATTTAGGATATCAAGTCGGCATGGACGAGTTGGACCGAAGGGTCTGTTTCCATGCTGTAAACCTCTATGACTCTATACGACTTTGTCAAACTTAAAATAGTCCAAGTAAGATGTCACTTCAGAGAGAACAGTTCAGATTGCACTGGAAGCAGAAACCAGGAGATATCACAAGCAAATCCTGAGAGGAAAAGGACAAACTCATCACAGAAGAGCATCAGAACCTATTCACCTTGCAAACCTTAAATATTCTAAAGAGAGACATGAAAAACCAACTCAAAAAGAACAGGCCAAGCAGCAGAAAATGAACGTCATGAGTCAGTGTCAGTGCCGTGAAATAAAAACAAACTTCACAAACACAAGCAATGTCCAGCTATGTCAAAACAACGCTACATCTGTAAAATCATGGACCACTTCCAGCAGATGTGCTGAAGTAGAACAGAATTTCCGAGTAGCAGACCATGGAGTGTCCCACCAAAATCAGTTCATGTCCTGTGAGGATTTCAAGGCGTGGTAAACAAATTGGCAACTTTGTTGACAGCAATAAGTGAGCCCCAGATGCCAGACCTCACAAAAATACATGGATGGTACAAGGGCTCAGAATAGGAGGATTCCACAAGCTACTATGGTGGGATTTGAGTCCATCAATCCACAGAATGAACCTGTACCTTCAGAGTACTAGTCTAGGGATCCTTCCACTATACCAGTATCTCTTCTTCCAGGCTGTCTTTTACAACAATCGATGATACTTCTATGGTCACCATTACTGTCACTAGCTTTATTTTCCAGGTTTTCTTTTGCTGTAGAATAGTCATATCAGATTTGAAAATGTTAACTTTGTTCTTCTCTCCACAGATGCTGCCAAATTTGCAGATTTTCTCCAGCATTTTCTCATGGAGTCACACAGCATAGATAAAGGCCCTTCAGCCCATCATGTCTATGCCAACCAACAAACACCAAACTACACTAATCCCATTTACCTGCATTTATCCATAGCCTGCAATGCCCAGCATTTTAGGATGCTTATTATTGTTGCAAGAGTACCTGCCTCCATCACCCTCTCAGGCAGCACGTTTCATATTTCTACCACCTTCTGGGTGAAAAATTCTTTCCTCCGATTCCCTCTAAATCATTTACTTCTCACTTAAACATTTGCTCTCTCATCCTGGACACATCTGCAATGATGAAAAGATTCTCACCATCTACCCTGTCTATACCTCTCATAATTTTGTACACGTCAATAAGATCCCCCATCAACCTCCTCTGCTCCAAGGAAAACAAATCCAGCCTATCCAGTCTCCCCTCATGACTGAGACTTTTCAACCCAAACAACATCCTGATGAATCTCCCCTGCACCTTCTCCAGTGCAACCACATCTTTCCGATAGTATTCATAGAATTCATGGAATCCCTACAGTGTGGAAACAGGCCCTTCAGCCCAACAAGTCCACACTGCCCCTCCGAAGAGCATCCCACCCAGACCCAATACTTCTGCATTTCCCTGATAGTGTAGGGACCAAAACTGTGCACGGTATTCCATCTATGGCCTAAACAATGTTTTATAAAGTTGTAACAAGACTTCCTCACTGCTATGTTCTGTACCACAGCTAATGAAGACAAGCATCTTGTATGCCTTCTTCACCACCCTGCCTACCTGTGCTGACACCTTCAGGGATCTATGGACTGGTAAACCAAGGTCCCTTTGCTCCTCAGTACTCCCTAGGGACCTACCATTCATTGTGTACATCCTTCCCTACTAAACCTCCCAAAATGCAGTCACACTTATTGGGATTAAATTCCACCTGCCATTGCCCTGTCCAATTTACCACCTGATCAACATCAGACTATAGCCTGAGACTATCCTCCTTACTAAAAATAACACCCCAATTTTAGTGTCATCAGCAAACTTACTAATTAAACCCTCTACGTTCACATCCAAGTCACACCCAATGTTCATAACAAACAGCAACGGTCCAGGCACCAATCTCTATGGTACACCGTTGGTCACAGGCTTCCAATCACAAAAACAACTCTCCCCCGTCACTCTTTGCCTCCTCTTTGTAAGCTCATTTTGGATCCAGTTTGCCAAATTGCATGGATCCCATTGGGTTTTGCCTTTTGGACAGCTTGCTATTTGGGACCTTGTCAAAGGCCTTACTGAGGTCTATGTAAATCACATCAACTGCACTACCCTCATCAATATATTCAGTCACGTTTTCAAAAATCTCAACTTAGTAAGACAGTTTCCCCTCTAAGTCAGACAGCATTTCCCTCCCTTTATTTTTATTTCAGTCCTGACTCTGTTTAGAGAAACCCATCTAGGCCTGTACAGGTCTCATTGCCCCCAACATTGGTCCCAGTGTCCCAGGAATATAAAGCCTTCCCTCTGACACTATCTTTCCAATTGCACATTCATGTGCTTTATCTTACTATTTCAGTGCACACTTGCAGAGGTGGCTATTTTTGAGGTCCTGTTTGCTAATTTCCTATGCATTAGCTCCCTAAATCCTGGCTGCAGAGCCTCAGGCCATATCTTGTTGGTAACAATGTGGACCATAACTGCTGGCTGTTTACCTCTACCATTCAGGGTGTTCTCGCTGCTTTTCAGTGACGTCCTTGATCCTGATACCAGGAAGGCAAGGTACCACCCTAATCTTAACAAGAGGGTAATTGACAGTGTCACTAATCTACTGGGTGTGGGGCAGTGTCATGACCTATTTTTTGGGTTTAAATTGGAAAATAGCCTTGACACTCCTGTTGTTCCATTGGTATAGGACCAGACTAGCTGTGCTTTGTCATTGTGTTTTGAAATCATACTTCAGTGAATTATGAAGTTGGAGTGAAAAAGCCATTGTTATAAATTCCCCTTTCTCTAATTGGTTACAAACACCTTTTGATTATTCTAACTGGGAAAGGACAATAATTGAAACTTTGCTTGTGTCACATTCATGATCCAGAGAAAATACGTATGATAAAACAGGAGCACATGCAATCACATGGGATTTGGGAGACTAAAGAATCTAAGTCAATGGGAAACAAGGTGACTACGTGAATGCAGACTTGCCTATCACTGGACTTAATGTTGGACAATGTCCTTGAAACTACTGTCATTCCACTGTCACTGAGTATTTCTGCAGTTTGCTGCATTGATGTCTAACTGCACTATGTTATCAAGTCATCACATACTTTCTAACAAGTGCTGATTTAGTTAATTACAGTTTACGAATCAGACTTACAATTAACATCATACCTAGATTCCATAATGTGGAAAGGGAAGGACAAAAATGGATTTGTAATGCAAGCAATTAGGCTCTGGATTATTTATAACAACTTGTCATTTTAGTAACCCAGGCCAGTGGTATTGTAATGGCCTGATCCATCTCACTTGGACAGGAGCAGTCAGGCAGGAACAGTCAACATGTGAAGACCTATAACAAAAGGCCATGATCCTCTGATAGCCACCATTTTATCAGACTTACCACACAGCTTGGACTGACAGGTCTGATCGATAATGACTAAACATTAATATCCCAAATGATGCAATTCTGTCTTTACAGTTTATATAAGTTCGTTTGAATTACTGTGAAACCAAAGTGATTTGTCAATTTGATTATCTGTCACAGAAATCTGAAATTGTTGTTAATTCCATTACAGGGCGGGACTGGAGGATTTGAGTTATAAGGAGAGGCTGGATAGGCTGGGACTTTTTTTCACTGAAATGTAAAAGATTGAGGGGTGTTCTTATAGAGATTTATAAAATCATGAGGGGTATAAATAAGGAGAGGCTGTAGACTTGCTCGCCGAGCCAGTGTGTTTGTTTGCAGACATTTCATCACCCTGCTAGGTAACATCGTCAGTGCGCCTCCAGTGAAGCGCTGGTGTTCTGCCCGCTGGTTATTTATATCCCTCGGTTTGCTGGGGTGGTGATTCTCTGACCGTGACTGAAGAGGTAAGGCTGAACCGGATGATAGCAATCCTACACAGCTAGACGATAGGGTGGAGGTGTTGGGAGAGGATGGTGAGGCCAGCTGTGACAAAGGCTGTAGACAGTTCAAGAAGGAGAAGGAGAACGATAGGGTGGAGAGGAAAATGAAAAGGTGCTTGAAATTCAAGTAAAGGCTTGAAATCACTGAGCCTCTTTCCTCCACGTCTCCTGACCACATTTGTGTCTGGATTCCCCATTGGTCTACCATTTCTGCATTTCTGTTTCTTAAGAGAGATCCCCGCAGCCAACTCTGACTCTTCTCCATTCCTCTATCACCCAGTGACTTTTCTCTAAAGGAGCTCTCTCTTCAGTCCCATGCCTCTGCCCTTTCCAATTCACTGATCCACAATGTTTCAGGTTTTTAATTCGGAGCAAGATTTATAGCGCATAGGATTACACTGGATATGCAGCATTTGTACTACAGAATTCACGCGCATATTACTTCATCTCACTCCATCCCCATAACCCTGCCCCCTATTGGTTTATCTAGCTTCCTGTCAACAATTTATTTCACCAAACCCTTTAGTAGTACCCTATTTTACATTCCATTTGTACATTCAGGGCCTTGGTGAGGCCACACCTTGAGTATTGTATGCAGGTTTCGTCTCCTAGTCTGAAGAAGGACATTCTTGCTATTGAGGGAGTCGAGCAAAGGTTCACCAGACTGATTCCCGGGATGGCAGCACTGACATGTGAAGAAAGACTGGATTGACTGGGCTTGTACTCGCTGGAATTTAGATGGATGAGGGGGGATCTCATAGAAATATATAAACTTCTGACAGTACTGGACAGGCTAGATGCGGGAAAAATGTTCCCAATGCTGGGGAAGTCCAGAACTAGGGGTCACTGTCTAAACGTAAGGGGTAAGCCATTCAGGACTGAGATGAGGAAGAATTTCTTCACTCAGAGTTGTGAACCTGTGAAATTCTCTCCCAAAGGAAGCTGTTGGGGCCAGCCTGCTAGATATAATCAAAAGGGAGTTGGACATGGTCCTTGCAGCTAAAGGGATCACGGGGTATGGAGAGAGGGCGGGAGTGGGATACTGAGACTGCATGATCAGCCATGATCATATTGAATGGTGGTGCAGGCTTAAAGGGCCGAATGGCCTACTCCTGCGCCTAGTTTCTATGTTTCTATGTTTCTATTCCACATTCTCACCACTTATTGGGTAAAGGGGTTCCTTCAAGATTCCCCATTGGATTTCTTGGTGACTGCCTCACACCGTTGGCCTCTTGTTTTGCTCTTCGGTTACCATCGGATGCATTTATGCACCAACCTGAAGATGACGATAACTATTTTGACACTCTGGACGCCATTCTGCCATATGGAAAGAAGTTTATTTTGCCCTGAGCACCCATCACCTATCACCACCCCATCTGACCTCACCCAGCCCCACTCCCCCCACCCCCATTTATTTCTAAGCTCCCTTCCCCCTCCCCAGTCCTGATGGAGGGTCCTGACCCGAAACATCGACTATCCTGTACCTCTGATGCTGCCTGAGCTGCTGTGTTCCTCCAGCTCCATACTGTGTTGACTCTGACTTCCAGCATCTGCAGTTCTTGCTATCTGCTAACCCTCCTTTAACAGTTTTGTTTATTCATTCAGGGGATGTGGTCATCACCGGCTGACCCAGCATTTATTGCTCATCACTAACTGACCTGGAGAAGGTGGTGGTGGGCTGCCTTCTTGAACCACAGCATGTACAATGCTGTTAGGGAGCGAGTTTCAGAAATTTGACCCAGTGACACTAAAAGAGTGGCAATGTATTTCCAAGTCAGGACGGTGAATGGCTTGGAGGGGAACTTTCAGGTGGTGGTGTTCCTGTGTATCTTCTGCCCTTGTCCTTCTAGATGGTAGTGGCTGGGAGTTTGGAAAATGCTCCCTATTCCCTACCCTATCAGTACCCTGTCCCTCAATCTTCCTGCCCCTCCCCTTTCCACTAGCTAAAAACCTCTTTCACCTCTAATTCTTTTCTTTGGGTCACCAACCTGAAATGTAGTTCTGTTTTTCTTCTCAGATGCTACTCAACCTCTACACATTTCCAGCATTGTTTTGTTCATTTTGCAAGTCACCAACTCTGCTAATTGGCTCTTTCTCCTCATTTGCCAGTTTTGTCTCCCATCTTAGGATGTTGATTTACAGGAATACTGTGATGAGGAAAATGTTCCTTTAATTGTTAAGTAACTACTTAAGGTACCCAAGAACTGATGGAGTAAACACCTGTCCAATTGCAATATCTGAGGTGCTAGCCGGCACAGAGAGGGTGGAACAGCACTTTGAATTCCAACCACTAATAAAACCTTTGATGGTTCAAGGGTGGCCACTGACATCAGTAATCAGTCTTAATGACCTTCCTGATTGTGAAAGATCCTGCACGCTGTCTCTTTCATTTTCATGAACTTCAAAGCCAATCTCAGCAGGTGGAAGCAGAATCTTGAGCTCTTCAATCATGCACTCTCAGGTGACGTTCTCCAAAGGTATTGCTGCGATATCCTTTGAGCATGAAAACTTCAAACTCAGGAAAAGATGCAACTCCCACACTGAGTACCTCTGACTGTTTTAATGAAAAAAGGAAAATTGCAACAATCTGTTCAAAGTTTTGTTAGAACTGATAGAGTAATACAGGTCATTCAATCCAACTAGTCTATGCTACTGTAAGAAATAAGACTCTTTCAATGCCACCTACCTCATCTCAATCTTTCTACCACTTTTTCTCACTGAGTTTCCTTTCATAAGCACCGAGGCTGTTTGTCTCAATAACTTGGAGAGAGTAGGAACTGCTGATGCTGGAGAA
>NC_063349.1:43526478-43578243 GCF_021869965.1 Rhincodon typus
TCTAGCTTCCCAGAGAATCCTAGGATAAATCCCATCCGGCCCAGGGGACTTATCTATTTTCACACCTTCCAGAATTGCTAACACCTCCTCCTTATGAACCTCAATCCCGTCTAGTCTAATAGACTGTATCTCAGTATTCTCCTCGACTACATTGTCTTTTTCCTGCGTGAATACTGACGAAAAATATTCATTTAGCACCTCTCCTATCTCTTCGGACTCCACGCACAACTTCCCACTACTGTCCTTGACCGGCCCCAATCTTACTCTAGTCATTCTTTTATTCCTGACATACCTATAGAAAGCTTTAGGGTTTTCCTTGATCCTACCTGCTAAAGACTTCTCATGTCCCCTCCTGGCTCTTCTTAGCTCTCTCTTTAGGTCCTTCCTGGCTAACTTGTAACTCTCAAGCGCCCTCACTGAGCCTTCACGCCTCATCTCTACATAAGCCTCCTTCTTCCTCTTGACAAGAAATTCAACTTCTTTAGTAAACCACGGTTCCCTCGCTCGACCACTTCCTCCCTGCCTGACAGGTACATACTTCTCAAGGACACGCAGTAGCTGTTCCTTGAACAAGCTCCACATTTCAATTGTGCCCAGCCCCTGCAGTTTCCTTCTCCACCCTATGCATCCTAAATCTTGCCTCATCGCCTCATAGTTGCCTTTCCCCCAGCTATAACTCTTGCCCTGCTTTATATACCGATCCCTTTCCATCGCTAAAGTAAACGTAACTGAATTGTGGTCACTATCACCAAAGTGCTCTCCTACCTCCAAATCTAACACCTGGCCTGGTTCATTACCCAGTACCAAATCCAATGTGGCCTCGCCTCTTGTTGGCCTATCTACATACTGTGTCAGGAAACCCTCCTGCACACATTGGACAAAAACTGACCCATCTGAAGTACTCGAACTATAGCGTTTCCAGTCAATATTTGGAAAGTTAAAGTCCCCCATAACAACTACCCTGTTACTTTCGCTCCTATCCAGAATCATCTTTGCAATCTTTTCCTCTACATCTCTGGATAATAAGGACATAGATGAAGATTTCCACCAAAGATGAGTTTAGACTAAGACAATCACAGTGTGGAGCTGGAGGAACACAACAGACCAGGCAGCATCAGAGGAGCAGGAAAGTTGACGTTGTTAGTCAGGACCCTTCTTCAGAGTTTCGATTAGGTGTGGTGACAAAATAGATGAGATGAGGTGGTCATATCAATTGAAAGGACGTGGAGTTGGTGAGAAAGTTGGCTTTGGTGACAAATAGGACACTGACAATTCCAATACAGCCTCAGGGAATGGCCACAGTGGGAGATGGAGTAGGTTTCCAGGGAATATTAATGGAGGGAGGAGTTGAGCAGGTAATTGGAGTGATTAGCTAAGTAATTGACAGAATAGATATAAAGGGGGAACCAGTGGGATTGATAGGTGGAAGGAGCTATAAAAATGAATGGTTAATAAACTCTAACCAAAAAGGAAGGTGTCTTGATTTCTTACAATAACTAACTGGATCTGGGTTGACAGGGAGCGTAGTTTGTGGTGCATATTGGAAGACAATGGCTTCAGGCTTCCAAATGTTGAAATTGAGGAAATCTCAGCTCATAAAATATTGGATGCTGTAAAAACCAATTTACAAATCAGAGGCAACAGAACATCAGGTTAGTGAGGGAGGACGGTATCATCAATGCACATGCAGAATTGTATTTCGGGTGTTCCCATCCAGGGGTAACATGTAGGTGAGAATGGTAATCAGGAACAAAGCCTTGAGCACTGTTGTAGGACAGAGAAGTGAGACCAATGCAGGAGATTCTCTGAGTACAATTGAACAAAGAAACGTGGAACCAGATGACAGTAGTCCAGCCCAGATGAACAATGGTGGTGACATATTGGAGGAGAATGAAGTGGTCAGCTGTGATAAAGGCTGCAGACAGATGGAGAAGAAAGAGGAGAAAAGATTTTATTTCATCGCGGTCACATAGGAGGTTGTTTGTGACTTGTTTAAGAAATATTTCAGTACTGTGGATGAGTGGAACACCAACTACAGGGATCCAAACATGGAGTTTAGTGAATATGGTGATTCATTTCGGAGGCATGAAAGCACTTTGGAGTGGAAAGGGAGACTGAAGGTGGAGTGGCAGTTTAAGGACAGAATTGTTAATTTAGTTCTTTTATTAATAGTGATAATAATGGCAGATTTAAGAGGATGAATGTTTACAGAAAGGAAGCACAACCTTAAGAGAGATCGTCTCAGCTATCATCTATACTCTTCAACGCAAAGTGTCATTTTTGATACTATTTCTATCATTCCAAAAGATAGAGTCTTAGAGTTGCACAGCATGGAAACAGATCCTTTGGTCCAACTCGTCCATGCCGACCAGGCATCTTAAATTAATCTAGTCCCATTTGCCAGCATTTCCCCCATATTCCTCTAACCCTTCCTATTCATGTACCCATCCAGATGCCTTTTAAATGTTGTAATTCTACCAACCTCCACCACTTCCTCTGACAGCTCATTCCATACATGCACCACCCTCTACGTGAAAAAGTTGCTAATAGTGTCCCTTTTAAATCCTTTCCCTCTCACCTTAACCCTATGCCTTCTAGTTTTGGACCCTCCTACCCTGGGAAAAAAAAGTCCTTGACTGTTCAACCTATCCATTGTTACATTTTGATTTCCAATAAATTTGTGAAGAAATGAACTCATGAAGAATCTGTAAAATTTACAACACTTACGAAACTAAACTGCACAGAAATCTTCCCAGCACTGATCAGGTTTAAAGCAGGTACAATCACACATTGTTAAGTATTTGCCATAACCTGGCAGAGCTCACCAAATGTGATATTAACCAAATCATGATGCAGCATTGTTGGTCTTTGTAAATAAATGAGCTGTGTATAAATAGTCCCAGCCTCTGAGACAGAATGTCTGGGTTTAAATCCCACCTTCATTAATATCACTGAACAGGTTGATTTAAATATCTAGAACAGAGATGGCCCTAGAACTACATCAGTTTTGTTAAAAGCATTCAGCTTTTGTCCACATGAGAGGTTTACATTACAAAAAAATGCTATATATTCCACTCTTTTAAAATTAAGACTTAAATAAGTTAGACAGCCCCTGTTGGGTCATGCTGCATTTTCTAAGCTTTCATTAAAATGGCATTGTGCACTGCTCCAATCCACAATCAGCCTTCCTGTTGGTCAGTCTGAGATTTAATAATTAGCAAGAAAATTGATCACAGGAAACAGGCTGTGAGAAGGAGAGTATTCATTAGATACAATGCTGCTTACACATCAAAATAACATTGGTTCTTCTTTAATTACCATTATGGGTACAATTTGAAAAGGCATTGACACTTAATAATAGTGTCACTGTCACTTTAAAGTGTGGTGCTAATCATTAGCCCTGCTGCTCTCGGAGATATGTCAGTGAAGAGCAACATTGCAGAATCTGGTCATTAATAAGTGCCATCTTCTATGTTCTGTTTAGAGCAGCGTAGTCCCAGTGCTGATACAAGTATAGAATTAATTCATCTCATGGTCTTTTATTCCTTCTAGGATTTGAAAGGTTTGTAAATATATCACCGAATGTAAGTTGCTGCCAGTGCAGCTAATGTAGGTGTGGATACTGAGATATTTAATGGAAGACTGAGAGTGTGTAAACACACTGATGGATGCATTCAAAAGAACAGTTTCGAGCTCATCTTTTTGCATTAGTGATCCAAAGAATGGGAGGCCAAAACCCATTTGAGAATTTGACAACAGTATGGAAGTATAAAGCTGGTATGAAATGGCCATGGAGATATCAGATTGTCATTAAGGTTGAACTGCTTCAATAACGACGCATCATAAAATGAGACGTCCTGCACCCAATCTGAGCCTGTAGGTGATCTGGTCCCACGTCAGCATAGTTGACATTAATTTCCTTCTGAAGTGAACCAGGAAGAAAATCAGTAATCATAGAGCACAGAAGGAGGCCATTTGGCCCATCATTCTTGTGCTAATTTGCTGTGTTAGGCTGCTGACTGGGAAGTTGGCATCTCAAGATCACCCAGGGATGAAGCCTTCCCTATTTAGGGGCTCTTGTGGCGCAGTGTCCCTACCCCTAGGCCAGAAGGTTCAATTCCCACATTCTTCAAACTTTCATCCTAACTTGTCTGTCAGCCATACTGCTGTGGGTCTGGAGTCATGTGTAGGCCAGACTGGGTAAGGATGGCAGATTCCCCATCATAAAGGACAGTAATGGTGCAAGTGGGTTATATGACAATCGATGATAATTTCATGGTCACCATCACTAAGGCTAGCTTTCAATTCCAGATTTATTTTTAAACTGATTGAAATTTAATTCCGTAAAACTGTCATTAAAACAGGGGTAGCTCAGGAATTAACCCACCCCAAGCAAAGCCTGGGCCCCAGGATTGCTAATCCAGGGACATTACTAACATCTTCCAACTTCAAAAGTGTAAAGTTTTAGTTTTTATTGATTCACCTAATTCTTTTCAACAAAATGAATCACTTCACACTTCCCTGTGTGACTTTACATCTACATGTGTTGTCCCTTTCCCCAGACTGATTCTCCTGAAATCTGTTACTGGTCTCTTCCCTGTTTATCACATTTTTTAGTTTTATATTGTCTGAAAATTTTGAATGATCCTCTTTATGCGTGTGCAAGTAATTAATGTATATTGTAAACAGCATTTCTTTTTCCTTCAGTGTTTTAAAATCTATGGATTGCAGAAAGGAATACTGCGCTTTTAAAAAGCAGTATACCTGAAACTCATTGTAAGTATTGTTTACATTGCTGTTTGTTCGAGCAGTGTGAAAGGTTATTAGAGACAAGCTGGAACCAGGTGATGTGTATGAAGAGAGATTCAGCCAGCAACAAGTTTCTGATTGGATTGTGGACTGATGACCAGTCTTGATGACAAAGGCATTCTGCCTGCCAACATCTATGCGTTTGGCTACTAGTTAGATGTGAATGACTATTTAGAAGACATTGGATCTCCAAAAGGAAGGAGATAACCTTTCCTCTGCAATAAAAAAAATTTCAAGTCTGAAGAAAGTCACTTTATTTTCCTTAGCAGTTTTGTAAGCTTTAACTTTTAAAAATTAACTCAGAGACTTTGTGTAGTGATTGTAAGGAGGTCAGCCAGGTGGACCTCATTGAACATGAGTTCCCTGATTGGGGCTGTTAATCTAGTCCAATCAGGGAGCCCTGGCTGACATGAAAAGGTTGCGTGTCAGGGATACTGATCATCTGGTGCCTGACTCTCTGTGAAGCAGTACTATCATCAAGGACTTTTCATATGTAAATAAAGGCTGACTTGGGGACAGGATACTGGCCTCTGTAGAGTTATTTCACTTTGTATGTGTGAACCAGTAGCCCTGTACCTTCTACAAGCAAGTGGAAGTACCCAGAGAAGGAAGAGTGATGAGAAGCAAGTCCTGACAGGATTATTTCAGTAATCCCTATGAGCAGGGACCAATGAACCGCCTTTCAAGTCTTTCTCTCTGCATCATAATATCCATGTTTCTGTGTGTCTGTCTGTATGTGTGTGTTTAGGGGATATTTTATAGGGAGTTAGTCTTTTGAGTTGAGTTGTACGTCAACAGTCCATGAAAACCGAAAGAACTGCAGATGCTGTAAATCAGAAACAAAATCAAAATTTACTGGAAAATCTCAGCAGCTCTGGTAGCATCTGTAAAGAGAAATCAAAGTTAACGTTTCCGGTCTGGTGACCCTTCCTCTGAACTGACAAATTTTTTTCCCCTTTCATGTGCTTGTCCACAATTGCCTTTCAAAAGTCCTAATTTGAATTTCCCGTCACTGAATTCTCAGTAACTCGAACGTGAGCCTGGGGCTTCCCAGAGAGGGATTAGGATCCCAGGTGGGGTTGTGAGCTGAAATTGTGAGGTCATGAACTTCACAGCAGCAATGGCCGCTATACAGTCCTACTGCCGTCCCCCTTCCCCACCCCTGATCTCAGGTTTAGTGCCCACCCTCACCCTATGCCTGTTCTCACAGTTCTTAAGGGTAGGTTATAACAATTGGCAAATCCCAAATGGGATTGCGTTTCAGAAGCACTGCTGTAACCACACGCTGGAGTGCAGCCTTCTAGCAAGCCTTTGGTTGTGTCAAACCAATGGTTCAAGAAGATAGTTCCAATCAGCTTCTCAGGAGAATTAGAAATGGGCAAGAAATTATCAGCAACTGTGTGATGTAATGTGTATGTACCTATAAGAGGGCATACCTTAAGCTGTTATCACCATCCACCATGCACCAGAATGTGATTTAATATCTATGTAGGCAGTAGGCTCTGTCAATAGTGTACAGCAGCAATCCTACAGGTCAATTGTGTCTGCCTATCCTCTCCATTACTACCATCTACCTATAATCCCGTCTTCAAATAAAGAACCTGTATTAAAACAATGTAAAATACTGTGACTGCTACATATCTGTGGAACTAAAGAGAGGTAGAATTTTGGTGGGCTTTTTTGCAGTTGAGAAAGGTAGAGAGGAGCAAACAGAACCGAAGGGAAGGTGGAATGAGACCCTAACTTCTTTGACACATTTTGATCCCTAATCTCCCTTGCCCTGTAACCTTTCCCTGACTTTCTCTTCTGTGTCACTTGCTCCACCCCATTCCCTTTTTCTGCAGTAGGAGTGATATTGAACATGAGATGTTAGCTCTCTTTCTCTCTTCACAGATGCTATCAGACTGACTGAGTCTTTTCAGGTCTTTCTGTTTTAATTTCATATTTCCAGCATCCGTTGTGTTTCGCTTTCATTATATCAGCCATCCCGGGTGATTGAAGTTTCCTGTTTTCTCTCTCCTCACATCATCTGCAATCTTCATCTTCACAAGGACCAAGCGCCAGACATCAGCTGGGCAGCAACAAATGGGGAGGTATGGAACTGGGAGAGGGGACAGCAATGCTGGAAATAGCAGGAGGAGGGAGATGGGGGTAGAGGCAGAAGAGGACGAGGGTAATGGAGGGTCAGAAAAAAGAAGGTGATAATGAAAGAGAGGAAGTAGACATAGGAGAAGGTGGCTATGGGGATTAGATGAGACTGATTAATAAAGGGACAAAAATTAGGATCAAACCTTACAAGGGGTGGATGAGGAGGACAAAGACATAAATAGGAATGGAAGAGAGAGAGAAGCTTGAGGAATAGGAAGAAGCAAAGAGAGGGGAAGAGGAGAAGAAAAAGGAAAGGAGGAGGATATGAGGAGAGGAAAATAAACATGAGCAGGAGGAAAAAGGCGAGAGTGGAGTGAGGAAACGGGAGAGGATGGTGAAGACTTGTCTGTGACTTACAACAGGTTACTAGTGCCGAGTGCTTCAGGGAGTAGGGCAGGGTTGGGAGAGAGGAAATTGGTTGCCTTTGCTGAAACTTTTTCAGCGTCTAGGAACTGATTCTTCCTGTACTCAGAAGAAACTGGCTAATTGCTGAATATCTGGTAAATGAATAAGGTTTATTCTCCTCCTGACACTTAAAATTGAATATTTTGAGTGAAAGGTGAGCAGGAAAGGATAAAAGATGTGGATCGAGTGGCCAATCTGCAATGGAGTGACATAGTGAACCATAGTATGACACGAGTGCAAAGAAAGCGGCTGATTGCTTTGGCGAATACTTCTCGTCTTTAAAGTGGAAGTAAGGTATTTCATTGATATTTTGGTCTTTTTTTTTAAATTCCTTTTCTTAAAAGTAGGACGTTAAATATAAGATTGACGATGGCATCGAAAGAATTACAAGAAAGTGTAAAGATTGGGGCATTCATCTAATGTAAAGAGCAGTGCTTCTATTGTAATTAATCGTTAAATTCGATTATATGCAATAGTGAGACAGAATGGTTCAACTGTGTCTCAGTGTGATAGCACTAATGAGCTAAGATTTCCTCATACAGAGTCCTGAGACTTTGACTAACTCCAGTCCAGAGCAAAATGTAAAATAGGTGTTCAGACATGATTAGCATATTCACCAGCCTAGTTCTTGTCTCAAACAGGATCCTAGCCATAAGGGAGGTGTTAGCTTCCAACACAGCACTCAACACATTTAAGATAGAGTCATAGAGTTATACAGTATGGAAACAGACCCTTCGGTCCAACTAGTCCACGCCAACCATATTCCCAAACTAAACTTCAGCGGACAGACCTCAGACCGTGGTCTTTCCCCACTGCACCTTGGCAGCTACTGCCCCAAGCTTTAACGTATTCCTCAGCATGTAGTCCTGGACCTTGGAATGTGCTAGTCTTCAACATTCGGTCGAGGTCAACTCCTTGTTCGGGAAGACCAACAAGTTTCAGGCAGATCAATAAGCGTCTTTCACCGAGCTGATGGTCCTCTGGGTGCTGTTGATATCTGTCTCAGTGTGCGTCCCAGGGAACAAACCATAGGGCACAGAGTCCTGTGTCAAGGAATTGCTCAGGATGAACCTCAACAAAAAATATAGTCTTGTTCAAGTGAGAGTGCCTTTGGTTTGTTTAGATAGAGTCAAACTCCAATGTTTGTTTGTTTCCTTGATATGCTACTGTACAGAATTGAACTGCATTTGTGACTATGTATGCATATAGAGATGTTTATGAATAAAATATGTTTTGAAATTTAAAAGTAAAATGTTCCCAAACTAAACTAGGCCCATCTGTCTGTGTTTTGCTCATATCCCTTCAAACCTTTCCTCCCCATGCACTTATCCAAATGTCTTTTAAACATTGTAACTGTATCAGAGACAATAACTGAATGAAGACAATTGGTAAAAGCACCGTATTGGGAGTTATGATAAAATGTTTATGTGCAGCGAGTTATGACCAGGAATGCACTGTCTGAAAGGGCAGTGGAAACAATTTCAACAGTAACCTTCTAAAGGTAATTGGATAAATTCTGGGAGGACAACATTTTCAGAACTATGGAAAAAGAGTGGGACTAACTGGAGAGTTCTTTCAAAGAGTCAGCACAAGTCTGATGCGTCAATTGGCTTCCTTTTTGCTGTTAAGGTTCCATGAAGTTCACACGTGGAGATTAGGGAACTGCTTAGTGTTGGGGAATCAGTGAAGGGACACAATCAGAAGTGATTAATAAAGTTTAGTTAGTTAGTTTTGCTTATGTTTTAACATGACCTGTCCTCAGCGAAATGAATTTGCACACCTTGAACATTCGTGGATAATTGCACTGACCATTGACTGGTTTGGAAAAGTTCAAAATCCAACACACACAATGGTGTCAAAACACTCATTATTTTTAATCAATCATCCCTCTTGACACTTTGTGATAACGTTACTGATTGAGCAACTTTGCAAACCTTGGTTCTGTTTCAATTATAAGGTATTCTCTCTGACCACATTGTGTGCAGTTCTCTGCAGATTTTGCTATTAATTCCATTTGCTTCACTTTCCCTGACAAACCCACCTCACCAAACCCCTATCTACATAATAATTACATTTTTGAGATGCTCAGTGCATACACTTTCTTACTGAGCTCATTAATTACAGAGAGTTCTGCTATAATGCAGTAGTTACGTTCCAGTGCAACACCGCGTTATAGAAAATTGCACTATATAAATAACAGGGCCTGTGGGAAAGCTGGATGAGTGACACAAAGACAGATAACAATTATATTTTCCAAAATTCTTCCTCGCCTGTGTAGCTACATTCTTATAGCTGCAGTTATAATGACAGTTTATCAGGCAGGTAATGCTGCAAAAAGGCAATACATTTACAAATCTGACCTTGTATTTGCAATGAAGTGACAGCTGGGCTTTAAATAGAGTTCTGCCACTGGAAATCCCAGCAATGGTCAGTACTGCATGATAGTGCAAGCATGATCCAAAAGAGGTGAGCAGTGCAAAATTGTGTGAGATAGAGCTCACAGCCAGCAACCCTCCATGAAACTCCTTCTGAAATTGACATTTTGGCAATTTTTAGTAAAGTTCCCTCCTCCGCTTAAGTGCTGATCTGACCTGACATTCCACTGGCGCAGAGTTCTGGATAGATTTTCTGATAAGTGAAGCAGAGGAATCTGACCTTTCTTTCCTATGTAGCCCATTGGCATTGACGTTAATTGTAGGATTAAAGTGCGTTATAAAACGTTGCATTCAAAATAGTGCTGGAAAAGAGCAGGTTGTAACACGGATAACTTTTGGTATAAACGATTTACATGAGCAAGATTAATAATTTTTACATATTAAATATGTAATAAAATATAGGCAAAAATACCAGAAACAAACTTACACATTTTAACAACACATTATTTTAAACTATACTTCACTTTTTACTTATACCATCAATTTAGCATTGGAGTCCATTCTTCTATTTAAATGAACTGCATTTTTAAACAATGCTGAATCACATTATAGCCAACACAAGTTAGTGTTTTAGAAATAGTGTTCCCCTATTTACCTATCACGTTATAGCCAATTCGTGTTGCCAGGACACGCATGATAGGAGAACCCCCTGTACGCTAATGACACTCAGATTTATCTTACCACCAACTGTGCCACTGTTTCTAAATGGTAAGACTATCAGAATATCAAACTATCTCTATAATAAGGTCACAGAATGCTGTGAAACTTGTATAAGACACTATTTCAGCCACAGCTCACATATTACATCCAGTTCTGTGTGTCACACCTCAGGAAAGATGTGAAGATTTTACAGGTGGCCAAAAAAGATTCACAATAATAGTTCCAAAGATGAGGAACTTCAGTTATTTTGATAGTTTGGAGAAGTTGGGACTATTTTCCTAGCAGAAGAGAATATTGAGAGAGGAGATCTGCAAGAGGTATTCAAAATCATGAGGGGTCTGGACAGAGTGGAAAGAGACAAATTATGAATGCTGTAACAATTCTCTGATTCCGTGAGTACCCAACATCTCATTTTGGATGAGCAGAAGTTTCCTCCAATTAAATATTGGGAAGTCTGAAGCCATCAATTTCAATCAAACTCTATTCCCTAGCCACCAACGCCAAAAATCTCCCTGGCAACAATCTGACAATAAGCCAATCACTTCTCACCCTTTGTGTTGAGTAAATGGTTAAAGATGCCAGTCAGTGCAATAACTGCTGATATACTCATGACATAGACAGAACACTTGGAGATAGATGTGAGATGGTGATTGGTGTATGATGAGTTAGGCCACAGTCATGTATATGGTACTGATAAAGGGTTAGAACTACCTGACTACAATTATATCCAGATTACTGATATAAGTATGGCAGATAAGGACAACCAACTAGTACAGAATGATAGTGGCCAGGGAAAAAACTGAGCTTGACAACAATGACAGATTGGGACCTACTGCGCAGAACCTACTCCATGGCCAACACCATCCCAAAATACTTTGTATCAAATTTTATTCTAAGATAAGCTTCAACCTTACATTAGCCCAATCACTAAGAACATGCATGAATTTAATGCAATGCAAATGAAATCTGAGTACCGGAGGATTTTCATACATTAAATGGAGCCTACATCTCCATAACAAAACCTGCCTTTGCTTCTCTCTTAGCTCATCCATCTCTGGATCCCTCATTCATTGTTTTGCAATGTCCAGGTTTAGTTTTGCTTGGTACTCCTTTTTAGTGGTAATGTTACTGAACTTGTAATCCAGGGCCCTAGGTTCATGTTTTGGGGACATAAGTTTGAAGCCCACCATGGCAGATGGAGAAATATGAATATATAAACCTGGAATTAAAAAGCTGGTCTGAAAGCATCTATGCAGCCATTGATGATTGTCATAAAAACACATCCAGTTCACTAATGTTCTTTAGGTAAGGAAATCTGTCATCCCTCCCTGATCTGGCCTACATAGTCAATGGAGAGTGGAGGAGGGCATGTCAGGATCAAGCACCGGGCATACATAAAAATGAGGTGTCGACCTGGTGAAGCTACCAAACAGGACAACGTGCATGCAATGTCACTTTCCCACAGTACCCCTAAATCCCTTGATGTCATTTTGCTTCAGAAATCTATCAATTCCTGCCTTGAAAATGTTCAGTGTTTGAGCTTCTACAGATCTCTGAGGACTTCTTGCTTCTATGTCCTATTATAGCCTTGTCTAGAATAATAAATCCATCAATCGCAAATATAGCATTATTAATCAAGTGAGCATCTGTTGCTTTTTATTAGGAAAGAGCTCCACACTTTTACCACCCTTTGTGAGAAGATGCTTCCTCTCCTCTCGTCTGAATATCCTGACTCTGGTTTTAACTTGGATGTCCCCTTGTCTTGGGTTCCCTCAACAATGGAGGTCTCTCTCTATCTTACCTATCAATCTCTTTCAAAATTTTAAACACCTTAATCAAATATCCCCTTAACCTTCAGCATTCAAGAAACACAAGATGAGTTTATGTTAACCTTGTGTGTCATGCAGGGAATACTGATAACATGAGGATGAACTTATGCTGCCAGTACGTATTGTAAGGTACTGTATACAGTGCTTTGTAAAGCTCTGATTAGGCCATAGCGAGAGTGTTTCGCCCAGTGCTGGTCACCATGCTTTCGGAAGGACGTAATGGCTCTTGAGAGGATGCAAAGGAGATTCACTAGAATGGTTGCAAGGATGAGGGATTTTAGTCACAACATTAGCTTGGAAAAGCTGAAGATGTCCTCCTTGGTGTAAAGGAGATTAAGGGGAGTTTCAATTGAGATTTAGAAGGTTATGACAAGTGTGGAAAAAGTCTGATCCAACCTGTATCTAAAAATAGTAAGGGGATACGCCAATGGCCATCCGCCAAAACCTCTCATGTCTGTTTCTGGGATCTTCCCGTGCATTAATTGATTGCCATGTTTTCGACACAACAACAGCAGCTGTATTTCAAGTGGTGCATCAGCTGGAAAGCACTTTGTGACATCCTGAGATCATGAAAAACGACAAAGAAATACAAATCTTCCTTATTTTCTGCACTGGCCAACACTTTGTTCAGTTCCAGTCACCAAATAGTTACACACTTCAGGCAAACTGATTACAATTAATTTCCAATTCAGAATCTCAGGTTAAATGGGGTTGGTGATTTTGAGAAGGTTACAGTTTCTGCCAGCAGTTTGTGAGATTCCTGCACGGCAGTCTAGTTGAGACCGAAGGTCACATTAACGTCTGAAACAAAAAACATTAACAAAATGTCACAGGTGGTTGGTAAGTCATCAGGCTGCATGACCATGTTTACTGCTTGCCTTAAATATCACTTTTTGATTTAATCTGTTAACAATTCACCACCTCCATCTTCCACAGGGGCAGTCAATCTGAAGTGTGGTTCATTTAACTGGGCTAGAAATCTCTCGTTTTATTGAAAGCTAAAGAGAATTCAGACAAAAATACATGGTCTGTAATTGGAACATTAGCTCAATTGGCTGTACAACTGGTTTGTGATTCAGAGTGATGCCAACTTTGCGGGTTGAATGTCTTCACTGGCTGAGGTTACTATGTAGGGCTGTCCTTCTCAACCTCTCCCATTGTCTGAGGCATTGTGACCCTCAGGTTAAACCACCATCAGTTGTCTCTCTCTCTAATGAGAGAGAGCCACGTTATGGTCTGGTAAGACGATGGCAACTTTACCTTTTAATTAAAGGAGTAGGTTTCCGCCCTCAAACTTGTTTCAATTAGATAGTGGCTCACTTGTATCTTAACTCTCTTAAGTTCACCTCGATTCAATCACATTCCATACTATAATTGTAAGAGTGATCCAGTAGTGCCTGTAATGAGGTCAGCCAGCAGGACTTCATTGAATATGAGTTCCCTGATTGGGGCTATTAATCTGGTCCAATCAGGGAGCCCTGGTTGACATAAAAAGGGTGAGTGTCAGAGATACTGGCACTCTGGTAGCTGAGCCTGAATGAGGCAGTGCGATGGTCAAGGAGTGATCATGTGTAAATAAAGAGTGACTTGGTGACAGGATACTAGACTCCTTTAGGGAAGGAAACTGCCAACCTTTCCTGGTCTGGCCTACATGTGACCCCAGACCCACAGCAATGTAGTTGACTCTTAACTGCCCTCTGTGCAATAAAAGCTGCCTAGCCAGCAAAGCCCTCATCCCATGAATGAATAAAGAAAAAAAATCCATCGCAGTTTTGAAGCTTTTGATTGGCACATCCAGTTTCAGCAGTTTTGGATTGACAGAATTCCAGAATTCCGTTGTCTTTGACGGAAGAGAATGATGCCGGGATGAGAAACTTCAAACTGCTTCAGGAGATCAGTCTTACTCCAAATTTTCGGGGTCTCTTCTTCCTTGTGCTTATTGGGTGATTTCTCCCTTTTCCCCTTTGCCAGCACCCTCTGGCCCAATGGCCATCCATCCCACAGACATAACACTTCCCTGGGCGTTTGTCCTGGGTCTTTCCAGGATTACTGGGGGTCTGTGCCATTTATCCTGTCTGTACGGCTCACAATTTGGTGCCCATATCTCAGTTAAGCTAGTGGGCTCGGTCCACCAGTTCATAATAATTAGCCCCCCTCTGGTCCCAATCTGGTTTAATGAGCTTTAACATCTTAGTGAGCTCAGGTTTAAATCGAACCAGAAAAGCAGACTTCAGAGAGCCATAATCACAACCTTCAAAATCCCTATTATCCTGCACATTTGGGACTCCTGCAACCTCTTTTTCCAGGTCATCCTAAAACTCTCCTCATCTTTTGGAATGTGCTCTGTAGCTTTTTGACAACAAGCCGTGACTTTCAACCAAATGGTCTTAAGGTGGACTATACTCCTGTGACCATTGTATTGTTGCTGCCAGCTAGCTTGCAGCTTCTGCTCATACTGTCCAAGGGCATCTTTGACTACCTCATGGAGAAAGTATCCTTCTCTTTCAGTGGCAATGGCATTCAGAATCTGTACCCCGTCCCAGAGATGCAGCATATATATTCCCCTTAACTGGTCTAGGCTTTCCCATGTCTTAATTGGTTCCTTGTTTGGGTGAGGCATTTCTTTAGACCACCTGTCTATGTTTTCAGGGGTCATAGATCCATGCACAGTGTGGTTTTCGGTCCGTTTTACGGATCACAAAACCCCTACAGTGTGGAAACAGGCCCTACGGTCCAACAAGTCCATATCGATGCTCAGAGCATCCCATCCAGACCCATTCCCCTATAACCCACCTGATCTACACATCCCTGGGACACTATGGGCAATTCAGCATGGCCAATCTACCTAACCTGCACATCTTTGGACTGTGGGAGGAAACCGGAGCACCCGGAGGAAACCCACACAGACATGGGGAGAACATGCAAATTCCACACAGACAGTCGCCCAAGGATGGAATCGAACCCGGGTCCCTGGTGCTCTGAGGCAGTAGGGCTGATCACTGAGCCACCGTGCCACCTTGGAACATCCACCTCAGAGCCATCCTCTAACCTTTGCCTTACCTCTTTCTGTATTTTTAACCTTCTTGGTTTTAAGGGGTGGTAAAAATAGCGCCCGGGATATACAGTCCTCATCGCTTTCACTGCTAGAAGACCCAGCACTCTTGTCCCAAGCGTGATAGCTTGATTTTGCTGAACCTTTCTGGATGTTACGGGTAATTGGATACAAATTCTGTATGGGCTTGGAAACAAGGGAAGAAACTGACAGGACTGTTATCTTGTCCTTCAGTTTCTTGTTTTTTTTTGTCTCAAGCTCCTGATTTCTAAATTCAGCTTTTTCCTGTTTTGATTTCTCCTTTTGCAGCTGTCCATGCATTTCTTTCGATAGCTCTTTAAGATGGTTTAATTCACAATCATCGGCTGATCGAGACCTGATTTCATTCCTTTGGCGAACTTGTTCCATTAATGCAAGGCACCATTTAGCTCTGTCCTTATCCTTCTGTCAGGTGGTCCAATCCCACCAAGGTAATTGCCTCTTTTTTTTATTTCGGAGCTCTACCCAGATGGCTTCATTTGAAGTCCCTTCCAAGACATCCTCCCTCATGATTGTAGTGTTGGTTTCCTTTATCAACAATGCAATGCCCCCACCTCTCCTAATTCCCCCTCTAGCCCACTTGGAACTTCTATAACCTGCAATGTTGCGCTGCCAGTCCTGTCCTTCCTTCAACCATGTCTCAGTGATTGCAACAATATCATCTTCCCACTTTTTGATCAATGCTCTAAGTTCATCTGCCTGATCAGTCAAGCTCTTTGCATTAAGATACATTTTAGCTTCCTGGACCTACCATGTGCTTTATCCTGCCCATGTGTTCCCCACCTACTGGACTGTCCTAGAATCCTGCTATATCTGATTGGACCTTGCTCCCCAAGTCACAGTTACTCTGTGCCCCATGCCCTGCTAAATCAGTTTAAAACCTCCCCAAAAGCACAAGCAAATGTCCCAGCAAGGAGCCTAGCCAAACTGGAGTCGATGGGAATTAGAGATAAACATCTCAATGGTTAGGATCATACCTGGCACAAGGATGATGGTTGTGGTTGCTGGTCAGTTATCTCAGCTCAAGGACATCTCTGCAGGACTTCCTCGGGATAGTGTCTTAGGCCCAATAATCTTCAGCTGTTGTCCTTACTACCATCAAAAGGACTGAAGTGGGAATGTTTGCTGATGATTGTACAATGTTCAGCACCTTCACATCTCCTCAGATACTGGAGCAGTCAATGTTCAGATGCAGCAAGGTCTGGACAATACCTGGGCTTGGGCTGAAAAGGGACAAGAAATATTCATGCCACACAAATGCCAGGCAATGACCATCTCCAACATCAGACAATACAATTAATCAATGATGTTGCCACCACCAAGGCTCCACTGTCAACATCCCAGGGGTTACCATTGACCAGTAACTGACTGGATGTGACATAAGAATACAGTCACTACAAGAGAAGGCCAGAGGCTAGGAATGCTAAAGCAAGTAAGTCACCTCCTGACCCTACAAAGCCTGTTCACCATCTACTAGGCTCAAGCGAGAGTGTATTAGAAATTCCCCATTTGGATGAATGCAGCTCCAACAAAACTCAAGAAATTTAATATAATCCAGGACAAAACAGCTCACTTGATTAGCACCACATCCACAAACATCCATTCCCTCCACCACAGACATTCAGTAGCATCAGTTTGTATTATCTACAAGATATACTGCAGAAATTCACCAATTATCCATTAACAGCACTTTCCAAACCCACAAACTTTACCTTCTAGAAGGACAGAGGCAGCAGATACAGGGAAAAACACCACCTGCAAATTTCCCTTCAAGCCACTCACCATCCTAACCTGGAAATATATCTCCATTCCTTCGCTGTTGCTAATGTCATTGTGGGTCTACCTGCAGCACATGGACTGCACTTTTCAAGAAAGCAGCTCAACATCAACTTCTCAAGGCCAACTATGGATGAGCAGTAAATGCTGGCCCAGCCAGCTATGCCCATGTCCACCAGGGAATAAAAAATTACTTACCGCGAGTTCCCTCAAATAGCAATGAAATAATGAGACCATTTGTTCTTCTGATGTCGATTAAGGGATGTATGCAAGTTCAGAAAACCAGGAATCAATCCTCTCTTTCAAAATAATGCCATGGAATCTTTTACGCAGAGCCAAGAAGAAAGACCGGGGTTCAGTTTGACATCTGACAGATAGCACTTCCAACAAAGCAATGCTCTTGCAGTCCTGCATGGGATTATCAGCCCTGATTGCTGCACTAAAGTCCATCCTGACCTCACCTTTGTGCGTCTTCACCCTCCAAAAGACATCTGTCTTTATTTGCATTGTTTTTGATCTTTGTCCCATTTTAAGTGCCATTCCTGGGTCCTGTGAAGAAGTCATTATAAAGGAAGATGTGCTGAATGAGCATCAATCTGAAACATTACCTCTGTGGTATTTTCCTGGATGATCACTATTGGCTCCTTGTATTATTAACCACCTCTACCGTTATTCAACACTGAGTAAGGGTTGTTTGAGATTGTTCACTACCATCAATCCACCTTTGTCTTGAGCTTATCAAGTAATTATTGAGGAGGCACTGAACTCAGAAAACAGGAAGATTTATTGTACATTAGCAATAGGTAGAACTATATTTGGTCAGACATAATTACAAGGACCTTAGGGAGCTGGTACAGGTATAATTGCTTCTTCAGAAAGCTACAGTAAAACGCTTTGTTCCCATGCAAGTTCAGTGTGACATCACTTGAATGAGTGAAGCCAATGTCACATGAACATTAACTCCTTCAGTACCATTACTTTATAAAACAAAATCTATTACTCTGTCCCCAGAAACTGCCAGATCTGCTGAGTAGTTGAAGCTCTTCCTGTTTTTATTACAGAGAGAATATTAGAAACGTTATTGAGATAACAAGGTGTAGAGCTGGATGAACACAGCAGGCCAAGCAGCATCAGAGGGGCAGGAAGGCTGATGTTTCGGGCCTAGACCCTTCTTCAGAAAATTAGAAACATTAGAAACATTATTGTTGTGCTCTGTTTGTGGCTATTAGAGTCATAGAGCTGTACAGCATGGAATCAGACCCTTCAATCCAACTGACCATGTTGACCAAATATCCTAAATTAATCTAGTCCCATTTGCCAGCATTTGGCTCATATCTCTCTTAATGCTTACTATTCTTATACCCATCCAGATGTCTTTTAGATGTTGTAATTGTACCAGCCTCTACTACTTCATCTGGCAGCTCATTCCATACACGCAGCACACGCTGTGTGAAAAAGTTGCCTCTCAGGTCCCTTTAATATCTTTCCCCTCTTACCCTAAACCTGTATCCTCTAGTTGTGGACTCCCCTACACTGGGAAAAAGACCTTGGCTATCGACACTATACACGCCCCGCATGATTTTATAAACCTCTATAAGGTCCCCCTCAACATCTGACACTCCAACAAAACTAGCCCCAGCCTGATTCAGCCTCTCCCTATAGCTTAAACCCTTCAACATCCTTGGAAATCTTTTCTGCACCCTTACAAGTTTAACAACATCTTTCCTGTAGCAGGGAGACCAAAATTGAACGCAGTATTCCAAAAGTGGCCTCACCAATGCTGTGTACAGTGCAACATGACATCCTAACTCATATACTTTTTGCACAAACAAATAAAAGCAAGTGTATCAAATGCCATCTTCACTCTCTTGTCTGCCTGTGACTCCACCTTAGAGGAACTATCAACATGCACCCCAACTTCTCTTTGTTTGGCAACACTCCCCAGGACCCTAGCATTAAGTATGTGAGTCCTGCACTGACTTGCTTTACCAAAATGCAACACATCACATTTATCTAAATTAAACCCCATCTGCCACTCCTCAGTCCTTCAGCCCATCTGATCAAGATCTTGTTATTCTCTGAGATAAGCTTCTTCACTGTCCACTACACCACCAATTTAGGTATCATCTACAAACTTGCTAACCATACCTCCTATATTCACATCCAAATTATTTATACAAATGACAAAAAGCAGTGGCCCCAGCACCAACCCTTGTGGCACACCGCTGGTCACAGGCCTCCAGTCCAAAAATCAACCCTCCACCACCACCCCCTGTCTCCTACTTTTAAGCCAATTTTGTATCCAAACGGCTAGTTCTCCCTGTATTTCATGTGACCTAACCTTGCTAACCAGTTTACCATGAATTAGCTTTAAATCCTTAGTTAAATCCAGGGCAAAGATTGGACCTACAGGCCCAAGGGAATTCAGCAGGAGAAGTGAGGAGCTGTTTGGGGAACTCTTCCAAAGAATTGGCACAGATATGATGGGCTGAATGGTCTGCTCCTTTACCGTATGATATAATTCCCAGCTCTCTAACTGAGCCATAGCTGGTGCACTTTCCTACACAGACACAATCCCTGCACTGATAAAGACCATTCCCCAACTGCTGTAGTATACACAAATTTCTTGTGGCACCAAATGATAGTTTAATGGCAAATAAATTGAATCTTACATCTGTGCCCCCCAGTAGGAATGTCTGTGTTACAATATGCAGTCTGGTTTCCTTGACAACAGCAGCACTGTCGTACAAGGTTTATTAAAAAAATCCACAGCACATCAGCCTATTATTCTAAAGATGAAAACACACTTATGTGACATTCATTTGTTGGCACTACTTTAGAACCATCTGTTAATGACTAACAGGATCTTGTAAATGCTGCCATTCATGGAATAGATTGATGAATATAATTTCAGAGGCACTTAAAGAGGAAAAACTCCAGTGCATATAAATGGCAACAGCTACAGAGGTTCCATCATTATTCACCCTAAAGATACTATTCAATCTAAGTTTTCCTGCTATATTATTATTCTCCTTATTATTTACTTTGTTTCTGACTTTTGAGTCACTTGCAAACTTTGAGATTATGCTCCACAAGCTCTAGCCCAATAGTAGATATCACATTAATATGCATCATAAAATAATGCAGAGTATTTGTAGCACAGAAGTAGACTATTTTGAACCATGAATTCCATTCAGTATTTATAATCCAGATAAGCCCTCACCCACTCCTCTTCATCTCACCCTATCTGAAGTGTTGTGTTTGATTGTGTGTGATTAGTTAGGCTGGGAATGGTGACTCAGAAAAAGAAACTAAAACTGAGACGAGCTGCTGTGGGAATGAGTGAACAGACATTTTAAAGCATTGAACGACACTCCTGTTAGACACATGGAGGCTGGTGCATAACCTCTGGTGCATCTCCAAGTAAAAGAACATATCAGTATTGACATGACCACCTATTCCATTGTCTCTCATTCAGCTTGTTCTTAAATACATCTATACCGTTCTCCTCAGTTATTCCCTGCAGCAGTGAGCTCCTCATTCTGACCTTCTCTGTGTAAAGAGCATTCTGAAATTCCTCCTGAGATTGAGTGTAGAGAGCAGTGGTCCTAATACTCCTAATGAACTATGCTTTTTACCTCTTTCCTGTCAGACAAACAGCCCTTAACATTCTGTTTCCTGCCCCTTTACCAATTGCACCTTCACACAGCCATTGACTCTATAATCCCTTTGGTTTTACCAACACCTTTCTGATGCAGCACCTTACCAACACCCTTTGGAAGTGGGGAACAGCCACCTTGCTAACAACAGCAATCAGCATATTTAATTTGATATGCACAGTTAGAAGCTGGAGTTAACCTCGTTGGAGAAGTGTAAATCCCTGTCAACTGTTAAACGAGACCGAAAGCTTGACATTATTGGATGTTTGCACAGCAACCAAGGACTAGAAGGTCCCACATCTAATAGCCATGATCCGGGATCAACCTCCTCAGTGACACAGCAACTCCAGCATGAGACGGACCTGAGATTGGCTTCCCTTCTTGCTCCTGTTCACTATTCAACAACCCCTGATAAAAACACATATGCATGAAAAGGAAGATGTATATTTATGTACTTTTCGTGGCCACCAGATGCCTCAAAAGCAGTTTGTAGCATATCCAATATGTCTGAATTGTTGCAATGTAGAAAACACAGCGGCCAATTTGGGCACAGGAATCTCCCATAAACAACAATGCGATAATAGCCATTGAATCATAGAGATGTACAGCATGGAAACAGACCAGCGGGTCCAACTCATCCATGCCGAACAGATATCCTGAATTAATCCAGTCCCATTTGCCAGCATTTGGCCCATATCCCTCGAAACCCTTCCTATTCATATACTCGTTGAAATGCCTTTTAAATATTATAATTGCACTAGCCTCTGCCACTTCCTCTGGCAGCTCGTTCTCAACACACACCACCTTCTGAGTGAAAACTTTGTCCTCCTGGTCTTTTTTTAAATCTTCCCCCTCTCACCTTAAACCTGTGCCCTCCAGTTTTGGACTCCCCTACCCTTGGCTATTCACCTTATCTATGCCCCTCATGATTTTATAAACCTCTATAAGGTCACCCCCTCAGCCTCTGATGCTCCAGGCAAAATAGCCCCAGCCTATAGGTCAAACCCTCCAGTCCCGGTAACATCCTTGTAAATCTTTTCCGAACCCTTTCAAATTTAACAACACCTTTCCTATAGCAGGGAGACTAAAATTGAATGCAACATTCTAAAAGTGGCCTCAACGGTGTCCTGTAGAGCTGCAAAGTGACACCCCAAATCCTATACTCAATGCAACCAGACCATCTATTTTTGAGATCGTGATTCGGGGGTAAATCCAGGGCCAAGATACCAGGCATAATCCTCTCCTCTTCTTTTGAAATAGTGCCCGCCATGGGATATTTTATATCCACCTGAGATGATAGAGAAGATTACAATTTAATGCCTCATTGGAGAGATGATCCCTCACAATGCAGGCTGTGATTTTGTGCTCAACACCTCTAATGGGATTTGAACCTACAACCTTGTGATTTAGGGCCAAGACTGCTGCGTCTTCTGAGTATTAAGGATCAGAATGGAGATTATGCCAATGGTACAATTGGACTTCAGATGACAGTGAATTGGCAGCCCATTTTTCACTAAGTCAGCAGGAAAACCACGCAGGAAGCAACGTGGAATGAAAAAACAGAACTAGCTGGAGAAGCATCAGCTGTAGAGAAAGAAATCAAGTTAATGTTTTGAGTCAGATGAAGGGTCACTGGACCCAAAACATTGACTCTGCTTTTCTCCTCTGATGATGCCAGACCTGAAGAGTTTCTACAGCAATTTCTGTTCTTGTTTCAGATATGATTCTTTTGTTCTGAAGGACAGTCTTATCAGACTGGAGGCATTAACTCTGTTTCTCTCTCCACCAACTCTGACAGACCTGCTGAGTTTTTCCAGCACTTTCCTTTTTTTAATTCAGATTCCCTCTGTCCACGATATTTTGGTTTTTTTAGAATGCAAAGTGGACTGTCAAGTGGCCATCATGGGTTGGCGCTGTTGCTAAAATCAACTACAGAAGGTGGTGGTAGAGGGTTGTTTCTCAGACTGGAGGCTTGTGACCAGCATTGTTCCACAGGGATTGATACTGGGTAGACTTTTGTTTGTCATTTATATAAATGATTTGGATGAGAATATAGGAAGCATGATTAATAGGTTCGCAGATGACACCAAAATTGAAGAAAGTTATCTAAGATTATAAAGAGATCTTTATCATTTGGGTCAACAGGCCAAAGAATGGTAGATGGAGCTTAATTTGGATAGATGTGATGTATTGCATTTTGGTAAAACAAACAAGGAAAGGACTTATACAATTACAATGGGTAATGTTGTAGAACAGGGAAACCCAGAGGTTCAAGTACAGAATTCTTTGAAATTTGCATTGCAGGTGGACAGGCTGGCTAAGAAGGTGTTTAGCATGCTTGTCTTCGTTGCTCAGACTTTCGACTATAGAAGTTGGGGTGTCATGTTGATGTTGTACAGGAGGTTGGTGCGGCCTCTGCTGGAGTACTGTTTGTAGTTCTGGTTGCCCTGTTATAGGAAGGATATTATTTAACTAGACAGTGTTCAGAAAAGGCTTACCAGGATGTTGCTGGAAATGAAGAATCTGAGAAATAAAAATAGACTGGAAAGACTGGGACTTTATTCACTGGACATAAGAAGTTGAAGGGCGATCTTGTTGAGGTTTATAAAATCATGAGGGGCATAGATAAGGTGAATGATAAAGGTCTTTTCCCTAAGGTGGGGGAATCCAAAACTAAGGGGCATATTTTTAAGATGAAGGGAAAAAGATTTAGAAAGGACATGGGGGACAATTTTTTTACACAGAGAGAGGTTTGTGTATAGAATGAACTGCCAGACAAAGTGGCAGATACAGTTGCAGTTACAACATTTAAAAGACATTTGGATAATTTCATTAATAAGAAACATTTGGAGGGATATGGGCTAAGTGTAGGCACATGGGACTAGTTTAGTTGGGGAAAATGGTCAGCATGGACTGGTTGGACCAAAGGGTCTGTTTCCAGGCTATATGACTGTCTGAATCTATGATTCTACACCCCTATTTCATTGTGGGCTGTAATGCCCTTTTACCAGTTTAATCTATTCAACTGTAAATCTGAGCTCAAAAAACTATGTTGCAACAGTCCATCTGTTGGTTTTATTTTATAAACCATTGACAGATCATACTACAGCCATCGCAGAAGGCTGCTAGCCAGGGTGGATTGTGAATGGTAAACTCCTGGAGGAAATTGGAGGGAGGGTCTGTTTGACAGAACTGAGCAAAGTTTCCCTTTGTGCCTGACCATTGTTGCATTGAACCACTGCAGTATTATACAAGCAGAGATAGAACAACTTCACAACAGGAGAAGCTAATGAGTAAAAACATACCTACCTGTGGTTTAGTGAATGAGATGAAATCCTAATGAATAGAGATATATTTGTTTGCAGTTCCATTAATGAGATGAACACAAACTCTCATTTGTGTTATCACACACTGTGCTTTCTTCCTGAGGTGAATTATCCACACAAACAGCTCTGCTCAACACAAGTCTGTTTCTAATTCTGCCTTTTCTCCAGGACTTTAATTCTCTGTTCAAGCATTAATTTTATACTGGCTCAAAACAGTAGCTGAAGACACCATCACGGCTGTTGCAATGCCTCAGGGTTGGGGCTGAATGGCCACCCGAGCAATGCCCTGAGTGCAGTTTGCTCCTTGAGCATCTCTATGACTGTCTCTGACTCTATAACTCTTCTCTATTTCCCAATTTATTCTCTGCCCCACCTCCTCATTACTGCTAGGAGCCTTGTACATAATTTCCATCATGGTCTTTTCTCCTTTGCAGTTCCTCAACTCTAGCCACACAAATTCTACACCTTTAGACTCTATGTCGCTTCTCACTACTGATTTAATTTCATCACTTACTAACAAGGTGACCCCACCCCGTCTGCCCATCTGCCTGTCCTTTACATAGGACATGTATCTTAGGATATTTAGACCCCAGCCCTGATCCCCTTACAGCATCTCTGTGATAACCACAACATCGTATCTGCCAATTTTAATTTGCGCTACAAGCTCATTGGTCTTGTTTCATATATTGTGTATATTTAAGTACAACACCCTCAGTCCTGCATTGACTGCCCACGTTCTCATAATTATGCCTTTATCTGTTGTGCCTGAAGTTAGATTTCTGACCCTTTCCATTTTCTCTGTCCTCTTACTTATTCTGGAAACTTTAATAACCTCTCCAGAGCCCTCTCCCTCCCAATTAGATACATAATTGGTTTAACAGCAGGAGACCGAGAGTAATGGTGGAGGGTTGCTTTTCAGACTGGAGGTCTGCAATCAGTGGTGTCCCACAGAGATCAGTTTTAGGCCCTCTTTTGTTTGTGATTTGTATCAATGATTTGGACGAAAATATAGAAGGCATGGTTAGTAAGTTTGCAGACAACACCAAAGATGGTGAAATAGTAGACAGTGAAGAAGGTTTTCTAAGATAATAAAGGGATCTTGATCAAATGAGTCAATGGGCTGAAAAATGGCAGGTAGAGTTCCAACTGGATAAATGCAAGGTATGGTTTTTTGGTACAACAAACAAGGGTAGGGCTTATACAATTAATGGTAGGACCTTGGGTAGTGTTGTAGAAAAAAGAGGCCTAGGGTGCAGGTTCTTAATTCTTTGAAGTTTGCGTCATGCCTGCCTTCATTGCTCAGTCCTTTGTCTATAATTGTTGGGAAGTCATGTTGAGATTGTACAAGACACTGGTCAGGCCTCTTCTGGAATACTGTGTTCAGTTCTGGTCACCCTATTATCAAGCTGGAGAGGGTTCAGAAGAGATTTACCAGGATGCTACTGGGTATGGAAGTTTTCAGTTATAAAGAATGGCTGAATTGGCTGGGTCTTTTTGTACTGTGTAGGAGGCTGAGAGGCGAACTGATAGAAGTTTATAAAATAATGAGAGGTATATATGGAGTTAAATGTTAGTTGCCTTTTCCCTCGGATGGGGGATTTCAAGACTAGGGGGTATATTTTTAAGGTGAGAGGAGAGAGATTTAAAAAAGACATAAGGCAAATTTTTTTACACACAGTGTGCTTCTCATGTGGAATGAAGTTCCTGAGGAAGTAGTGGATGTGATAAAATTACAGCGTTGAAAAGACATTTGGATAGATACATGAATAGGAAAGGTTTGGAGGAATATGGGCCAGGAGCAGGCAGGTGGGACTAGTTTAGTTTGGGATTACGTTCGGATGGACTGGTTGGGCCGAAGGGTCTGTTTCCGTGCTGTATGACTCTATAACTCTATAACTCTATGCTGCCAGATCTGCTGAGCTTTTTTAGTAATTTCTGTTTTTGTTTCTGATTTACAGCATCTGCAGTTCTTTTGGTTTTTGTTAGGTAAACTGGGCTGTTCTGTGTATTTTGATAAAATTTTGAACTTTAGTGATGACTGCAGGAATAGTGGGGATTAATTTCTGGTGCTCTAACCCAGTGACATCAATATGATGTTGATTTTGAAGTTGCTATAATTATGATATACCTGGTCCATGTGCAGGAGCTAATATATTCTTTATTGTCGACCATTCTGTTCACATTTATCAAAGCACAAACTGTGCTGACCCTTGAGGAAACCGAAAATTATCCCTATCTTAAAAAATGTGGAATAACAATTGCAGCCAGGGGAGGAGGAGGGTTGATTTGATGTTCTGAGATTTCACATACAATGATATGTTTGGCTCAGTTTGAAGTCTTAGGTCACCTTTAAATGTAGATGTGTCCCATATTCCACATTCTCAAAACCTTTTGACAAAATGACAACTTAATACCATGGTAGCTTGAAGCCAATATAAAGACTTAAAAATTTCTCCCTCACTTTACTCTAATGTCAGCATGTCACTGTTAAACATTGGAGAAAAAAAACGCTACTGAATGCCCATCAATGAACACTTGAAAATAAATCACTTCATCCAAACACAGCCACATCTGCTATAATTATCTTCACGGCCACTATTTTGCCTTTTCTGATCTGCTATAACTGTCATTGTCAATGTTCGTAGCTATGCATTTCAAAATCCTTTCCAGGCCACCTATTGTTTTAAGCAAGTGCTTTTAAAAATCATATTTTCAAGGCAATTATTGAACGCGATTTGGCTTTTATTTTGGCAGTGTTGTTGAATTTACAGCAAAAGCCTTTTCATCATATTCAAGTTGCTATGAGTTGGGCATTGAACAGCAACAACTACAAGCTGCATTTACATAGCATCCTGAACACTGCGAAACATTCCTTGAAGCACTCTGTGTGGATCCTTTGTAGAAAAATTTGATACCAAGTCATGTAATGAGATGTGAGGGGAGTGATCCAAAGCTTTATCAAAGATTTACAGCTTAAGGAGGTTCCTCAGTGAGGACAGAAAAAGGTAAAGAGGTGGAGGAAATGAGGGAGGGAATTCCAGAACTTTATGCTAGAAGGGACAGTCATAAATGGTGGAGTGGTTAGAATCAAAGATGTGCAAGAGGCTAGAATGAGAAGAATGCTGGGGCTTATAATACTGAAGGAGATTAGAGTCATATAAGGGACAAGAATATGGAAGAATTTGAAAAAAGGGATGATCTAAAATCGATGCTTTGGACCAAGACAGGAGGCAATGTGAGTTAACTTGCAGAGGCAGTGATGAGTGCATGGCACAAGTCAAGAGTTAGGACACAAGCAATTGAATATTGCTTGAGCTTAAATTCAGGGAGGGTTGTAGACAAATTTGTTTCCTTCTAATTTTATTTTGCTGTTACACAGACCACTTAGGCATGCGGAAATGGAATCAACATGTCAGGATGTTAATCAGTGTGCACAGAGCTTCCCTGTACCACACAGAGTGGAGGCAATGCTGGTTTAAATGGGAGATCAGCAGGAATAGTGAAGCCTAGAGGGAACAAAAACAGGGTGAATTCTTCAGCAGCCAATAAGCTGAGGAAAGGACAAGGCTCTTTTACCTTGTGAGGGACAGAGGCTTGAATGTGTCTGCTGATGGCAGTCTAACCTCCATCTGAAAAGGGCAGGAGTGAAGGATTGGGCCACATAACATGTTGGCTCCAAGGAAAAGCTTGGTTGTATCAAACTGTTACTGAGGTCAAGCACTCCAGCCTTCCTTTTTCTTTTCAGATTTAGATTTCATTGTCATGTGTACTCAAGTACAGAAGTACAGGAGTACAGTGGAAAGTGTATAACATCACCACACACAGCGCCATCTTAGGTACAAAGGTATCTAGATACAAAAACCCTAACTACAAAGTAGGAAAAGAGAGAAACAAAATTAAAAAGTTAAGCATTACAGACTACCATAGTGTAAGTAGAAAAATAAAGAAATAAAGTAATAGTTAACATTAAAGTCCATCTTAATATAAACTAGCAAAAATAAAGAAATAAAGTTAAGAGTTCAACAGTCTTTCTACAGTGCTTAGCCATAGTGGGGCTCCAATCTTCTCTGCTTAGCTCACTCTCTGGGAGACTTCAGCTACTGGGGGTCCTCCTTCATTGCTCGTTCTTCTGAATAGGAAGATTTGGCCAGCCCAACACTACCAAAGTATTAGAGATAGTAGGAACTGCAGATGCTGGAAAATCTGAGATAACAAGGTGTAGAGCTGGATGAACACAGCAGGCCAAGCAGCATTATAGGAGCGGGAAGGCTGACGTTTCGGGCCTAGACCCTTCATCAGAAATGGGGGAGGGGAAGGGGGTTCTGAAATAAATAGGGAGAGAGGGGGAGGCGGATAGAAGATGGATAGAGGAGAAGATAGGTGGAGAGGAAACAGACAGGTCAAAGAGGTGGGGATGGAGCCAGTAAAGGTGAGTGTAGATGAGGAGGTAGGGAGGAGATAGGTCAGTCCAGGGAGGATGGACAGGTCAAGGGGGCGGGATGAGGTTAGTAGGTAGGAAATGGGGGTGCGGCTTGAGGTGCGAGGAGGGGATAGGTGGGAGGAAGAACAGGTTAGGGAGGCGGAGATGAGCTGGGCTGGTTTTGGGATGCAGTGGGGGGAGGGGAGATTTTGAAGCTTGTGAAATCCACATTGATACCATTGGGCTGCAGGGTTCCCAAGCGGAATATGAGTTGCTGTTCCTGCAACCTTCAGGTGGCATCGTTGTGGCACTGCAGGAGGCCCAGGATGGACATGTCATCTGAGGAATGGGAGGGGGAGTTGAAATGGTTCACGACTGGGAGGTGTAGTTGTTTATTGCGAAGCGAGCGTAGGTGTTCTGCAAAGCGGTCCCCAAGCCTCCGCTTGGTTTCTCCGATGTAGAGGAAGCCACACCGGGTACAGCGGATGCAGTATACCACATTAGCAGATGTGCAGGTGAACATCTGCTTGATGTGGAAAAATTTATTTCAGAACCCCCTTCCCCTCCCCCATTTCTGATGAAAGGTCTAGGCCCGAAACGTCAGCCTTCCTGCTCCTATGATGCTGCTTGGCCTGCTGTGTTCATCCAGCTTTACACCTTACTACCAAAGTATTGCATTGATTCCAATTTGGTAGAGTGAAAATTATTTAGTTTTCTTCCAACTCACTGAGGTCACTGCGCTCAGTCAACCCTGACCTCTCGTGCACCCCCATTTTCAGCACTTCTATCATTGTCTTTCTAAACCAGTCCAGCTCTCCATTCCTATCAGATGTTTCTTACAGCCTACCTCTTTGGCCAAGCTTTTGATCGTACATTCTAACGTTGACCAGAGCTCTGTGGATTGCAGTCTCACCTGAATTGGAACGTTGAGGATGTAAATTCCAGCACTCCAGGACTTGAGTCATTAGCCATGGCTAACAGCGCAGTACTGAGGAAGTGTGGTATTGTCAGGGGTTTTATCTTTGAGATAAGCCATTAAACCGAAGCTCTTTTAGACCTTGCAGGTGAACACAATCACGGAATCACAAAATCCCTACAGTGTGGGAGCAAGCCATTCGGCCATTGAGTCCACACTGACTCTCCGAACAGAATCGGACCCACACCTCCTACCCTGTAATCCTGTATTTCCCATGACTAATCCACTAGCCTGAAAATCCCTGGACTCTATGGGACAATTTGGTATGGCCAAACCACCTAACCTGCACAATCTTTGGACTGTGGGAGGAAACTGGAGCACCCAATGGAAACCCATGCAGACACAGGAAGAATGTGCAAACTCCACGCAGGCAGTTGCCTGAGGGTGGAAACGAACCAGGGTCCCTGGCGCTGTGAGTCAGCAGTGCTAACCACTGGGCCACCGTGCACCCAATGATCAAGCTATTTTGAAAAAGAGCACATGAATTCCCCACAGTGCCCTGGATAGTATTCACACTTCAATGAACACTGAAAAGAAAACAAATTATCTGGTAATTATCACATAGGACCTTGCTGTGTACAAACTGATTGCTGACATTACAACAAGACAATACTTGAAAAAGGGATAACAAGGTGTAGAGCTGGATGAACACAGCAGGCCAAGCAGCATCAGAGGAGCAGGAAAGCTTACGTTTTGGGTCTAGACCCTTCTTCAGAAATGGGGAAGGGGAAGGGGATTCTGAAATAGGTAGAGAGAGAGGGGGAGGCAGATGGAAGATGGATAAAGGAACAGATAGGTGGAGAGGAGACGGACAGGTCAAGGAGGCAGGGATGGAGCCAGTAAAGGTGAGTGTAGGTGGGGAGTTAGGGTGGGGGTTGGTCAGTCCAGGGAAGACAGATAGGCCAAGGAGGCGGGGATGAGGCTTGTAGGTAGGAGGTGGGGGCGGGGGTTGAGGTGGGAGGAGTTGATAGGTGGAAGGAAGGACGGACAGGTTAGGGAGGCAGGGACGAGCTGGGCTGGTTTTGGGATGAGATCAGTGGAGGGGAGATTTTGAAGCTTGTGAAGTCCACATTGACACCATTAGGCTGCAGGGTTCCCAAGCGAAATATGAGGTGCTGTTCCTGCAACCTTCGGGTGGCATCGTTGTGGCACTGGAGGAGACCCAGGATGGACATGTCATCCAAGGAGTGGAAGGGGGAGTTGAAATGGTTCGCAACTGGGAGGCGCAGTTGTTTAATGCGAACCGAGCGTACGTGTTCCACAAAGCGGCCTCCAAGCCTTCGCTTGGTTTCCCCGACGTAGACGAGGCCTCAATGGGAACAGCGGATACAGTATACCACATTAGCAAATGCGCAGGTGAACATCTTTTTGATGTGGAAGGTTTTCTTAGGGCCTGGGATGAGGGTGAGGGGGGAGGTGTAGGGGCAGGTGTAGCACTTCCTGCGGTTGCAGGGAAAAGTGCCGGGTGTGGTGGGGCTGGTGGGGAGTGTGGAGCGGACAAGGGAGTCACGGAGAGAGTGGTCCCTCCGGAAAGCAGATAAGGGTGGGGAGGGAAAAATGTCTTTGGTGGTGGGGTCGGATTGCAGGTGGCGGAAGTGCTGGAGGATGATGTGTTGGATCCGGAGGTTGGTGGGGTGGTACGTGAGGACTAGGGGGATTCTGTTTTGGTTGTTATTGTGGGGAGGGGGTGTGAGGGATGAGTTGCGGGATATGCGAGAGACACGGTCGAGGGTGTTTCCGACTACTGTGGAGGGGAAGTTGCGGTCCTTGTAAAACGAGGACATCTGGGATGTCCGGGAGTGGAATGCCTCATCTCAGGAGCAGATGCAGCGGAGGTGAAGGAATTGGGAATAGGGGATGACATTTTTGCAGGAAGGTGGGTGAGAGGAGGTGTATTCTGGATAGGTGTGGGAGTCGGTAGGCTTGAAATGGATATCGGTTTCCAGGTAGTTGCCAGAGATGAAATCAGAGAGGTACTTGAAAAAGTACTTTATTGTTTGCAAAGTTCTTTGAGACCTCCTTAAGGTCATGACAGACCTATAGAAGAGAACATTGTTGTTCTTGATTGAGCAGAGGCAATTGAGCACTATCATTTCTTTTATTTGAGGGCAATTTTCATTTGGATTCTTGACCTTGGAGCAATTTCATTTTCATTTGCCCATGGTTGGGCAGGAAGAATTAGGGGTGTTTCTACTTTGGAAAACAAAATACAGCGCTCAACTCAAATTGCCAGCGTATCTTATTTCCCAATTAACATCAAAAAAGCCATCTGTTAAATGTAATAAAACTCTCTGTGGTGACAGTAGCAGAGTTATGTTCACATGGTAATCGATTGCTACAATGCTGCTCATCCAAACTGGATTGATTTTCCTTTGTAATGAAGAAATTCTATGTGATAGGCCCAGAGCTTATTTCATTTGGGCCTCTGTCCCAACCACACAGTGAGGAAAATCCCTAATTTCATCAGAGATTGCTAAATTTACACCCAATGGAAATTTCTTCTTTCATTAACATTAGCATTTCCACACAGGAATTCCAATCTTATGTTCAAAGAGGCATTTTATTCTTCAGGCAGATGTTTACTGCCCTGAAACTAAAATCCAATATAATTACCCACTAGTCGCCTGTGCCCCTTACTCCTTCTGTCTAATTGCGGTCTACTTTATTCAGCGTTGTGACATGGGCATTACTGGCAAGGCCAACACCTTTTGCCCTTCCGTATCCTAATCCAGGAACCGGCTCCCAACAAATGTTAACAAGATGTAGAGCTGGATGAACACAGCAGGCCAAGCAGCATCAGAGGAGCAGGAAAGATAGTGTTTCGGGTCTGGACCCTTCTTCAGGAAATTCAATTTTTCTGAAGAAGGATCCAGACCCGAAACATCAGCTTTCCTGCTCCTCTGATGCTGCTTGAACTGTTGTGTTCCTCCAGCTCTACACTGCGTTATCTCAGATTCTCCAGCATCGGCAGTTCCCACTATCTCCCAACAAGTGTTACCGACTTCCCTGTTTGCCCTCCCAATCTGTGGATATTCCCGACGGAGGGTGAATCTAGAGCCAAGGGTTATAGTATAAGGAGAAGGATCAGACCTTTTAGGACAGAGATGAGGAGAAATTTTTTCACTCAGTTTGGTGAACCTGTGGAATTCATTCCCATAGAAAGTGGTTGAGGCCAAAACATTGTGTTTTCTAGAAGGAAGTAGATATAGCGGTTGTGGCTAAAGGATCAAGGACAATGTGGGGAAGATGGGGTGAGCATATTGAACTTGATAATTGGACATGATCATATCGAATGGTGGAGCAGGCTCGAGGGGTTGAATGGCCAAGTCCTGCTCCTGTTCTCTATGTTTCTATCATGTGGAGAAACTGGAGAAGCTGGAGTTGCTCTCCTTAGCGCAGAGCAAGTTAAAGAGGGGATTTAACTGAGTTGTTCAAAATCATGTATAGTTTAGAGTAAAGAGAAAGCAAATGTTTCCAGATGCAAATGGGTTGATAACCAGAGGTCACAGATATAAAGCGATCACTAAAAGAGCCAAAGCTGTCACATGAGGGAACGTTGAGCTGGGGGCAGCACGGTGGCTCAGTGGTTAGCACTGCTGCTTCACAGCACGAGGGACCCGGGTTCAATTCCACCCTCGGGTGACTGTCTGTGTGCAAATTCCACATTCTCCATGGGTTTCCACTGGGTGCTCCAGTTTCTGCCAACAGTCCAAAGATATGGACTAGCCGCGCTAAATGTGGGGTTATGGGGTTATGGGGTTATGGGGATATGGGGATATGGGGATATGGTAGGTAGGTGGGATACTCTTTGGAGGGTTGGTGCAGACTCAATTGACCAAATGGTCTCTTTCCACACTGTAGGGAATTTATGATGTTGGAATTTGAATTCAATTAATAATTATGGAAATTGAAAGCTAGACGCAGTGATGATAACTATAAGACTATCATTGATTGTCGTAAATCAGTTTCTTTCCATGGTCCAAAGATGTGCAGGTTAGGTGGATTGGCCATACTAAATTGTCCATAATGTCTGGGTATGTGTAAGTTAGGTGGATTAGCCATGGGAAAATGTAGGGTTATAGGGGGTTGGGTCTGGGTGGGATGCACTTCAGAGAGTCGTTGTGGACTTGATGGGCAGAATGGCCTGTTTCCACACTGTTCCATCCCCACAACATTCTCCATATCTGCTACACCCTCCACAATTCCTCGCTCCATTGTACCATACTCCATCCTCCCCAACCTCAGTCATTCCACCTTCCTGACTCTGCACCCGTACTCTGGCATCTACTGCTCCCTATCCCACCCTACCTCCATCAAAAGATCACTTTAGGATGAGACACGGCAGAAAAGTAATAGGATTGGAGTTCACTAAATCACTTTGCCTTATTTTAATTCTCCTCATTGCCCTGTTGCCTAGTTTAAAATTGCTCCTTGCTCTGATCCCAACTGAATCACCAACTTTAACTTATGATCACAGACGAAATGACAAAATATGTAACAATCCCCTTAGGGACAAGGAACTTGTCATTTATTTAAAGCAGTTAAAAGGTGATTCCAGGGGACCTACTGAGAAAATAAGGCCAGAAGATTCCATGGACCTGAAAGATATGCAGGTTAGGTCAGTTATGCAAACTGGAATGCACCCAGAATTAACATGTGGTCAATATGAGCTTAATACTGTGATTGAATAACCAATGGCACACATCAAATAGCAAATGTGATCAAGAGAGAACCCAAGAAATTTTTAGCAATTCCCCCTCCAAAGGTTGATGATATGCTGAGAAGTCAAATCAAGGTATACTTCCCAAGGCATGACAATTTTTCATTTTAGTCAATCCAGACTGAAATAGAGTTTTAAGAGGCATTCTTACATGGAGTGTCTCAACAACTTTGCTTGGCTTGGTTGATCACTCTCCTGTCCTGGATTCATGCTCCCTTGAACATAGAAATCAGCATTCCAGTGCTTGTTTTACAGGCACAGCACCAGCCTTTAACTGACAGCTAGCTTCACGGAGCTAGATCTATCCCTCTGTATTTTCCTGAGCTCTAATCTTGCTCCATTTGTCAAAGAAAGTACAGCTTACAACTTTTTAACACCTATTCCACTGTACTGAAATAGTGATGCTCACAGGCCCTTTAGTTTCTGCAAACACAGAGTCAGTGACCTTCCCATTTTCTCTTCTAACTCCTGACTACATAGACCCAGTCAACTGTCCTGGATTACTTCCCTAAGGGTCATTTAAAAATCAGCATCCTACAAACATGGATGGGTGGGGTACTCTTTAGAGCATGGGTCCAGACTTAATAGGCCAAATGGCCTCTTTCTGCACTGCAAGGATTTGACCATGGTAATGTCACTGGGCTAGTAATCCAGAGATCCAAACTAATGCTCTGGGGACAAGGGCTCAGATCCTACCACAGCAGCTGGTGGAATTTAAATTCAGTTAGCTAACTAAATACAGGATAAAAGGTTAGCTTCATTATTGATGATAATGCTGACAATCAGTGATTGTTATAAAGACCAATCTGGTTATTCCTTTGTAGGAGGAAATCTGCTGGACTTTACCCTGTCTGGTTTACATACGACTGCAGATCCCACGCGTGGTGAACTCATAACTGACCTCTGAAATGGCCAACTCAGTTCAATGCAAATAGGAATAGGTAACAAATGCTGGCGCTGTCAGCAAAGCCAATATCCCATGACAGAATGTTTGAAAAAACAAGATGACTCATGATTTGTCACACCTTTATTAAATCTTCCACCATAACCTTCTCTCCTCTCTACAAAACAATCTCAGCTTCCTCAACCTTACTACATTACTGAAATCCTTCAGTTTTGGTATCATTTGAATAAAGCATTTCTGTACCCTCTCAAAGATCTTGGCATTTGTTTAAAATGCAATGCCAAGAATTGGGCCCAGCAGCGAGTGTTTGAAGAAAGTTTAGCACTGTGGCCTCGTTTTGTGATCTATCCCTCAATTTATGAAGGCAAGAATCCAATGTACAGCAAACTTCTTTTTTAACCAGCAACTATGGGACCAGGCGTGTGCTGGTTGTTCAAATATTCCGGTTGATCAAGAAGTCCACATAATCAATTTAAATCTCACACAATAAGTAATAGAAACGTAATGCAGAGGGTACACACATCACTGTTATACTTTATTTGCAGCATAAATTACTTCAATAATAACAAATAAAATTTACCAGCTAAGAGCCTTCTCACTTGCAACCTCAACTCAGACATTGCGATGATAGAGTAAACTTCTGGTATTTCAGGCAATTTTTTTTTGCTGGTTTATTGAGTGTGCTGGGTCATTAGGTGCTGGTTAAAACAAAGTTTGCTGTACTTTGTTTTCAACAGCATTCCATGGCTTGACCTGGCACTTGAAAAGTTTGTGTACGTACTCGCCAATGTCCTCTCTCTTTGTGCAGTACCTTTCAAATTGCATCATTCAGTTTAGATTGCCTCTCCTCATTCTGTTATAGACTAGATCCCCTCAAAATATTTTAAGAAGGTGGCCTAGATCCAAAATTTTTCTTGTTTTAAAGGAAAATATAAAATACTATGTTCCAGATGCAATGCAACTGGTCAAACTGCTCAATGTTAAACAAAACTCAATTTATTCAAACACTGTAGTTAAAATACCTGCATCATGCTGAAGAGTAAGGCTGCATCTCATTAAGATACACTGGTGGTTTTACTCTTACCTTTTTAAACCAAGCAGGAGCAGAGATACATATTACATGACCTGAAGCTGGTCCTGTCAAAGGCACTGTGACTCTCACCTCTGACCAAGGCATCATGGCCCTGTCCCTGTTTCAAGTACTGTGACCCTGCCCTCTGACCCAGGCACTGTGATCCTGCCCCCTTGCCCTCTGTCTTGGGCATTGTGACCCTGCGCTTTGACCCTAGTACTGTGACCCTACCCCTGACCCAGGCACTATGACCCTGCCCCCAGAACTAGGCACTGTGACCCTGTCTCTATCCCAGCATTCTGACCACGTCCCCAAACCAGTTATAATGATTCCCCTGTACCTAAGCGCAGCAGCGACACCACCCAACCATGCACAGTGACCCCACCCGAAACCTGAGAATATTGACTGCCTCCCTCTTTTCTAAGCACAGCGGCCACCTATAGCCCTGGGCCCCAGTTATTGATCCTTGATATTGCCTGTTGCTCTGGCCCCTGAAAACAAGAGGACCTGGGACTCAGTCAAGGAAACAGGATGGTGGCAGCAAATTACCCCAAATGCAAGTTGATAGCAGTTGGCATTGTGATATTTACAATTTAGCCTGGAGGTGAGAGATAGACGAGAGATATGCATTAATTCTCCTCCCCCAAGGTTGCTACTTCTTGGCCTTCAACTGTGTAACTCTTACAGAAATAAAAATTGATATTTTGATTTTAAATCTTTAAAGAAAATGCAGCAAACAATGAGTGAAATAATTACACATTGCATCTGGTGCTTTGAAATAAAATTAAATCATTAGAATCTTTGTAGCTAACTTACAAAGTTTCCATTGTTTGTTTGAACAAGCAAGCATTGGAGAAAGTGGGGAATGTGAAGGAGTTAAATTTTATACATCCACAATCCTTGCATTATACAGTAATCTTTATAACCAAAGCCCCTAAGTACTGGGATTTTATTTGTGTTTTATCAGCACTTCTTCATACATTCTCATTCTGAATCCACAAGCTGATTCTCTGGGTATGTCATCAACCAACATTGTTCTGATAATTAAAATGCTTTATCAAATATTAATACAAATACCATTGAGTCATAGTAAAGCAAATCATTTTCAACTAATATGTTTCTGCCAGTGATGAAGCAGCTCAGAGACTATTTAACACTTTCCGAGAGGGCTGGATGGATTGGGAATGGCATAGTTGTTTGCCTTGAGTGTTCCCAATTGGATGGCTCACAGTGAAGCCCCGGATAGTTACTGACTGTTGGCAGTGATGGGCGCTCTGAGATTGTGCCATTACTGCAGCTGTGGCACTTCACCAACCTCAATGTACAGAGTCTGAACTATATGGACCAGGGTAACTCTTCACACCCATGCCAGCTGTCATGTTATCACCTGTGGAATGATTTCTCTTTAAGAGTTTAACATGTAAATTGGCCAAGTACCGAGATGTTATCTCATGACCACAGGCTCTCAGCACTGCTGCACTTGAGGCACAGATAGAGTCTGGGTGTTACACTGTACTGAATAAACTAGCTTAGCCATAAATAAACCCACTCAGATTCTCAAGTAGAATCCGAATACCTCAATTGCGTTCCTTATAGCTAAGAGGAGAAAACCATCTCATGGTGTGTGGCTGGGATTTGATCTTCTTTTTAAGGAACCCAGAACAAAGAAAGAATCAGCCTTACAACTTTGAAGACAAAGGAACAGCAGCAAACAAAATATAACAGCAGTACAGAAGTTACCATAATCCAGAAACCAGAAAAAAGGAAAGTTTCTTCATAAACTGTGAGCATCTCCAAGTTATCCAGGTTCATGTAGGCAGACAGCTGATTAGACCATAAGACCATAAGACATAGGACCAGAAATTAGGCCATTCGGCTCATCGAGTCTGCTCTGACATTCAATCATGGCTGATAAGTTCCTCAACCCCATTCTCCTATTTTCTCTCCATAACCCTTGATCCCCTTGATAATCAAGAACCTATCTATCTCAGTCTTAAATAGACTCAATGACCTGGCCTCCACAGCCTTCTGTGGCAGTGAATTCCATAGATTCACCACTCTCTGGCTGAAGAAGTTTCTCCTTATCTCCATTCTAAAAAGGTCTTCTCTTTACTCTAAGGCTGTGCCCTCGGGTCCTAGTCTCTCCTACCAATGGAAGCATCTTCCCAACATCCACTTCTCCAGGCCATTCAGTATTCTGTAAGTTTCAATTAGATCCCCCCTCATCTTTCTAAACTCCAATGAGTATAGTCCCAGAGTCCTCAAACGTTCCTCATATGTTACGCTTTTCATTCCTGGGGCCATTTTCGTGAACCTCCTCTGAACCCGTTCCAGGGCCAGTACATCCTTCCTGAGACATGGGGCCCAAAACTGCACACAGTATGCCAAATGTGGCCTGACCAGCGCCTTATAAAGCCTCAGTAGTACATCCTCCTTTTCTATTCAAGCCCTCTCAAAATAATTGCCAACATTGCATTTGCCTTCCTGACTACTGACTCAACCTGCAAGTTTACATTGAAAGAATCCTGGACTAGAACTCCCAAAGTCTCTTTGCACTTCAGACTTCTGAATTTTCCCCCCATTTAGAAAACAGTCCATGCTTTTAATCTTCTTACCAAAGTGCATGACCTCACACTTTCACATGTTGTACTCCATCTGCCTCTTCTTTGCCCACTCTCCTAACCTTTCCAAATCCTTCTGCAGCCTCCCCACCTCCTCAATACTACCTGTCCCTCCACCTATCTTTGTATCGTCTGCAAACTTAGCCAGAATGTCCTCGATTCCTTCAACTAGATCATTAATGTACAAAGTGAAAAGTTGTGGTCCCAACACAGACCCTTGCAGAAAACCACTTGTCACCGGCTGCCATCCTGAGAAAGACCCTTTTATCCCCACTCTCTGCTTTCTGCCATGCAGCCAATCTTCTAACCATGTTAGCACCTTGCCTCTAACACCACGGGCCCGTATCTTACTCAGCAGTGTCCTGTGCAGCACCTTGTCAAAGGCCTTCTTGAAGTCCAGGTAGATAACATCCATTGGCTCTCCTTGGTCTACCCTGTTTGTTACTTCCTCAAAGAATTCTAGCAGATTTGTCAGGCATGACCTCCCCTTGATGAAACCATGCTGACTTTGTCCTATTTTACTATACACTTCCAATTATTCAGAAATCTCATCCTTCACAATGGACTCTAAAATCTTACCAACGACTGAGGTTAGGCTAATTGACCTGTAATTTACCTTACTCCCTTTTTAAACAAGGGTGTCACGTTAGCGATTTTCCAGTCATCTGGGACCCTCCCTGACTCTAGTGATTCCTGAAAGATCACCACTAACACCTCCACTATCTCTTCAGCTATCTCCTTTAGAACTCTGGGGTATAGTCCATCTGGTCCAGGTGATTTATCCACCTTCAGGCCAATCAGTTTTACTAGCACCTTTTCCTTGTTGATGGCCCACCAAACTCAGCTCTGCCCCCTGACTCTCTTGAATTTTTAGGATATTACTTGCGTCTTCCACCGTGAAGACTGACACAAAGTAATTATTCAGTTCCTCAGCTATTTCCTTGTTCCCCACTACTGTCTCTCCAGCATCATTTTCCAGTGGTCCAATGTCCATTTCTGCCTCTCTTTTGCCCGTTATTATGTAAAGAAACTCTTACAGTCTTCATTTATATTACTGGCCAGCTTACCCCCATATTTAATCTTCACCCTCCTTATTTCTTTTTTTGTTGCCCTCTGTTGGTCTTTGTAAGCTTCTCAATCCTCTGGTTTCCCACTGCCCTTCACCACATTATATGCTTTCTCTTTTGCTTTTATGCTATCCCTGACTTCCTTAGTCAGCCATGGTTGCCTTATCCTCCCTGTACCGTGCTTCTTTTTCCTAGGGATGAATTTTTGCTGAGTCTCCTGAATTACTCCCAGAAACTCCTGCCATTGCTGTTTCTCCTGTCTTTCCTGCTAGGCTCCTCTTCCAGTCAATTCTGACCAGCTCCTCCCTCATACCTCTGTAGTCGCCTTTATTCAGCTGTAATACCATTACCTCTGATTCTATCTTCTCCCTCTCAAATTGCAGAGTAAATTCTTTCATATTATGATCACTGCCTCCTGAGGGTTCCTTTACCTTAAGCTCCCTTATCAAGTCTGCCTCATTGCACAACACTGTACAACAAATCCAGTATTGCCTGTTCCCTTATGGGCTCCACCACGAGCTGCTCCAAAAAGCCATCTCGTAGACATTCCACAAACACTTTTTTCTTACAATCCACTACCAACATGATTTTCCCAGTCCCCCTGCATATTGAAATTCCCCATGATCACTGACTTTGCCTTTCTTACACACCTTTCCTACCTCCTGGTGTATCTTGCATCCCAGCTCCTGACTACTGTTTGGAGGCCTGTACAGAACCCCAACTATGTTTTTTTACCTTTGCGGTCCCTCAATTATACCCACACAGATTCTACACCATCTGACCCTACTTTGTTTCTTCCTATTGATTTAATTTCATTTCTTACTAATAAGGCAACCCCACCCCCTTGGCCCCCCGCCTACTATTTTGATGGGATGTATATCCTTGGATATCCAGTTCCCAATCCTGATCCCCTTGCAGCCACGTCTCCGTGATGCCCATCATGTCATACCTGCCAATTTCAATCTGCGCCACAAGCTCATTTACCTTATTCCTTATACGGCATGCATTCAGATATAACACCTTCAGTCCTGTATTAACTGTTCCTCTTATCATTGCCATTCGTTTATCTAACCCACCCTACCTAAAAGCTATTGCAAATTTCAATAGCTGTCTGAACTCAGCCTTCTACTGAACTAAGGGAAGGAATGCCTAAATTCAAACGTAAAGTTAAAAATGGCTGCACACAGGAACAGTGCAGAGCTAACAGAGCAAACCCTGAATCAAGGTTTAAGTTTCAAGCCAAAACATTGAGAGTCTTAGTGCAGCATTGAAATCATAGAAGGAATGCTCAACATTAAACATGAAATGAAAAGACAGACAGACAGTAGTGGAATAAATACTACATCGCTCACCATGAACTGGAAATCCATGGATCTGTTATACAAGTTCAAATATCTTAACCAAAGGGCGCAGTAATGCTCAATAGATCAAGCATTTGCAAAACAAACTTTGAAAATACTCACAGATATTGGTAATGTGGTTAACAGAGTGTATATACCTTGGACTTACCTGAAATGGATCAAAAAAGTCCTGCAAAGATATAGAAAGTGCTAAATGATCATATGCATGTAAAAGTCTATTTTAGAACTCATCCTTTGATGTCCTACAGACAAAAGCCACAGGAATTTAAAGATCTATTTATCAGTGGATTCTGTAACCAGGGCAATGCATGCCATTTTTCAGAGAATGAATTGTCACATCAGATAATGGAGTTGTCAGTTGCCTCAACAACTATCAAAGCATTCTAAAAAGACATCTTGGGAAAAAGTTCACAGCATTGATTCACTGCTAGCAGATGATGACAAATATGAAGCCTTGAAGCTGGATAACAGCGCTAGCATGTACTAGTTGCAAGGAAGCAGTATTGATACTGTAGTCAGAAAGTAAGCTGTGTGGTCCATTATACTCTCCACAAAGCTGTTCTACATTCCAAGATCTGTTCCATGCATACAGCACAAAAGGCTCACCTGTGCAAGAAGTCCAGCTGTAATGATGCAGCCAGAGGCTTTGCAAGGACACAATCAAACAGAGGACAGGTACAGCAGTGTGGCAAGAGCAGCAGAGAGTGTGACAGAGATCTGTGTAACTGTAAAACTGGTACACGATAGTCACAGCAAGACAGACCCAAGTCAAGAGCCAGAGTAGAATAGAATGTTCCAACCAGAAGATGAACAGACCTGCCACATTGTGTGGGTGAAGTGAATCAAACAGAAGCTTTTGCCACAATCAACATCATTTGCCATAAGGAAATGGGCAAACAGACACTCAAAACCGAGACTGACATGGAAGCGAGTGCAAATATCCTCACACACTGAATTCTGAAGGACCCTCACTGGGACCACTTGAACGCAATCATTAACATTTAATAACAGTAAATAGTTAGACATCTGGGAAGATGAAAGCAGCTGGTGTGATTTAAATTCAATTAATTAACCTCTCCAGAATTGAAAGATAATCTTGCTAATGATGACCACAAAATGATCATTGATTGTTCAGGCCTGCATGCGACTCCAGACCCACAGCAATGTGGTTGAGTCTTAACTGCTGTTTGAAAGCGGCCTCACATGCCATTCAGTGCCAGGGTCATTAGAGATGGGCAACAACTGCTGGTCTTGCGCACATCTGTTAAAATAATAAAAGCCCTTATTGATCTCGATCTCCAAAACTTGCAATGTGTCTCCCAGCATCAACAGCTTTTTGATGTGAGGTGGGACATCTGAGTGTGTCATTGTCTCACATAAAAAAGTGTTCATTTATTTCACTCCTAAATGACTGAGATCTAATCATAAGGCTATATTTCCTAATTCTTTAAAACCCTACCAAAGGAAGTTGTTTTTCCCTGTTATCCTATTCAATTTTTTAACATTTTAAGCACCTCAATCTGATCACATATCAATCTTCTAAACTCATGAAAGTACAAGTCAAATTACGTTCTCTTCACCTGTAACATTCTGGTGAATAAAAGCAGAATTCTCCAGATGGAAATCTGTGGAGATAGGAGAGTTAATATTTCCAATATGACTCTTCTTCAGAACTCACATCGAAGAAGGGTCTTGGCCCGAAACGTCAGCTTTCCTGCTCCTCTGATGCTGCCTGGCCTGCTGTGTTCCTCCAGCTCCACACCTTGTTATCTCACACTGATGAATGTTGTGTTTGGCAGATGAGGAGAGATCTAATTGGGTCAGCAATTTAGATAGATTCTTTTCCAGGTAAGTAGCCCAAAAGTCCCAATTCTGTAATATTTACTGGCCCAAAAATGAGGGATTAATCTTTAATAGGAGACTAAACAAAGGAAGTTGTCAGTCAGTGTATTCTGGCTACAGATTCATTTCTATCAAACAACATTTAAAAGTGAGTGACATTGTAAACAGGTAGAAGTTTCATCATTTTTCAATTTGGATCTTAAAATAGAGACAGATGTTTTCGTTTCAGTTTTATGAAGGTAATTTTTCAAAATTTGGAACTTGGAACTTTAACCTAAGTGTAAAGCATTTAGCAGCAGTCAAGTGCCTTGAGGAATCCCTGAAGTGTGAATGTATAAAATGCTTATAATGTTAGGTTTACAACAGAGCAAACACATTAAGGCAATTGGCTTTGCTTTGACTTCAGAACAGACGGTTCAAGATATCAGTTCAGACGAACCCAATTCAAAAGAAAACTCTTTTCCTCTGAGCAGGAGAACTGTGTTTTTTAAGTTCTGTTCTGGGGAAGACTCAGCGTAGCTGAAGTGATTTTGAGTCTGTGAAGTTTCTTAACCAGGAGATCTTATATAAAAATCTTCAAGTTCTTAGAAATGAGAAGGTTTCTGCTATCAGACTGGTTCATGCCAGCAAACTTGGAAAGGAACCATAAAATTGCCTCTGAGATAGTAGGAACTGCAGATGCTGGAGAATCTGAGATAACAAGGTGTAGAGCTGGATGAACACAGCAGGCCAAGCAGCATCTCTGATGCTGCTTGACCTCTGTGTTCATCCAGCTCTACACCTTGTTATCATAAAATTGCCTCTGCAGTCCAAGATCAAAAAGCTGAGAGTCAGTTAAGAAAAGATTTTAATAAACTGAAGTGGGAGTGATATTCCTCTGGGATTGAGCTTCTGTAGTGGATATTGTTGGGAGACAGGTTGAAATTCTGTCTTAATATTTGTGTTAAGGGCTTTCGAACTGTCTTCTATATATAACTTTGTTTGTTTATTGCTTCTTATGTCAAATTATCGTAAGTTCTGCTGTTAAAGAACATCTTCAGACTCATGTCAAAATATCTCAGTGACTAATCACCCCATTAAAACCAGCTGCAAAATTTAAATACATGATCCATTAAACCGGGTTTCATTCTGGGATCCAATGTGTCTAGCATTTCCATCAGCTGAAATCATAACAGTGAATTCATTGCAGATGATTTATTATGGTACTTGGAAGCAATGAAGCTCCTGGTGTTTCTCCATTCCAATTCAGTTGGGGCATTAATCAGCAAAGGATCACACCAAGAGCTTTGGATCATGTGTTATATAAGATAATGACTTTGAAAGGGTTATGTTGGAAATTGCATTAAGTTCTACCCAATCTGAAAGTGTCATGCAGTCTTGCTTAGGGAAATTGGGAGAATAGTTCTGGATCTTGAAGAGGATAGATATGTCGTCTGTGTCTCCAAATAGTCTAAGTAACAATGTCTAACAAACTAACATAGCTGGTACAAGATTATGCCATGCAATAAACTAATTATTGGTAAAAGAAATGCCTCTTCTCTTTAGGACTCGTTAGTGGCTGATTTTCTATCACTTGAAGTAAGCCCTCAGACCCAGTCAAGAAACAAGAAATGGCGGTAGCAAATACCACAATATCTTAAGGCTGTGAAAGGCACTATATAAATATGGATCCTTTCTTTCACAAATTTCATGCGCCAGGCATCTGCATGGGTCTGTTGCAGGCAAATGAACTCACTAGTTGTGAAATTCTGTTTGTGTTACATTAATGTCTTAACACAAATTATCTGCTTATTTAAATAGCAGCCTACTCTGAACAAACACCAATAGTGAAATGTAATATTCTGGAACTTCTGTAGCATTGCTGCCAGCTGCAATGCTAAGTATAAACAGCACTGTTATGTTATCGTTGAGGTATTGGTCAATGTTGTTTGATGGATATATTTAGTTATAGATGGTCAGAGGTCAAAGGAAGAAGTACCAATAGTAGGCAATGTACTGGAATAAGATATCAGAATGCTTTTTACACACAGTTTTGCTCTGTTATATATTCATGCATGTGTAGCACAGAGACTGGATGATCTGAAGTAATGGTGGATCAGCTTGTAAAATCCACAGTTTCCTAGAATTTCATGTCGTCACTCTGTCCACCTTTACATCATACACAAAGAACTTTCATGCTTAAGTTCGAATGCTTTTTGACAGAAATAGCATTGACCCAATGGGGGGTGGGGGAGTGGGGTGTTAAATGGCATTTTTCTGTGTCATGTTATTCCCTGATTCTGGCAGTCTATCTGTGAATAATTCTGCTTAAAGCTTGGGTTAAATTCCATTAGAAGGTTAAATTGCTAAAAGGAGACATCTTGTGGCACTCGGATAGTGTCCCTACCTCTAGACTAGAACGTCTGGGTTCAAGTCCCACTCTAGGACTTATTGACAAAGGAAGGTGTGGCCATAGTGTGGACAAAAGGTCAACAGTCATCATGTAAATCCCTCCAGTACACCTGATAGCAGGCATTAAGTGCGGGAGAGTCTCCTGGTTGTTGTAATGTCATTGCTAAACTAAATCTTCAGATAATGACTATTGGCATGATGTTGTATGAGCCAGCTGAACTCAGGGTCACCATTAGAAAGATTTGCTGCCACCACTTTCCTTTTAAATTGAGATCTACAGCTTAACCTGGTGTGGTAGAGGAAAACACTAGGTAATCTAACGAACAGAGGCTCTTGCCTTAAACAAGGTGTAGTTTATTACATGATTGCATCTGTGCACATATTACACTGATGACATACGATAGCAATCAGGTAGAAGGTACATTGGTATTCATGGACATGAATAAGAGATCTGTCTGTTTTGAGGTCCAGAACTCTACTACCTTTTCCCTACACAAGTCCCTGTTTTATCATCAGATTAGCTGGAGCTTAATGCAGTCTTCAGCATCAAGCCTTTCAGAACTAACTGCTCTTCCCAAGTCTGCAAGAAACTACAGAGTTGTGAACACAGCCCAGTCCAACACACAAATCAGTCTCCTATCCATTGACTCCATTTATACCTCTCACTGCGTCAGGAAAGCAACCAACATAATCAAAGACCCCTCTGACCCCAGTTATACTCTCTTCCACACTCTTCTGTCAAACAGAAGTTTGAATAAAAGTTTGAATACACATACAAACAGATTCAAGAACAGCTTTTTCCCCACTGTTATCAAATGGTTAATGTTGATCTCACCCTCTCTGCACCTTCTTTGCAGCTGTAACGCTGTATTCTGCAATCTGTTCTACTACCCTGATATACTTTTCATGGTGCAATCTGCCTGGATAGCATGCAAAACAATACTTTTCACTGTGTGTGGCAAAAATAAATCAATCTCAAATTCAAATTCACCACCTTAGGTAACATTGGTTAGCCATCCTACAGACACCAGTGGTAAACCATTGCAGTTTATTGCATGAGCCAATGCAATAGGAGTTCATAACCAAACTTTTGGGAGCGGAAGCAATGACGGACAGACTTTCCCAAAGGGACATGGTCATCTGCTGGAAGGTCATGGGCCTAAACCATTAATTCTGTCGTTCTCTCTCCACACACATATTGATAGACCTGCTGAGTGTTTCAAGAACTTTCTGTTTTTATATTAATCAAGTTATTAAGCCAGGGGATACACAAGAGGTCAGATTAGGAAGATGGCAGAGATGTTCCGGTGTGTTGCGGTGGATGGAGATCACAGAGACAAGGGGAGAGGTGAGGTCAAGAAAGGATGTGAAAGCAAGAATAAGAACGTTAAATTAAACGGTCTTTTCCACAATGGGCATTTTTGTAAAATGTTACTGCAGCAGTATTCCCAAACACAATAACTGAGTTGACAAAAGATTTGCTGAAACTGATGGAAAAAGTATATCAGTGATAAACTAACCAATACAAACAGTGGAACTAAACCTTCCAATATCTCATTATTTTCCACAATCCTTTCTTCTTTTGATAACTTTAACTTTAGGAACAAAGCCCGCGTTTGGGGTTTATGTTAGACAATGGGTACTGAAACACCCGCCTTTAAAAATATCTCACTCTAACATTCAAACTCCAAACCTCTCAAATTAAATCCTTCAAATGAAAATGCTATGTTAATTCAAAATGCATGAAAGTATGAACCATTAAAACCTATAACACAGGAAGTGTTTGTTGGGTGATTGCACTGATGAAGATGAACTCCCATTTTGTTTCCTTTCTCTCTGCAATTTGTTTTACTTGCTCCTTTATATTTCTCTCGGGGGGGGGAAATTACATGCTGCTGCTGTGTTTTCGGTGTTGGGGGAGCTATGTAATACAGGACAGGTGCTATATTACAATGATTGTCAAGTTTCCCCTGGGCTCACCCCCACGGTACGCAAGGTGTGTGATCACTGAAACCAATAGGCACATCCCCCCCCCATAGAAATGGAGAAGGAAGGATCATTCAAGCTTGATAAAATTTCACATTGACCCAAATATTACCCTGCATGCACCATAGCACAGCTGGTATGCACAGAAGTGGGCAGCCAGTTTTGTCTTTCAAGGTTCTAAAGATGGTCTTTGCCCACTGGGGAATCCCTGAGAAATGAATGTAGCCCCCACCGCCCCACCATCCTAACCTTTGCAATGCCCTTGGCCAAGGATTCCATTGGGACCTTCACTGGCCCATCCTGCAGTTCCAGCAGCATCAACTAGGGAGATCCAGCACTGCCAGGAGCAGTAGGCCGACCTGCCAAACTGATTGACTGGCAGCTCTAGAGATGGGACATCCTGCCACCGGGGGCCAGAGTTCCCACTCTTTACTAATACAGCCACTCACACACATTACATCCTCACAGAAAGGCTTCTTCTCAGCGTGGCCCGTCACCATCAACATTTCTTCCAGTGGTGGGATGTAGGTACTCTTATAAATTTTTCCCCCTCTTTCTTTTTTTGCATTTGGATGGCAGATATTCATCATCCAGCCATTTACACCTCTTCTAGACATGTCTTACATTTCTTTATCTGACCTGTTACCACTCCCTTTAGCTTTGCACCATGTGCTCCTTTGTCATTTAATCTCTCCTACTTTCTCTTTTAACATTGTGTTAGTCTTGGAAATCATCTGGTGCTCTCTGTTACTTAAGAGAAGTTTCTGGAGTTTGAGATCTTTTTTTAAAGATTTCTCTTTATTAAACATTTTGTGAACTATCTACACTCTTAGACGTAGCACCAAGCCTACACAGTAGCCTGCATCTTCTGAAAAGACCACATCTTTTTATTTTTGTCTGTTTTTGATTATGAGCTGAACTAAGAAAGGAATTGTTTTACAACCAAGGAATGCCAGGGAACTGCTGCATGTTTTTGAAGGCAAGTAACTTGATACTCATTGTAAACATTGCTTACATAACTGTTGGTTCCAGCAGTGATATAGTTTGCAGATGATCTGGAGGTGAAAAGTTGCGTTCAGTTCTGGACACCTTATTTAAGGAAGGATGTTAAAGCCCTGGAGAGAGATTGCAAAGAAGATTTACTAGAATGCTAGCAAGAATGAGGGATTTTAGATACATAGATAAATTGGGCTTATTCTCCTTGGCGCAGAGAAGATTAAGAGGTCACCTTATTGAGGTGATCAAATTCTGAACAATTTTGACAGGATAAAGAAGGATATTCTGTTTCCACTAGTTGATATGTCAGTAACTAGGCGTCACAATTTCAAGATTGTCAGCAAGAGAGCTAGAAGTGAGATGAGGAGAAACTTCTTTACTCAGAGAGTTGTTAGAATTTGGAATGTGCTGCCTGGGAGAATGGGGGAGTTGGAACTAGATATATATTTGTAAGTGTTGAATTTAGAGGACTACAGAGATAGGGCTGGAGAATGGGACAACCAAGCAGCTGTTTTGGGAGCTGGTACAGACATGATGAGTCAAATGTTCTCCTTCTGTACTGTACATGCACTGTATGCACTCAGAGAGGACATACTGGAGGCCTCACTACTGAGGCAATATGGGTAGAGCTCAAAAATCAGAAGGGTACAAACGCTGTGATAAGATTATACTATAGGCCTGTCAACAGTCACCGAGACATTGAGGAACAAATATGTTGGGAGATTATGGAAAGATATAATAACAACAGGGTTGTCATAGTGAGTGACTTTAACCTCCCCAATATCGACTGGGACTCCCTCAGAACAAGAGGCTTAGATGGGTCAGAATTTGTTTAGTGCATCCATGAAGGTTTCTTGAAACAGCATGTGGATAGTCCAACTAGAAGAGGGGCCACGCTGGATCTTGTATTGGCTAATGAGCCTGACCGAGTGACTGACTTTTCAGTGGGACAGCATTTTGGAAACAGTGATCACAAGATAGCTATGAATAACGATAAATCAGGACCTTGTGCAATGGTACTACATTGGGGGAGGACAAATTACATCAGTGCTATGCAGGAGCTAGGGAGAGTTAACTGGGAGGAGCTGTTATCAGGCAAGACAACATTTGACATGTTGGGAGTTGTTTAAAGACCTACTGATCAGAGTTCAGGACAGGTATGTTCCCTTTAAGAGGAAGGGTAAGGATGGCAAGATAAGGGACCCTTGGATAACGAGGGATGTTGTGAATTTAGCCAAAAGGAAAAAAGAAGCATATGTGAGATTTATGAAGCTAAAATCGGACAGGACCTGTGAGGAATATAAGGAAAGCAGGAAAGAACTCAAGCAGGGAATTAGGAGAGCAAGAAGGGGTCATGGAATGACCTTGGCAAGCAGGGTTAAAGGAATCCCAGGGTATTCTATACATACTTTAAAAACAAGACAATATCTGGGGAGAGGGTCCATTCAAGGTCCGTGACTAGTGTTGTTCCGCAGGGATCCATACTGGAGCCTCTGCTGTTTGTGATATATATGATTGTTTCTGATGAAAATGTAGATGGGTGGGCTAGTAAGTTTGTAGACAATACAAAGATTGGTGAAGTTATGGACAGTGTAGAAGGTTTTCAAAGATGTGGGTGGAGAAATGGTAGATAGAGTTTAACCTGAATAGGTGTGAGGCACTGCACTTTGGGAGATCAAATGTTAAGGAAAAGTATGCAATTAAAGGCACGACCCTGAACAGCATTGATGCACAGAAACGTCTTGGGGTTCAAGTCCATAGCTCCCTGAAAGTGGCCACGCAAGTAGACAGGGTGGTAAAGAAGGTGTATGGCATGTTTGCCTTTATTGGTCAGGGAATTGAGTACAAGAGTCAGAATGCCATGTTGCAGCTTTATAAGACTTTGGTTAGGCCACACTTGCATTACAGGAAGGATACGGAGGCTTTGGAGAGGGTGCAGAAGAGTTTTACCAGTTATACCTGCCTGGATTAGAATGTATAAGCCATAAGGAGAGGCTAGCAAAAACTGAGATTGTTTTCTCTGGAGCAGCAGAGGCTGAGGGGACACTTGATAGGAGTCTATAAAATTTTGAGATGCATAGATAGGGTTGAAGGGCAGAATCTTTTTCCCAGAGTTTAACTGTCTAATACTAGGGGGCAAGCATTTAAGGTGAGGGGGTGAAAGTTCAAATGAGATGAGAGGAACAAGATTTTTACACAGAGAGTGGTAGGAGTCTAGAACGCATTTCCAGGGATGATGGTAGAGGCAGATACAATAGGGGTGTTTAAGGGACTTTTAAATGAGCAGATGAATATGCAAGGAATGGAGGGATATGGACCAAGGACAGGCAGAAGGAATAGTTTCATTTGGTGTCATGTTCGGCGCAACATCATGGGCCGAAGGGCCCGTTCCTGTGCCGTACTCTTCTATGTTTGATGTTCTATGTTCTAAAACTCTATGATTCTACAATTCTGAATGATACAAATTGAATTTTGGCTCACCACAAGGAACTGCTTAGTCTGTGCATTAATGACCAGCTGCTGATGACAAAAGCCTTCTGTCTGCCAACAACTACATGATTGGTTTTTAAGTATCTGAACAGTTTGGAGTTGTGAACAAGACACAGACAGGTTATCAGATCTCTAACAGCTCAGGAGCTGTGCCTGTTCTCTGCAGCAGAACCCATTGTCAACCTGAAGGAAACCAACTGATTCACTCGCTGTAAACTGTGACTTTTAATTAACAAGCCAGAGACCTGCCTGTAAGTGTGGACCAACCACCCTGTCCCTGCTGCATCCAGTGAGGGAATGACTAAGACAGCATGGTGGCTCAGTGGTTAGCATTGTTGCCTCACACCCACCAGGGACCCAGGTTCAATTCCACCCTTGGGTGACTACCTGTGTGGAGTTTGCACATTCTCCCTGTGTCTGCATGGGTTTCTGTCCAGAGTCCAAAGATGTGCAGGTTGGGTGGATTGGCTGTGCTAAATTGCCTGCAGTGTTATGGGATAGGTGGATTAGCCACGGGAATCACAGGGATAGGGTAGGGGGTGGGATGCTCTTCAGAGAATTAGTGTGGACTTGTTGGACCAAATGACCTGTTTCAATAGTGTAGGGATTTTATGATTTTATGAACATTCTGAATTATCAGAAATATCTCAGCAGATTCTGAGATAGTAGGAACTGCCGATGCTGGAGAATCTGAGATAACAAGGTGTAGAGCTGGATGAACACAGCAGGCCAAGCAGCATCAGAGGAGCAGGAAAGCTGACGTTTCGGGTCGAGACCCGAA
>NC_063349.1:43578643-43599860 GCF_021869965.1 Rhincodon typus
CTGCTCCTCTGATGCTGCTTGGCCTGCTGTGTTCATCCAGCTCTATCGGCAGATTCTGAGCTGCCTTCCCAGTATTTCCATCCATCCAGTATATGGCATATGCTGACGGTTTATAGTAGTTTACTGGAGTCAGTTTTTTGTAATAAATTGTAGTTCTTGTTGAATATGGAAACCTGGTCTGTGATTTCCGTCATACTGTGTCTGAAATCAGGTAAATTGGGAACTTTTTTGTACTTCTTAAAATCTTTAACTTTTGAGATGGCTCTGGGAATAGTGGCGCTTTGTTTCCAGTTGTTGTCCCAGGAAGACACGACTCTTCAAAGACTCTCCATCATGTTGTCTCTTATGTCACTCTTGAGTTGTATACTATTTACGTATTCAAATATTAACCCTTGGCCCTCCGCTCTCCAGATCCCTCCCCTTTTATTCATTGCTTCCTTGTCTCTTTTCTTTCTTCTTTACCTATTCCATCTCTAACGTTACCCATTTCTGACAACAGGTCATGGACTTTAAACGATTATCTCCATTTCCCCCTGCACAAATGTTGCCTGATTTGCATCCAGCACTTTCTATTGTCACATCAGATTTCCAGCATTTTCCATATCTTATTTTTCCTGCAGTTAAAGGACTGGGTTGCGTCAAGTTGAATGGCTCTGTGAGGGATAAAAGACCGTGGTGGAGAAATAATCTCAAACAAAATGCTCAAGGTAACAAGCGGCTACACCTTCAGTTATTGCCAGACAACCAGTGTCTTGGTGCACTCAGTATCCAGTGGAATGAAGTTGAGAAAATTTGTTAGATAATCTTCATTAAAAGTTGAATAATCAGGAAGGGTAATCCTGAGAGAGTTACAATTGGATCAAGAATTGGATTAGAGGGGCACAGTGTTAATTGATAGTTTGCAAAGTGCATTTATGTCTTTAGAGAGCTTCTGAGGGATCAGGAGTCCCAGTCTGTGTGAGCCAGGGCAAACTCAGTAACAGATAGGTTTATGTCCTCCCTGTTAAACTCAGTATCTCTCATCTATAGGCATGGCAAGATCAAAGAAGGCTTCTGAGACTTTGTGATCGATAACTGACTAGGAATTCAGCTTTCCTCATTAAACCACGATACTCTGACAAAACCTGACTGATTTTTCTTGCTAAGTTGCTTAGCAAAGTGTGAAAAACCGAGAGACAGCCCTACATTGACCTTCAGTCCCACCCTGCTGGGCCCTGAATTACTGAGTACATCAACCTGGGACAGAAACTGTGCTGATCTTTAGGGAAGTCAGTACAATGCTGCAGGAAGTCTGGCTAAGTATGGAGGAACTGCAGAGCAAAGAATCTCAAATGCTAATTATTCAAGAATCCAAATGACTCAAAGAAAAACACAGTTCTGCATCTAATAACACAGAGAAGATCCTTTAGTTGAAATGAAAAGACCAAAAACTGGTGATTTGGGGTCAGCCTATGTGTTAGAATATTATTTAAAGCTGAACCCCACTGTTGCCCAACCCAATCTTTGATACTTGATGTTCATCTAATTTATTTAGGTTTACAGGATTGCTAAACATCCTCAAAACTGCTTCTACCCTCAGTGATCAAATTCACTGCATTTCTTTTACTATTGCAAATTCTACAAATGTCTGATTAGGTTTCTTTCTTGTCATTCTAAATTTTAATTTATTTGCTTCAAGGGCAAGCTCATAATCATTGAGTATTTTTATGTTTCTGAGACTGGAGGGTTTAAGTAATCAGGAGAGGCTGGATAGGCTGAGACTTTTTTCACTGGAACATAGGAGGTTGAGGGGTAACCTTAAAGTGATTTATAAAGTCATGAGGAGCATAGATAAGGTGAAGAGCAAAGGTCTTTCCCAAAGGTGGTTGAGTTCAAAACTAGGAGGCATATTTTTAAGGTGAGAGGAGAAAGCTTTTAAAAAACATGAGGGTCAACTTTTTCACACAGAGTGGAATGAATTGCCAGAGGAAGTGGTGGATGCAGATACACTCACAACATTTAAAAGACTTTTGAATAAGTACATGAATAGGAAAGGTTTGGAGGGATATAGGCCAAGTGCAGGCAGGTGGGACTAGTTTCATTTGGGAAGATGGTTTGCATGGCAATGTTGGATTGAAGGGTCTGTTTCCATGTTGTATGGATCTATGGCTCTATAACATCTTTGACAGATTTGCATGCACAGTCATATCAATACTTATCAAAACACTTCGTAACATTAAGGTCCGAACATCTTTCAGCACTTCATCTGCCCTGCTGCCTTTTCAAATGCACTAAAATATCTTTTGACTCCATACACAGTAAATTTAGGTATTAAACATAGATTTGGAGCTGAATCAAATCCCTCACTGGAATCAGAATCAACTTCTGAGCTGTTGCCTCTTCATAGAACTCTCACAGTATGGAAACAGGCCAATCTGTCCATCGAGAATAAAAACAAAGTTGCTGGAAAAGCTCAGCAGGTCTGGCAGCATCTATGAAGGAAAAAACAGAGTTAATGTTTCAGGTCTGATGACCCTTCCTCATAATCTGCCCGTTGAGTCCACACTGACTCTCTGAAGAGCATCCCACCCTAGACCCTGTCCCAGCCTCCTACCCTTTCCCTTTCCCTGTAACCCTACAATTCCCATAGCTAATCCACTTAGCCCTGAACTCTATGGGCAATTTAGCATGGCCAATCCACCTACCCTGCACATCTTTGGACTGTGGGAGGAAACCTGCACAGATACAGGGAGAATGTGCAAACACCTCACAGACAGATCCCTGGCCCTATGAGGCAGCAGTGCTAACCACTGCACCACTGTGCCACCGCTTCTTTTCTTGTTTACATTAAAGTTTTTTTCTGGCCGTATCATAGTATCTGTGTTCTTGCTGTCTCTAGCTTTCTTAATTCCATTTCCTTTTCTATTACTCCTTTCTTTTCATTGTCCTCCCTTTCCATCTTCTTTGTACTTTTTCTTACTTTTTCTTTCTCTTTTTTTACCTTTTTCTTCCAACTCAAGTCTTTTCATTTTTCTTTCCCCCCCTTCTCATCTTAATCAAGGTCTTTTTGCATATTTCTTCTTCTCGCTGAGTCAAGTTTATCTTTAAATCATCTCTTAGTTAATTCTATCTGCAACATCTCAATTCGAGGATTCTCTACTTTTAGTTCTAAATGTCAGATAGTCACATTAAGCAGCTGCACCTTACAAGATCCTGCTTTTATTTCTACTTTCAATTTATCTGCTAACTCTGTGCTTGATCTTAGTCAAAGAGTTCAATTCATCCACTATTATGTCCCACAGCCCAGAAATCTCATAGCAATTTTTGTTTCAGAATCCCTCTGGCCCAACAAGTCCACACCAACCCTCAGAGCATCCCACCCAGAACCATCCCTCTATTATAAGCATCGCTGAACACTGTGGGCAATTTAGCATGGCCAATCCAACAGGCCTGCACATCTTTGGACTGTGGGAGGAAACCGGAGCAGCCAGAGGAAACCCATGCAGACATGGGGAGAATGTGCAAACTCCACACAGACAGTCACCCGAGGATGGAATCGAACCCGGGTCCCTGGCACTGTGAGGCAGCAGTGCTAACCACTGAGCCACTGTGCCACCCCTATGCAATGTTTAAAGTCATATTTTTATAATTCAATCTATGCACTGTTGCTAACACATGGTATTTGCACTGATTCCTGTTTTTGGCGCTTTATGATATTTCTACCTCTGACAGAATCTGGCATTGGGTGAGGGTTGTTTGAAGTAGTTCAGTGCCACCAACCCACCTTTGTCTCTACTTTCTCTAGGTCCTACTGTATGATCAATGGTAGAGGATACACCACCAGTGATTCTTAACAGAAGAATCACTTGTCTTAGTTAAGAAATAAAAACAGAAATTGCTGGAAAAGCTCAGCAGGTCTGGCAGCATTTGTGGAGAGAAGTCAGAGTTAACATTTCAGGTTGAGTTCTGACGAAGGGCACTGGACCCAAAACATTAACTCTGATTTCTCTCCACAAATGCTGCCAGATCTGCTGAGCTTTTCCAGCAATTTCTGTTCCTGTTTCTGATTTACAGCATCTGCAGTTTTTTTACAGTTTTTACTTAGTGAAGAAGGTAGTTTATTACATAATAGAAATGTCTGTTAGGCATTATGAGTAAGACCTCTTGGCATCTTTACAGAATATATGCGCTCCCTCCTAGAGTAGAACTACCCACAAGACTGTATGACATCATTAGAATGGGAGGTTCTAATTCAGCTCCAATATTAACCCTTTCAGAACCTTTCTTTATGCAACAATCTCTTGTTCTTAAATTATGTCACTTAGTTTCAGTCTTCCTTACAAGAGGAAACATCCTCTTGGTATCCACTCTATCAGGTCCCCGCAGAGTCTAATAACATTACCTTTCATTCGTCTGAACTCCAATGGATTTATCCAACCTGTTTCATTATGAGTTGGATTGTTCTTTCTAGGAATGAGTCAAATGAACCTTCTCTAAACTGTTTTCAAAGCAATTAAACTCTTTTATTGAATCAAGGAGATCAAAATCATACAGATGTGATCTGACCAACATCCTATACAAGGATGCAGTTCTATTTTTAGGGAATACAGGGATATAACCTACGTGCAGGCAGGTGGGATTAGTTTAGAATGGCATCGTAGTTGGTACAGACATGATGAGGTAATGGGCCTGTTCCTGTGCTATATTGTTCTATGTTCAATACACCCCTTGCAATAAACCACAACATTCCATTTGTCTACCTAGTCATTTGCTGTACCTGCTGAACAACTTTATGTGATTCATTTACCAGGGTACCCAGAATTATCTGTAACATTCTCTCTCCATTTAAATAGTATACTGCTTTTCTATTCAGCTACCAAGATGGACAAGTACACATTTATCCATGCCAAACATTTGCCCACTCACCTGTCTGTATGCCTTTGCAAAACTCTCTACCTCCCCTCGACAACTTATTTACCCACCTATCTTGGTTTCCCACCATGAATGTGAATGTCTAATGAAGGACAGCTCGTTCAACAGAGCAGCCCACCCTCAGAATTGCATCAGGAGTGTCAAGAACAAAAATAGAACTGAGGGAGGGTCACCGGACCCGAAACATTAACCCTGATTTCTCAGCACAGATGTTACCAGACCTGCTGAGCTTTTCCAGCAACTTGTTTTTTGTTCCTGATTTACAGCATCCGCAGTTCTTTAGGTTTTTATTAGGAGTGTCAACATGGGTTCTGGGTTCAAGTCACTGGAGCACAGCTTGAGCTGTTAGAGCCACATACGACACTGCAGGAAAATGTGAAGGAATGGAAGATGGGGAGTAAAAGCAGGCTGGGAGAAGAGGTAAAAGATAGGAACATGTGAAAAGCAGATGGTGACAGAGAGAAATTAAACCAATCATGCCAATAGAATCAGTCATTCACATTAAAACGAATTTACTAATGAAAGTTCCAAATGCAGAGAAAATGAAGAGATTCATTAAAAACTGATTAAGTTCATAAAATTTGAGCTGTGTTGTTTTGGTTCAAACTGTTCTTATGGTACCAAGTGTACACTCAATCAACACTGCCTATTGGTAGGTAGCTATCTTTAGTGTATTGCTTCCTGTAAAAAGCAGCAACTGCTACATTTTAACTCATAAGCTTAAACCCAGCCAGCAGGGAGTCTTTCAGACACCATGCAATGTAACAGTCAGTCCTGGTTCATTGCGTGAAAATTATGTTGTTACTCAACAATGTTTTAATTTTAAATGAGGCTCGATCAGTTTGAGAGTATAATGATGCTAATCTTTGAAGCATTACTGTTCTAGTCCACAGGTTCCTGTTGGATGGCTCAGAGTGTGGAACTGAAGTCAGAGACTTAAGCCAGACGGCGTTGCTTCTTAAAAGGCTGTTGGTAAACCAGCTGGATTCTTACAATCTATTTTTAAATTCAGTTACTTTATTCATGGTTTATTCATTTCAGTGCAATTTTGGATTGACCATGGTGAGATTTGATCTCCAGATCACATGTTACTGGGATCAAGGTTGGGACAAGCCTTTGAATTTTGCTTTGTGGGGATTAACAGCTGCTTGGCTCCCCTAACATCAAAGGAAGAAGAACTTTCCATCGCACATTTTACAAAGTTGCTGCGTGAGTCCTTTAAATGATTCAGGACGGATGCTTATAAGGGCCTGAATGACATGAGCTGTGACAGGAGACATGGCAGAATCACACAGGGAATCCAGTGAAACCTATCACAAGGAAGGAGTGACTCACTGCATCTTTTAACTATATCGGGGCGTGGATGTGAAATTCTCATTGTGCAGTGGTGAGTTACCTTTCGAAGCGGGATATTGCTTGCTAATGACCTTAATTAACTGCAGTTTTCATCTCATTAATATGAACCTTCCTATCCTACACCCCCTGCCCACAAGCAAACTCAAGAATTCTGGATATGGGAGTCCGAGCAGGTACCTGGCGACTGCAGCTCAGCACAGACTGTGAAGAACCTCCATATTCCTCAGCAAGCCGCAGCATCTCAGCGCTTGATCCAGCCAAATACACCCCTCATCCCTTGGCATCCAACAAATTCCAATCCCTCAGGATCCTCTTGACGCCTCTCCCATCCAATTGCAGGGCACTTAGGAAGTACAGACCTGCATTACATGGCACTCGGGCAATCAGCATTGAGAGGCTGGGTAAGGACACTTCATGCACAGGGACATGCACCTAGCTCACCAGTTGGACCAGGCTGCATCTCAGGGCTGTTCTCTTGCTCTCTTTATGCACTCGCTCACTTAGTGGCTGCCTGCAAGCTTGCAGCATCCCTGCCTAGCACAGTGGTACTTCAACCACAGCCTAAAGCCTATACCACTGTATTAACGAGCTCTTTTGTGCAGCCATGCAGATTGGCTGCTCATCATTAGGGATCAGTCCAGGGACTAGGGAGGACATCTTGCTGTACAACACACTGAGGCATTTTAATGTAGCACCTACAGTATGTGCCAGCTGCCTACACAGCAAACACACTACACATTCATTCAACCAAATGGCCAGGTTCAAAAATGGGTGGGAACTAGTCCTGAGTCTGGTCACCACAGAGAGGGAACATTGTTGGTCAGTGGGTCCAGGAACCATCAGTAACAGTCACAGTCCACAAAGAGTCCAGCTGCTCGGCCATTGTCAGCTGTCTGCTTGGGTCAGACACAGTCAGGGGATATGTCTGACTGCAGTCTGCAGAACGGATAACATTCAGACCTGTCGGCCCATCACCAGTAAGTAGGGGAATCATGTCCCGCCAATCGGACAGCTGCATGGACAGCGGGCAGGGGAATGGTGTACCGCCAGTCAGGGAGCTGTAAGGACAGCGGGCAGGTACATGGTGTACCCTCAATCAGGGAGCTGTAAGGACAGCGGGCAGGGGAATTGTGTACCGTCAGTCAGGGAGCTGTAAGGACAGCGGGCAGGGGCATGGTGTAGCCTCAGTCAGGGAGCTGTAAGGACAATGGGCAGGGGCATGGTGTACCCTCAGTCAGGGAGCTGTAAGGACAGTGGGCAGGAGAATGGTCACTCAAGTCAAGAGCTACTTGTCAAAGTCAGTCAGGGGGTGAATACCATCCTGGGGTTCATGTGTAGATCCGTGACGAGGGTGCAACGGAGACTCTGGGGCAAAAGTGGGCCCCTTGACAAAGAAGGGGAGGAAGCAGAGGCAGCTGTTGAGGTGGGGAATAAGGATAGTGACAGGGGAAAGCCAAGGTATAAGAAGGTAGGTGGTGGAAAAGCATTGGTGGGCATAGTAGGCTAAGGAAGGAGCAGTGATTAGCCGTGACTTTACCATGGCATCCGCAGAGGCAGCAGAAAGATGCAACGCCCCAGGCTCTTGTAGCAAGGAGGAGACAATTTTGACAGCTCCTCCCTTAATTGTTCCAACAATGCGTCTTGTTTTTCAAAGGAACATAGGGTTAAAATTGCTCCCATGACCAAGGTTGAGCTGTGGAGTTCTCTAATTTGTCCATGTCCATTATTGTGACAAGCCAGTTCTTCAGGCATGAATGGTCTGAGACGGTTTGCAATCCAAACCAGCAGCTTCCTGTCATGATTGAACATAAAACTGAAGCTGACAAACCAGAGAAGCATATAAGGACCTAGCTGTGTACTTCTGAAGTACTATTATTGAAGCAGAATACTTTATCAAAGGAAAGTCACTTCCCATGTCTTGTCAAACAGTGTGGAACCTGAAGCATCGTAGGAGAATGTTTTGTGATGTAACTTAAAGTCACAATTTGAGAACTTATTTGATGAGTTTACTATATGGCAGCCGTCATCAGAGAATGTCCTTTTCACGTTCTTTGATCTGTAACTGGCTTTGAATGAAAATGCACCTTTCAATTTTGTCATGTTTATTGACAGGAAGATTCCAAAGAAAGCAAATTACAGCAGACCAAATTTCAGGTCTGAGACGAGAGAATTACATATCTGTCTGATCATATGTACATGGAGTCTAGGTCACAGCAAGGTTGTTCCTGATTATCAATCAACTGCCCAAATACCTGAAACACTTCACACTGGAAACTGTGAAGATAGATGCTGAAATCCAGACACTGAAAGTCATTTGTAACAGAATGACCTGTCCCTTGCTCTTTTAGATTTTACAGAATGTTTATTCCTCACCAGTGTGTCACATGGTCAATTTTACCAGACATACAGGTCTTAAAGGAGATGTATAGATGCTTTATACTAAATTTAGACATTTCTGCATATGACAGACCCTTTCTGTGTCTGTAAACCATGTCTGCATTTATTTATTTAATCATTTGGTAGTAGAGAACTTGAGCATTACTGTAAAAGAAGACATGGTTTGTTGGAACGTTTTGTCTTGCACTTATCAGAACAAATCAGAATCAACCTGCCTGGTTTACATTTAAACAAAGTTTGACAATGTTTGAGTTCTGAGGAAGGATCACTGGACCCAAAATGTTAACTCTGTTTTTTCCTTCAGATGCTGCCAGACCTGCTGGGCTTTTCCAGCAACTTTGTTTTGTTCCTGATTTACAGCATCTGCAGTTCTTTCAGTTTTTGAGTTTGAGGTTCTGTTGAGGTTTTTAAAGTACAATCTCCCTACAACAAGAAAATAATGTTTAATTGATAATGTTCTTTTGGCATTTGTCACAATAAACATTTCAAAACATAAAATCTTGTGGTGTTTCCTTCTTTCAAGTAATAGCTAGAAGTTCAAATTTATCTTTAAAAGTTATCAGTCTCTACAGAGCTCACAACACAATTGCAAAGTTGGATGAAGTGTTGAAACTTGAATGTAATCATTGAATTGATAAAAGGACAGATTTAATACAACAAACATCAAGTTCTGCTCCAATCACTGTCAGGAACACTGTGACCTAATTTCTTTCTTTGCCTGCAGTAAAGGTTTAATTGAAATGAGGAGAAAGGGTGAACCAGTTGTTATATAACTACAAAACATCTGCTGCTCCATCAGTATCATGCACATTGACTATCCACTGGCTAATGCTTCTGTAATGTGACTTTACTAGTCCGGAATTGATGCATAAAAGTTAATGTATTACATGAAAAGAAATGTTCATAATTTCCAAATCTACAAGAAATAAGGACAGATATTGAAGAATAGGGCTCAAAAGAGAAGCCAATAATGAGATGGACTGAGAATTCACTGTTGTACAAATTATATTGAGATTCATGTAAATTATGATGATGTAACTGATCGCATGAAGACACCAGTGTAGAATGTGAATGTGAAAACAGAGCTCTTAGACACTACATCAGAGAGCGATCTTCGATAAACTACTATGTAGGAGGGAAACAGTCACATAGTGGTAATGTCACTGGATTAGTAATCGAGAGACAAAAACAGAAATTGCTGACAAAAACTCAGCAGATCATTCATCAGAATGAATCTGTCACCAAATGTTAACTCTGTTTTCTCTCCACAGATTCTGCCAGACCTGTTGAGTCTCTCAACCAATTTCTGCTTTGATCTCAGATTTCAGCATCCGCAGTTCTTTGTTTGTTGTAGTAATCCAGAGATCCAGGCTAATGATTTGGGGATATGGAATCAAAACCCACCATATTATGGTGGTTCAGTGGTTAGCACTTCTGCCTCACAGCGTTAGGGACCCAGGTTCAATTCCAGCCTTGGGTGACTGTTCGTGTGGGTTTCTGCGGGAGCTCCAGTTTCTTCCCACAGTCTAAAGATGTGGATTGGCCATGCTAAATGTGGGGTTATGGGATATGGTAAGGGGCTGTATCTGGGTGGGATGCTCTTTGGAGGGTAGGTTGACTAAATGGCCTCTTTCCACACTGTAAGGAATCTATGACGTTGGAATTTGAATTCAATTATTAAATAAGGAAATTGAAAGCTAGATTCAGTGATGATGACTATAAGACTATCATTGATTGTTGTAAGAAACCCATTTAGTTCACTAATACTCTTTAGGGAGGGAAATCTGCCATCCTTACCCAATCTGACTTACATGTGACTTCAGATCTATAGCAAAGTTGTTGACTCTTAGCTTTCCAGAACACAATCTGTGTTAGGTAATAAATGTTGGCTTTAAAGCCACACCCACATCCCATGAAAGAATTTTTAAAAAGGTATAAATGTAAATAAAGAAGTGCTTCAATACATAAGGATTTGAAATATCTTATCCAAAAGCAGCCTCAGAGACAGTGTAAGTGCAGATAGCCACTGTCCAAGATGTTCCAGTACCAGAATCTCAATGCGCAAGTAGCAAAATGAGCCGAAAGCACAATATAAAACAAGAAAGACTGCTGAACAAGGAAGTTAAGTGTTTGGGAGAACTGAATGTAAATAATTTAATGTGTTCAGTTGGTTTTAATGTTGATATTCTCCACTGTAGAATTGCCAACCGCTAACCTTGGATTGAATGAATAAAATCATCGCAAGTGGTGTTTACTCGGGATGTGGTGATCAAGTTGTCACTGCAGAGATGAGATAATGGAGGATTTAGATTCCCGTTGAATCTTATGGCTCAGTCAGCAGCATGCTTACTTCTGAATTACGAGAGTCTGGTTCAAGTCCCACTCTAGACCTTGAGTACGGAAATCCATGTGTGCTAATGGAATGCTCAATTATTGGAAATGCCAACTATGGAATGAGACCTTAATCAGAGGCTCCACCTGCCTGTTCAAATGGGTGTCCCATGGCAATATTTCAAAGAAGAATTTTTTTTGGTGTCCTGGCAACCTTTCTCCCTTAATCAAATCACACAAAATAGATTATCTGACCATGATCACATTGCTGTTGTGGGACTTTTCTGTGTACAAATTAGCTGTTGAGTTTCTCAGTTGCACAGTGAAGTGAGGAAAGCCCCACTACTCCACCATTGGTAGCACCATTAGTTTCAAGGTTTTGATTCAATCACCAAATGGCTATTGTTGCAGTTTTATACTACTTTCTAGAATAAAACAAACTTTTGGTTGTCTTTTTTTTACTGAACTCAAAATAATCATTTATTATTTTTAAAAATCACTCTTAAGAACAAGTGACAAAACTAGTTACCAGCTAAGCTTTAATCCAGAATTAGAACCATATCCCATTTTAAAACAAACGCACTCCCACAACACAAAAGACAGCAAAAAACTCTAGAGATGGTAATTAAAAGAAGGCAAAATAACAGAATTGGCCAAAGATCTAAGAACAGTAATAGAGAATTTGATGCATTCCCACGGCCCACTAGGTTTCTTGTTGATGAAATTGAATCGCTAACAACTGTAGATTAATGGAGGATATTTCAAAGAAGTATTCAATTCAGATGGAAATCATGATGAATCTAATTCTTTAGGTAGTCGTCACTGATCATCTTTTCAGGCTTTGGAAAATAGTTAAAATACAAAGGTGTGGAAACTTTAGCAGGTTTCCAAATATGTCAACCAATGGAGAGAGAGGGAGAGAGATAGCCTGGCAGCTGTATTTTGACTCTTCCTTGTTCTTCATCCCCTGGATTTGTGAAACTAGAAAACAGAGTCCAGACAGTGTTTCCTGACAACCATCAGCACAGGGTCCATAATAGTCTCTTCCAAAGTTAGGTTTTCCAGCAATTAAGGCAAATGAACTGCAATTCATCTCCTAAAAGCTTTGCTTGGTTATTTTCCCAAGGTTATTTGACCTTCAGTAAACGTCAAGTAGATTGCAATCCGCATTAAACTGTTGACCTCATTTTCAAGAAATTCAAACCATTGGTAAAAAAAAACTTTTTAAACCAGGAAGTGCCTCAACAGTTTAATGTCTTCCAGTTCTCCACCTAGACCATGAATCTGGAGGTGTATTGTCAACAGCATTGCAACCATGACTATGTTTTAAAAGTACTTCATCAATTGCAAAGTGCTTTGAGAGCTCCAGTGGTCATCAAAAGTGCTATATAGATGCAGACCTTCCTATGTTTATCTTTCAGGAAAGATAGGGACTATCACCTTTTGCTGCTCCTGGGGTTCCTGGCTGATTGTCCCAGTGATCCTGCAGCATTTCGCTTGGGTGTCTGTGATCTGTCTCTGAGTCAGAAAGCCCTGATTTTTCAGTCATAGAGTCATGCAGCACAGAAACAGATCCTTCTGTCCAAACAGTCCATGCTAACCATGTTCCCAAACTAAACTAATCCCACCTGCACTCGGCCCATATCCCTCCAAACATTTTCTATTCATGTACTTATCTAAATGTCCTTTAAACATTGTAACAGTACCCACATCCACCACTTCCTCTGGAAGTTCATTCCACGCACGAACCACTCTCTGTGCAAAAAAATTGCCCCTCATATCTTTAAATCTTTCACCTCTAAGCTTAAAAGTATAGTCTTGAAATCCCCCCACCCTAGAGAAAAGACATATACCATTCACCTTATCTATACCCCTCATGATTTTATAAACCTCAATAAGGTCAGCTCTCAACCTCCTATGCCCCAGTGAAAAAAGTTGCAGCCTATCCAGCCTCTTCTTAGAACTCAAATACTCCATTCCCCACAACATCCTGGTAAATCTCTTCTGAACCCTCTCCAGTTTAATAATATGCTTTAGTCTTGCTGCTAACAGTCGTAGTGCACTGAACTCTGATTCAGAATATTCCAGGCTGGAACATGTTGAATGTCTTGTCCACTGGGTGTGGTCTGTTGTGTATGACAGTATTAATCTGAACTATATTGATGTTCCTTCCGCTCTAGAATCTAATACAGTCACTGGATACCTGCCTCCTTGCAGTTATTTCCATTTGAACGTTTCTCACTCTCAAACCGAATACTAAATTCTACTATGTTATGGTTATTATTCCCTGGGGAAGGAAGAACGAACAGAAAAAACACAAAAAAAGAAAGTTTAAAAAAAACGGCCACTGGGTGCAGGGGCTCTTGTAGCACAGTGGCAGTGTCCCAACCCCTGGACCAGGAATCCTGGGTTCTTTTCCCACCTTTTCCAGGGACATGTAATAACATCTCTGAACAGGTTGATTAGAAAAATAGGTTAAATTAAAAAAAAAACAGCCACTGTGCGGAGTATCAGGTAGATTGGGCATTTGTTAGGATTCTGACCCAGTCTCCTGATGGTGATACACTTATCCTCCCTGCTTCTTGTCAGTGGTGGTTAATATACCTAAGAACTCATGCAACCCATGTCCAGTTGTTGTAATGTAATAAATCACATCCTGTTTCAAGGGCAAGAGTTTTTTTCTGCAGAGACATATCCATGCTCATCCTCTACCTAAGACTACTGAAACGTCCTTTAGACTAGCCCAGGAAGGAGGATAGATAGCACCAATCTATCCCAAACACAAGGTATCTCATCATTTATCTAACATGGTCATCATTTGGTTTGAGAGATAGGTAGATTCCTGGTCAGTATGGGAATCATGGTTACAGGGAAAAAGCAGGAAAGCGGACATAAGGACTGTTGGATCGGCCATGATCCTATTGAATGGTGGAGAAGGCTCATGGAGTTGAACAGCCTGCTCCTGTTCCTATTTCTTGTTATTCCTTCAATGTCACTGGTGACAAAAATCCTGGAACTCCCTTCCTAATGACATTGTTGGTGTGCCTAGACCACATGGATTGGAATAATTCAAGAGTCAGCTCATTACCACCTTCTCCAGAGGCAACTGGGGATAGGTACTAAAGGACAGCCAAACTACTAATGGCCAAATCCCATGAATGAGTAAAAGACTGAAAGTCAGATCGATCTTACCTCTGTCAGCCTTGGAAGACTTTTAAGTCATTCAGTCCATCAATTTTCTGGGGTGGTATTTCCTGCCCCTCTGAGAAAGGAAATCCTGTCTTCAAGAACAGCTATGAATCAGAAGGCTGGTGCACCCCCACCTTCCCTGCCCCCATCACCAATAGCACTACCAGGGGCAGTGGCCATTGCTGGAACTGCAGCAAGTGCCAGACCAGGAGTGATGGAGGCAATTCCAGAGCATAGGTAAGTGGCCATGATGCACCCTGACCTCAATCAGGCAGATGCTGCTAAGAGGAAGAAGTGGTTTGACCCTGAGAAGAAGCTATGAAGTGGCCATTAACATTACCCAAGGGCGTCAATAGGCCTAAGGCTGGGTGAACCAAGTATGCCACAACTGATAAGCTAGCAGCGAAAGTGGGAAAGCAATGGGCTTGGTAGCCCCCTGCCACCCCACCTGATTTTACACCTACCCCCAAGATGTCCCAGCCTGCTCCCAGGATTGGAGGGGGGCATGACATTCCAACCTCTCACTCTTTGGGATTTTTATGGATATTCTCATTTTATTGCCAGAGAGATGTGCTAACAGGGCTGGTAGTTTGGCTCTGGAAGCTGAAGAGTCAATCCAAGGTCTTCGAACCTGAGACGAGCAGCAATGGAAGGTAGGTCAGATAAGTTGCTTCAACTTGGAGGCACCTCCTCAACAAGTTTACGAAAAAATTGAACATTAAAAGACGAAGAGGTCAGACATCACTGTCAGTATGTGGCAGATGGGAGCTAAGGGATGGATCACTGTGTAGTGTGACCTTTGGCTGCAGGCCAGGTAGCCCTGCCTAAAACTATGGTAACACAGTCCACTGCCAATCAGGTAAACTAGCAACCATGGTGTGCTAAAACAGGGGACATTCTCCTGCAACTGTGATCAAGAGGCTGTTAATGAGCTGACTTGGCTGCACATCTCATTGCTGGTATGGAACCCACCTTGAGCAAAATGGTAACCACCAAGGGCAGTGGCAGGAAACCAGCATGTTCAGGACTCCCCACCCAAACCCTCTACCTGAATTCCATCTCTTCCTGTGATCCAGCAGCTGCCACACCCCCTTTCCCCACACCCCTTGTCCACCCCTCCACCAAATACACAAACCACTGGGAGTACGAGGGTGGGGGTGAGGTATTAAGAGTCCAGCCATGACTATCCCTAAGTAAGACAGGCCCTACATGTCACAGCATGTTTTCTGAACCCCACGCTCCCCCTCCCCAGCCCTGTATCTGATGTAGGACATTTCATACTCCAAACAATGACAATGCTGCTGTCCCACACAAACAGGAAGAGAATTTGGGTTGTAAATATTTATTTATGTTAAAAGGGGTCTTTGAGCATATTTGTTAAAATTCCTGAATCCACAGCACAACACTAAGTCATAATTCAGCAACTGCTCCTGACTGCAGTTTTTCAGTGGCAGATATCCAAATTGGCAAGTCACCCAGAGTCTGAGTGCCGATATCACACTGGGATAAGGGTCATTATTCAAACAGAGATTAAATCCTGCTGTGCAGTGCCTGTCCGCAGACTGCTCTTTCTAAAAGAAACAACTTGTATTTAATACAAAGCCTTTCATTCCACTCAAAGTACTCATAACTAATAATGTACACTTGCTGCTGTTATGTAGGAAAACACAGCAGACAATTGCACACAGCAAGATCCCATGACTGGTAATGCCGAGTGTCCTTGGAGAGGGAGCACACGGTATTCACCAATACTCTCGATGCCTTTAGAGAGAGGTGGGCACAGCAGGAGCTAGAGTGCTTTATCTCCCCTCCCAACGCCATTTTCATTTAGCCCCCTCCCACCTCTACCTGTTCCTTCTGCATTGCCCTAGATGAGCTTTGTATGTAAATTAATCTAAATGGAAAATTGGGATGATTTACAAGCGATGGTTACCAGGTAAAAATAGTGGTGGGGAAAGCGGTTCAGTTCCGCATGATAGAATTCCCAGATATAAATTAAAAATGATATAGCTCCAGAGGTGTATATTAACACCTCTCAACAGGCCAATGGGATAATATCTACAGTAATGTTGGCTGATGGATATACATTGGCCAAGGAAACAGATTAGACTCTATAGCTGTTCCTCAAATAATAATTTGGAATCTATTTACATCCACCCAAGAAGGAACATAGGTTTTGGCTTAATGGTTCACGTAATAAAACAGTACCTCAATACTAACCCTCTAACGGTGTAGTGCTCCCTCAGTGCTAATCCTCCGACAGAGCGACAATCTCTCTTTACTGCCCTTATGACAGTGCGGCGCTCCCTCAGCGCTGACCCTTATGACAGTGCGGCGCTCCCTCAGCGCTGACCTGTGGACAATGCAGTACTGCCCAGTCGTGTAATGGGATGTATTATCGCATGTACAGCTTCTGGATTTGGGACCTTTTTATGCAGATTGGGGACTGGAGAATGCTGAGTTTGGATAACAAGAAGGGGGGAAATAGAGAGCTGTGGAGTGTGGAGAATATCATTGATTTGGGCAGCATCATTTTCTTCAATTAAAACCAGAAAAGGGAGATTTTAGGATTTAATTTGTGTCATCGTGCCATTGTCTGATGGAACTGTTGAAATTGTCATTCCTACCCTCGGCCCACCACTGTCTTCCAGGCAAATTCTGTCCCCTAGTGGCTAGAATATCACTTCACACATTTCAGCAATAGCTCAGCCTTGTTTTCTGCAGTTGATATTAAAAGTTCAGGAACAAGAACACAGAACAGTAACAGCACAAGAAAAGGCCTTTCAGCCCACCATGTCCATGCTAACCATCTTGCCATTCTAAACTAATCCCACCTCCTTGCACCTGGTCCAGGTCCCTCTGTTCCAGTCTCTGTCCAAATTACTTTTAAATATTGCTATCTTATCTGCTTCTTAGCACCCCTGGCAGCGTGTTCCAGGCACTTACCATTCCTTCTGGAGTTGGATTTTGAAGCAATTTTCCCCAAATGCTGCTGTTATTGGGAGAGAGCAGTAAAGTTCCCATTTTCCTGGGAAATGAGCTGGAGAATTTACATTGTCGTCAGGAAGAGATGAAGTTTAAGAACAACAGAGATATCCAGGGTTCTTTCGGTTGGTGAACAAAATCCCCTGCAAACAGCACGGCCATGTGCATGTACAGATGCCCTGAAAGTGGTTTTTCTGTCCCCTTGGATTGTATCTATTTGGTTAATTCTGAAATATTCCTTTAAATGTCTGCCACTCTATTAGAATCATAGAATCCATACAGTGTGGAAACAGGCCATTCAGCCCATTGAGTTCTCAGAGGAGCATCCCACCCAGACCCACATCCCTACCTTATCCTGTAAACCCACATTTCCTCATGGCTAATCCACCTAATCTGCACATCTTTGGATTGTGGGAGGAAACCGGAGCACTCAGAGGAAACCCATGCAGACACAGGGAAAACGTGCAAACTCCACACAGACAGTCGGCCAAGGCTGGAATCGAATCCAGGTCCCTGACATCGTGAGGCAGCAGTGCTAACCACTGAGCCACCCTATTGATCTAACCATTGTCCTAATGTGCCCGTACACTGCAGATAGCAATAACAGAAATTGTGCCCTGTGTTATGTTAAGAAAGTTAAGTTAAGTTAAAAAAAGAAGTGTTCTGAAGGATGGTCACTGGACCAAAATGTTAACTCTGTTTTATCTCTGATTTCCAGCACCCACAGTTCTTTTTTTTCCATTTACAATTTAGATAGCTCTGCTTTTATGCCCTCATTTAAGTTTAAAATGTTAACCTTGGAGCCACTCTTCTCTCCCTCCATCTGAATGTATAATGCAATCATATAATGGACAGAGTTCTCTATTTGGGCTTTTCCCATATATTGACAGCCAGCTTGCAAGCTCTGGTGGTTCACCTTCAGGTTGTTTCTATATCTAAATTTGGGGGTGTCTTGTGGTGTGGGTTCCCACACTGAGCACCGCCTCAGTATCGAGGAATTCTCCAAGTGACCACACAACCTACCCAGTGAAGCTTTGGTCTTCAGAGGGTAACTGTGGATGGGCATTGGATGTGCCAGGAACAAGTGTGATGAAAATCTTGGTTTGGGATATAAGCCAACTGTCCTTAACTGAAAACAGAAAATGTTAGCAATACTCCACACTTCTGGCATCAATTCTAATAACGACTCCCCTCCCATACTTCAGGAGCAGTCTGATAGGAGGGTGGGAGTGTAAACTCTAGTGGGATGTTTGGAGTGATGGTATAGGGCAGTGTCTGTTGCCTAGCCAGCTTTGCTATTATTTTATCATGCTGGTAAGGGTGAGGAAGGGGCACTGTGCCACATGACATGGTTGTGTCCAGTTATAACTTGGAAGTCTCTCCTTGGGTTCAGTGTTAGAGTCTTCCCATGTGGCTGCCCTATGACCCCTGGAAGCATCATATGATCAGAACCTTGTCACTGCAATCTCTCCTGCCATCCTCACCCCAGACTCCTTGGTTGGTCCTGACTCTACAGTCTCGCCCTCTGGTCCTCCCCTTTCACTGCTCCCCATCCAAGAGTGATTATGGTATCTTCAGAAACACTTGTCAAAGCATATTACCTGGTTAATTATTAAGTATATGAGCCCATTGGCTGCCTCAGTTCCTGCATAAGTGACAACACTTTTAAAGTGGATCATTGGCTCTAAAGAAATTTGGGTCATCCTGTGGTTTTGAAAAGGGCTAGCAAGATGTAACTCCTTTCCTTCACTCTCTCATCCTTTTTCTTCCTCTTTCCTCTGTTGAATGCCAGTTCCTGGATTTCTATCATTGGTGACATTAGCTATAAGATGTCCTATTCACTGCGTCCTGTTTGAAAGCCACTTTGCACCAGCAGCAACAGGTGATGGAAATGCTTCACTATTTTTGAAATCGGACTGTCGCATATTCGGGTGGAAAGGAATTCATGATTCATCAGCTTTCATTTTACAAACATCAATTTGGTTAACAACAGTGTCGCTCATAGAAATGACCCCACAGGGGCCAGTTTCCAGTCATCAAATCACACTTCATTTACATGTAGAGAGTCCTTGACACTGTTACAGCTCCCTCAGAGTGAACAGGATCTCTGACTCTCCTTTCCTTATCAGTCAGCCAGGGCTCCCTGATTGGACCAGATTAACAGCTTCAATCAGGGAACTCATATCCTATGAGGGCCACCTGGCTGACCTCATTACAGTCACTCCATCCTTCTTGTTGTTAGCGCATTAACCAAATAAATGGCAACCTGGGGTAGAGCTTGTAACGTGTTCTCCATCATCCGCTGAAAAATTGCTCAGGCGGACAAAACCCCAAATGTCAGTCTCGTATATTGGTACAAACACTTTCAGGTATTAATTGTAGCATACTTTTTGGGAATTCTCATCTAACTGCATCCAGCTTTATAAAGGACAGCACCCCCCCCCCGCCCCCCCCCCCCACACCATCTTGGCAAACAAGTTCTCTATGTGAGCAATTGTGTACTTATCTAGCTGCTAAAAGTGATTTACTGTTTGTTTAAACTGCCCACAAAGGCAAATCGACCCTTTGGGCTTCGCAAATCGGTATGACCGATATTGCCCATTCCACAAACTGGGCTGGTTTGATGATTCCTTCACTTTCCATCCTTCTGGTTTCTGCCTCTACATTTGCCTGTAAGGCAAGTGGCACTGGGCAGGCCTTGCAGAATTGTGCAATTGCTTCCTGGTCAACATGCAAGATGGCCTTGGTTCCTTTGATAGTCCCCAGACCTTCCTGAAAAACCTCCAGGTATTTAATTAGGACTTCACTCAGGCAGTTACTTTCTAATCAAAAGATGTTGAGCCAATCCAGGTGAATCTTTCTCAACCAATTCTGCCCTAGTAGGCTTGGGTCCAAGCCTTTTACTACAATCAGTGGCAACTACACCAGCTGCTTCTCATAAGAGAAGCAGAACTGATATTGTACCTTAATCTTGTCACCAGATTCAATGGTTTAAAACCATCTCTTCCTCCCCTTCCCAGAAACATTAACACTTTCCTGGGGCCAATGTCGAGAAACCAAAGCCTTTCTGCTACTTCAGAAATTGTGATGTTCTTGGGACAGAAACAGTTCTTTAAGCATCCAAAGACACTTAATAAAAGTAACTACAGATCCTTTATTCCTGCTTTCTGGAAGACCATCCTGCCAGTGTATATACAGGAGACTTAAAGGGACAAAACGCTTGATACAATTTTCAAAATACTCCAGATGTCATTTTTCACTTACACTAAAAGGACCATGGGAAAGATGACTGATTTAATCCTTCCCAATAGACACCCCTTCCCATGGTGACTCAGAGTCAAAATTAACAAGAAATTTTTCACTTGGTGTCAAAGAGACATATGGCACAGAAACAGAGCCATTGGTCCAACTTGTCCATACCAACCAGATATCCCAATCTGACTTAGTCCCATTAGCCAGCATTTGGCCCATATCCCTCTAAATCCTTCCTATTCTTGTATGCAACCAGGCACCTGTTACAACCTTTTAAATGTTACAATTGTACAAACTCCACCACCTCCTCTATCAACTCATTCCATACACACGCCACCCACTGCATGAAAAAGTCACTCCTCAGGTCATTTTCAAATCTTTACCCTCTCACCATAAACAATAATTATTATGAATGAGATAGTAAGAACTACAGATAACACAGTGTGGAGCTAGAGGAACACAGCATACCAGGCAGCATCAGAGGAACAGGAAAGCTGACCTTTCGAGTCAGGACCCTTCTTCAGAAATGGGGGAGGGGGAGGGGAGCTCTGAAATAAATGGAGAGAGGAGGGGTGGGGCTGGGGCCGGTAGATGGAATGGTGATAGGTAAGTGCAGGTATGGAATGGTGGGGATTGGTCAATGAGGTGGGAGGAGCGGATAGCTGGGAGAGAAGACGGACAGGTCAAGGAGGCAGGGATGAGAGGGGCTGGGGAAGGTAGGTGGGATGGTGATAGGTGAGTGCAGGTAGGCAGTGGTGGGGATTGGTCAGTGAGGTGGGAGTAGCGGATAGGTGGG
>NC_063349.1:43600260-43615789 GCF_021869965.1 Rhincodon typus
CCTCCTCTCTCTATTTATTTCAGTGCTTCCTTCCCTCTCCCCCATTTTTGAAGAGGGGTCCCAACCTGAAATGTCAACTTTCCTGCTCCTTTGATGCTGCCTGGCCTACTGTGTTCCTCCAGCTCTGCATTATAATGAGTGTGTTTGCTCAAGCATGAATGTTAGGATCTGTATCTTTCTAATCTATCCGGAAGAGCCTGGTGGAGTGGGTGATATGAAGTTAATAGCATTGCTGCTATTATTTACAGGTTACATAAATACAACTGACATTGTTACCGAGACAGTTCAATGAATACCAAACCCAGGTCTGACCCCTACAATTCCCTTCTTTATTCCAACAAAGTTCTTGTGGCATCGTCACAGTGAGTGGTGCTTGCTGCAGTCCCTCAAGAATTAACCCTTTCAGACCCTATTAGCTACACAGTAACTAGGAGCAAGGACCCTGTGTAATGTCCACATCCCTCTCTAATCTAACTCTGGGAGTTCAGGCACCTCCCTGCTGGACACTAGCAGATTCAGCATACACCAGGGATCAAACCTGAAAGCTCTTTGTTTTCATCTATCATTTCATCATCAAATGAACCCACTGGGAGATCTCAATTTACTATTTCTTCAAGGAATGGGAGCCAGCCCACAGCTGCGTCATTGAATCTGCAATGTTTCATTAATTTTATCCATTCCTTGTCACACTTCACAGATAAAGATATAGGCTGAACAATGCAATTCACCTCCTCCCTGGAGCTCCAGAATCATAATGTTCAGCAGGATGACATTGCTCTGAAGTGAGAGATCAAGAGAAATACTGAAACGCACATATCACCAATTAGGAGCAACCAGAATGTGTTTTTTTTTTCAGTATCTGGAACATACGGTTTAGAAGCAAGAGAAGGCCATTTCACAGAGATCACAGAATCTCTACAGTGCAGAAAAAGGCTATTCAGCCCATCGAGTCTGCACTGACCATTTGAAGAGTATCCCATCCAGTCCCACCCCATCCTTTTTACCCCACATGGGGTTTTTGCCATGGCTGACACACCAAACCTGCACATTTATGAACACTGGGAAATTTAGCATAGAAAATCCACATCTTTGGATAATGGGAGGAAACCAGAGCACCCAGCGGGAACCCATGCAGACACGGGGAGAATGTGCAAACTCCGCACAGACAGTCACCCGAGGCTGGAATCAAACCTGTGTCACTGGGGCTGTGAGGCAGACTGCTAACCACTGAGCCACCGCACCACCACCATTTCATCCCTCTATCCTGCTTCACAATTCAATAAGATCATGGCCTATCTGTTGCATTATGAATTCCAGATTTCCATCTGCTCTTAAAAACTGTTGGTTCGATTTCCCACCAAAAATCTATCTACCTCTAAGTTAAAATTTGCATTATTACCTCACCTCCACTACCTTCTAAGGCAGACAGTTCCAAATTCAGACAGGTCTCTGAGAGAAAAAGTTTCTCTTCATCTTTGCCCTAAACGTGTGATCCCTAGTTTTAAAATTGTACTCCATATGCCTGCATTCACTCACAAGAGGAAAGTCTTTCCATGTCCATCCTGCCAAAAGCATTCAGGATCTCAAAGACTTCAATCAGTTCACCCCCTCATTCTTCTAAGCTCCAGTGAAAACAGGCCCATTCTCTCCAACCTTTCCTCATAAGAAAACCCACTCATTTAAGATATATAACTGAAGTATAATATCCTTACTTTTATGTTCAATTCCTTTTACATTGAATGATAACATTCCATTAGCCATTTGGATTATGTGCTGTACCTGCATACTAATGTTTTGTGACTCATCCACTAAAAAAATTTTAATGATTTTGCTTCTCAGAGTTCTGCAATCAGTATCCATTTAGGTAATGTCCAGCTTCTTTTATTCTTTGTGCCAAACTGAGCAACTTCATATGTTCCCACTTCATGCTCCATCATATTTTTGCTCACTCAACCTATCTATATCCACCCACAACTTCTTTATGTCTTCTTCACGACAGACATTCTTTTGTGTCATCTGCAAATTTATATCATGCTTTCAATCCCCTCATCTCTGACATTAATATAAACTGCAAAAGGTTGAGGACCCAAGACAGATCCCTATGGAACCCTACACATTACCTCCTGCCAAACAGAAAAGGGCCCATTTCTGCAGACTGTCTCTTTCCTGCCAGGCAACAATCTTCTATTTGTGCTACTAGTTGCCCCTTAAGCTATGTGGTTGGACTTTGCACAATTATCTACCATGTGGCACCTTTCAAATACCTTCTAAAAGTATAGAACATTAATGGGGTCCTCTATATCCACAGTGCATGGTATTCCCTCAAAGAGCTCCAATATATTGGTTAAACATGATTTCCTTTTCACAAAATCATGTTAATTCTTCCCAATTACCTTGAGTATTTTTAAAGTATCCAGCTATAACCTCTTTAATAAATCAATGCTAAAACCTTTCCCATGGCAGACATCAAGCTAAGTGGCCTTTAGTGTATTATTTCCTACTTCTCTCCCTTCTTGAATAGTGATTATATTTGGTACTTGCCAATCTGATGGAACCTTTCCAAAATCTAGCAAACTTTGAAAAATTAATGCCAACATGTCTACTACCTCATTACCCCTAATAAACCCTAGGATAAAGTCCATCAGGACCCAGGGACTTCTCAGACCCCACCTCTATAGCTGATAGTTTAAGACTTGCTGAGGCAGAAAAAGTAGACAAACAGGAGCAATAAGAACAAAAGGCAAAGTGGTGACAGGGTAGAGGACTAGAAGAGATTATGTGACTAAAGAGATGATTGTGCAAGGCTAACATCACTTGATTGTAACTTCTACACCTGATTTTTCAGGAAGAAATTGCTAGTGATGAATATTTCCACTACCTCCAGGCCAAACTACTATTCTTTTCCCTGTTGTGTACGATCTATTAATTTAAGTGTTTTCCCGCCTGGTTTTTAAACTCTGGGGTCCATTGCGCTGGATTACCTCACTTCCAGTTTTCCTTCATATATGGGGTCTCGCTCTATGTGTTTATTGATGGCTTTCTTATTGAAGAACCAGGCCTCTAGGAACTTATTTTTGTGTGGACCTGCACAAGCCATATCTAAAGGAGTCAACATGTGCATGGCTGCCTCAGTAGGTTTCAAGTTGCTGTTTGGAGGCTGCAGCTTGGAGGGAACATTGATCTTGACACAGCCCTTTCATTACCTGTCCCATTACCTATTCTCTTGCATTCCTCTATCTTCCACCTTATCCCTCCCCTTTTGCTCTCTTTTAAAGGTTACGCATCCTACCTCAATTACCACCTCTTGTTGTACATTTGATGCCGCATTATGAATTTAGGTTTGAATCAGACTGATCATGAAGAAGACAAAGTCAAGGTCTGTCTTCAGGCTTACATTTCAAAGTAACACTGTTTATTAAAATTTTGTATTTATGATGTTATATATGTTAGTAATTATCTACCAGGCTATGACATAGTTACATTCGGGGATAATTTCTTCAAGTGCTCATGTCCATGTGTTCTCTGTACGTCTCCTAATGTGATTCTTTCAGAGCAATCTAACAACACTCACTGTAGTATTTGTACCCAGTGATGTGCAACTCTGTAACATCGCCATCAGTTTGCTCCTAGATCTTATTCCCTTACATAACATATTTCATCCAACCTTTTCCTGCCTCCAAATTTACTTAAAGCCCATTATATCTCTAAACTTGTCCAGTTATGATGAAAGGATCTCGACCTAAAGTATTAAGTTTGTTTCTCTCTCTCGTGTAATTGATGCTTTGACCTGCTGAGTATTCTCTGCGTTCTGGGCCGTAGGAGGCGGGAGTTGCTTTATTTCCAGCATCCACAAAAGCTAAGCTTTTATTTAAATATTTATCATATGATTAATCATAGTTGAGCAGGAGGCAGGAGATGCCTGCAAGGCTGAAACATGGAGGATTGGTTTACTTCCCCTCATTCCTTTGATGTTGAAGCCCACACAGTATGGAAGCTCTGTACCAGTTCCAGTCTGTGAACTTCCCATTTGAATCTCTCAAGCTCTCTCTCGCAAACTTGCGTGTGTGCTATTTTACATAAGAGCTAACCTGTTTAATTTAAACAGCTGTTGGTTGGGAATCCTCACCTTTGATCTACAATGGAATATGACTGAAGTAAGTTTTTAATCAGAGAACGGAAGCAGATCAAAGCTGACCACAGAGATTTGAGATTCAGGTGTGCTAGCAGCATTCAGCCGTGTGTGAAATTAACCATTCCAAGCATGGAGGGTGAATGGTGCACTCAGTCATGTCAAGTGAAAGGCTTCGAACCAAAAAAGCATTGTTAATTTGCAACATTACAACATTCTGACATCTGTCAGAAAGTGGTGCAGTGGTAATGTCACTGAACTAATAATCCAGAGGTTGAAGCTTATGCTCTGGGGGGGATGGGTTCAAATCCCATCTCAGTGATAAATAAATGTGGAATACAGAGCTTGTCTCAACAATGATGACCACAGCAACTACCCTTGATTGGTGCAAGATCTCATCTGGTTTGCTAATTGAAAGGAAATCTGCCATCCCTTCCTGGTCTGGCTGACATGTGACTCACTGCAATGAGGTTGACATTATGGTTGATTGGCTCGCCGAGCTGGTTCGTTGTTCTACAGATGTTTCATTACCCTGCTGGGTAACATCATCAGTGCAGCCTCCGATGAAGCGCTGCAGTGTTTTCCCGCCTGGTTTTTAAACTCTGGGGTCCATTGCGCTGGATTACCTCACTTCCAGTTTTCCTTCATATATGGGGTCTAGCTCTATGTGTTTATTGATGGCTTTCTTATTGGAGAACCAGGCCTCTAGGAATTTCCATGCTTGTTTCTGCTTCGGCTGCCACACCACACGATATGTGGGAGGCTTTTAAAGAGAGGTTGATTAGAGTGCAGGACAGACATGTCCCTGTGAAAATGAGGGATAAAAAGGGCAAGATTAGGGAACCATGCATGACAGGTGAAATTGTGAGACTAGCAAAGAAGAAAAAGGAAGCATACATAAGGTCTAGGCGACTGAAAACAGACGAAGCTTTGGAAGAATATCAGGAAAGTAGGACCAATCTGAAACGAGGAATTAAGAGAGCTAAAAGGGGTCATGAAATATCTTTAGCAAACGGGGTTGAGGAAAATCCCAAAGCCTTTTATTCGTACATAAGGATCAAGAGGGTAACTAGAGAAAGGGTTGGCCCACTCAAGGACAAAGGAGGGAAGTTATGCGAGGAGTTAGAGAAAATGAATGAGATTCTTAATAAGTACTTTGCATCGGTATTCACCGAGAAGAGGGACATGACGGATGTTGAGGTTAGGGATAGATGTTTGAATACTCTAGGTCAAGTCGGCATAAGGAGGGGGGAAGTGTTGGGTATTCTAAAAGGCATTAGGGTGGACAAGTCCCCAGGTCCAATTGGAATCTATCCCAGGTTACTGAGGGAAGCAAGAGAGGAAATAGCTGGGGCCTTAACAGATATCTTTGCAGCATCCTTGAGCATGGGTGAGGTCCCAGAGGACTGGAGAATTGCTAATGTTGTCCCCTTGTTTAAGAAGGGTAGCAAGGATAATCCAGGTAATTATAGACCAGTGAGCCTGACGTCAGTGGTGGGGAAGCTGCTGGAGAAGATAATGAGGGATAGGATCTATTTACATTTGGAAGAAAATGGGCTTATTAGTTATAGGCAGCATGGTTTTGTGCAGGGAAGGTCATGTCTTACCTACTTGATAGAATTCTTTGAGGAAGTGTCAAAGTTGATAGATGAGGGAAGGGCTGCCGATGTCATATACATGGACTTCAGTAAGGCGTTTGATAAGGTTCCCCATGGTAGGCTGATGGAGAAAGTGAAGTCGCATGGGGACCAGGGTGTACTAGCTAGATGGATAGAGAACTGGCTGGGCAACAGGAGACAGAGAGTTGTAGTGGAAGGGAGTTTCTCAAATTGGAGAACTGTGACCAGTGGTGTTCCACAGGGATCCATGTTGGGACCACTGTTGTTTGTGATATACATAAGTGATCTGGAGGAAGGTATAGATGGTCTGATTAGCAAGTTTGCAGATGACACTAAGATTGGTGGAGTAGCAGATAGTGAGGGGGACTGTCGGAGAATGCAGCAGAGTATAGACAGATTGAAGAGTTGGGCGGAAAAATGGCAGATGGAATTCAATCCAGGCAAATGCGAGGTGATGCATTTTGGAAGATCCAATTCAAGAGCGAACTATACGGTAAATGGAAAAGCCCTGGGGAAAATTGATGCACAGAGAGATCTGGGTGTTCATGTCCATTGTACCCTGAAGGTGGCAACGCAGGTCGATAGAGTGGTCAAGAAGGCATACGGCATGCTTTCATTCATCGGACAGGGCATTGAGTACAAGATTTGGCAGGCCATGTTACAGTTGTATAGGACTTTGGTTCGACCACATTCGGAATACTGCGTACAATTCTGGTCGCCACATTACCAAAAGGATGTGGATGCTTTGGATAGGGTGCAGAGGAGGTTCACCAGGATGTTTCCTGTTATGGAGGGCGCTAGCTATGAAGAGAGGTTGAGTAGATTAGGATTATTTACATTAGAAAGACGGAGGTTGAGGGGGGACCTGATTGAGGTCTACAAAATCATGAGAGGTACAGGCAGGGTGGATAGCAAGAAGGTTTTTCCCAGAGTGGGAGACTCAATTACTAGGGGTCACCATTTCAAGGTGAGAGGGGAAAAGTTTAAGGGAGATATGCGTGGCAAGTTCTTTACGCAGAGGGTGGTGGGTGCCTGGAACGCGTTGCCAGCGGAGGTGGTAGAGGCGGGCACGATAGTGTCATTTAAGATTATCTAGACAGATACATGAATGGACAGGGTGCAGAGGGATACAGATCCTTGGAATATGGGCGACAGGTTTAGATAGAGGATCTGGATCGGCGCAGGCTTGGAGGGCCGAAGGGCCTGTTCCTGTGCTGTAATTTTCTTTGTTCTTTGTTCTTTGTTCTTTTCCCAGGATCCTGGTGTTGTCCCAAATGAATTGGTGGTTTTCCTTACCCATGTGGATGGAGATGAGTGAGTATTGGTCATGTCTTTTTGTTACTAGTTGATGTTCAGAAGGGTCTGAAGAAGGGTCCTGAGCCGAAACATCAGCTTTCCTGCTCCTCTGATGCTGCCTGGCCTGCTGTGTTCCTTCAGCTCCACACTATGGTGGCAGCAATGCTTGTTTGAAGATCATAGGAAGAGCCTCAGAAGAGATTTTGGATAGTATAAGAGGTTGTGTGCACCTTGAAACCCAAAGAGGCAACCCTCTATAAAAGACATTGGCTGAACAACCAGATTTGTGATTTTGTGTTAAGCATAGGACCACATGTAGTTGTAGATTCAGCAGGAGGATTTACATGAGCTTAAATCCAAGCAAGTTGCAAATTGGAATTAAATGTATCTGGAGATTTGTGGACTGAGAAACAAAATAATGTTGACAGATGTTTTTAGCTTGACACAAAAATCTAACTATTCACTAACATCCTTCATTACCCTTCCCTAATTGTTCAACATGTGACTGCAGGCACACACTCTGTGGTTCACTGCTATTGACTATGTATAGGGAAACGGCAGTGGTGTGTACAGCTCATTCAGGGTGACCCAGTTGCTGTGGCAACATACAATTTTCAATGCATATTTTGGCCCGGAGCTATGAACCATAATAGCAGAGGCTCCAATTTTCTTTCTATCACGTGGATGACCAGAATCTCTCCCGTTCTTACCGCCTTCCATTTGCTCATGTTCTAAGAATTTGCTGTTGTTTGGCAATGTTATAAGGTAATAGAATTATTACAAGATTGGAGGAGGCTATTCAGCCTATCAAATCCATGCTGGCTCACTGCAGAGCAATCCAGTCAGCCCCATTCTCCTGCTCTCTATCTGTAATCTTGTTGGTTTATTTTTCTGAAGTGCCTATCCGATTTCCTTTTTAAAATCATGGATAGCCCCATTCCCCTGTGGGCAGCGAGTTCTACTTGCTGCAGATAAAGTTCTCCTTTTACATTCCCAACCTGTATCGCTTTCCCATCCCAGTCCTTGTGTCATGATCCCACCTTCTTTGTCTATCGCGCATCCTAGAGTGAGCCTCAAATCCAGAGCTTCTGGAGCAGAGCCAGGGAAATGATCCACTGCACCACTAGAACTCTTTGTTTATTTTATAGTGTCACCCTACCATACGAATAAAGTTTTAAGGTAATTAGCCACAGCCCAAAAAGGGACCAAAGTCTCCTCATTCTTGGAGAAATCAAATGGGTTACCGCCTGAAGGACCCACTCCACAAGCATGGGGCAAGGTGAGGAGGCAGTACCTTCATTAACTCCGACTACCCACTAATACGGGGAATGGTCATGTATTTTATTGGTTTTATTCTACACCACATCTATAACTAACTGGCCTAAAACAGTGCCTTAAAAATTTCAGAGTATTTATTTATAATCAAAACACTTTTTAATATACGCCACTAGAGGGAGCAGAAGGACCAGATATTTTAGGACAACTTCATGTAAATCATGAAATTGCCTTCCAGCTCATTTAAGATTGTGCATAAATTATGAGCAATTTTCACCAATTATTTGATAAAAGATATTTTGCAATATTCCCCAAAAGACACAAAATTTTAGTTTGCTCTTTATTTTAGGATGTTGAATTAATGCAGAACTAAAACCTCACGGATAAATGTGAGATCGCACATTTCGCAAGCGAGAATGTAGAGATTCTGCCAAATCCAGATCATTTACATTTCGAGAAGCTTCTAGAAACATTTATTTAGGACAAAATTAATCGTCACTTGGTAAAACCAGATTTAATTAAATAAATCCAGAGTGTATTTGTTAAAAAGCAAATATTTGTGAGAGAGTGGTGATCTGTTGTCATCTAGGCAAACACAAGGATTCCAGATTTCAAACAGCCACAGCAATTCATTCTGCAAGAGAAAAGGCTGCTGTTTGGTTCACAAGTTGATGCTGGTTGACCAAGGCTTTGCCACAAATAGAGTCTAGCCTCCCTAATCTCCTGGGTATTTTTTATAAATGTGCAAGGCTTAAACATATTCCTTTTGCTTGCAGAGAACAGATCCCTGCGTATAAGTGTATCCTACTGCTAGCAAGTGTAAATGAACCATATTACGAATCAACTGATTATCTGAAATTGGCTGTTACTATTGCTATTGTTTCACTCAAGATAGTTCAGCAATTACTGTCCAATTGCAGAATCACATCCAGCAGTAGTTTTGCTTTGGGATTTTGAGTATGTCATGTACTCTGATTGCTACAAGCAACCAGGGCGAACATGGTTGAGTCAACCAACCAATCATTGGGATATATAGCCTCCATATCTGGCATCACACAGGCACAGAAACACAAACATAACTTCGCTGAATTGTGTGGAAGGCAAATTGTTTCTGACTGACTGGTAGCAGCATCCTGTTAGTGGAAAATACCACTGCAAAGGCTCTGAAGCATAATAAAATGAAACACTTTTCTGAGATGCTTTGCCTTTCCAGGTTAATTTAAGGTAGACCAGGCACTTTCTTGGCTCACTGATGAGTTTTCACAATATATAGAAAATAAGGATCAGATCAGGGTTTGATTGGGGATGCTTTAGAACAGTGATAATGTCACTGGACCAAAGAATCAGGGCAATATTCTAAGGGAATTGGTTCAAATCCCATCATTGCAAGTGGTGAAATTTGAATTCAATAATAATCTTGCATTCAAAAAAGAACGCACCTAACATCTGGGCCAGGAGCAGGCAGGTGGGACTAGCTTAATTTGGGATTATGTTCGGCATGGACTGGTTGGACCAAAGGGTCTTGTTTCCGTGCTGTCGACTGACTCTATGTTGACTGGCATTAAAATTCATCTGGTTCACAAATGTCTTTTGTCACAATTGGGAGGAAATCTGCCATCCTTACCTCTGCATGTGACTCCAGCCCTACAGCAACATAGTTGACTCTTAACTGATGTCGGAGCAATTAGGAATAGACACTCGGCAGTTAGGCACCCACATCCTATGAACAAATAAAATGGATAGCTGCTGACCAGCAGGATAATGTTGATGCCCCAGTTTCTCAGACAAAATTGCAAGAAGCATAGCCACCAATTTGTAATCTTCCTGACTCACAGTTTTCACAATTCACAGTAATCTAAATTTTCAATATTCTCAATTTGCAGCAATCCTCATTCACAGTTTTCACAATTCACAGTAATCCTGGTGCATTACTCCAGATTCACAGCAGTCACTATTCACAGTAAACCTGATTTGCATTGTCCTTGATTCACAATGTTCTGGATTTGTGATATTCGAAATTGTTGGTGCATCTAATTCATAGCATTCCTGCATCAAAGCACTTCTGATTTGTAATATTCATGAATCAAGTATTCCTGATTCATTCCTAATTCTCAGTGTGTTTCTGATTTACTCTTCTGTGACCACCCTGGGATATCCATCATCTAACCGCACTTAGTTCACCTTCTTCTGCTGCCTCTCTTTCTAAACATCATCTCTATAGTTTTTCAGCTCTACTCAATAACCGAAATACTGGAATTCTCTCTCCTGAATGTCCCTTCATAAGAGTTCTTTTTCCTCTGAAATTTCAAGCACCTCTTCAGTTGTCTTGTGGTCACATCTTAAGAGTCCACATTTCAAAGACCTCTACTTTCTTCCACAAAGTTTCACTTATTAAATCACTTGCATGTGGTATTATTTCAATTTACTCTTCAACCTAGGAAGAAAAAAGAAAGATTGTCAAGCGTTTTTTCATTAAGGAAATGCCCTTTTAAATCACCTGATAAAAGAATTTGATGTCACGTTTAGTGGCAGATTTATGTTGTGTTGTGCTTGAACATGCAAACCCAGTTGCCCATTGCAGGATGGAGGTTAAGAGTTCCATATCCTGAATATCCAAACTTCCCTGTCTAACATTCCTCATGAAACTCTGTCCTGGCAAATACCGTGAAAGCAATTGGTCACATTTGAATAGTATAGTACTTCTACAGCTACAACGATAATGTCCAAGAAACTGTTACTGACTGGCCCATTGAGTTGCCAAAATGATTCACAGGAAGGAAGATGAGCAGGAAGCAACTGCTGACCAACCACAACAGCAAGAAATTTCACTAATATTGCCTTCCATCTATTGACTCCATCTATAGTTCCTGCTGCCTCAGGAAAGCAGCCAACATACTCAAAGACCCCTCCCACCCCAGTTATACTCTCTTCCAGCCTTTTCCATTGGCAAGATTCAAGAACAACTTCTTCCCCGCTGTTATCAGACTTATGAATGGACTGCTCATATATTAAAGTTGATCTTTCTCTGCACCTTGTAACACTATATTCTACATTCTGTTCTATTTCCCTGATGTACTTATGTGAGCTATGATTTGTCTAGATAGCAGAGAAAACAATACTTTTCTCTGTATCTTGGTACATGTGACAATAATGAATCAAATCCATTCAAATAAAGTGAAGAAAATCACCACAAGGCTTTTCACAGTAAGCAAATGGGTTGATAATGGCAAATCAAGTATGCAACACCTAAAGAATTCTGCAAATGAGAAATATGGTAAATTAGTTTGCAGCAAGTCAAGAATACTGTGAATTATGAAAGCACTAAATCAGGATTACTGTGAAACAGAAATACTGTGAATCAAGAATACAATGAATTAGGAACACTGAATTATAAACGCAGTGATTCAAGAATACAGTGAAACAGGATTACTGTGAATTGTGAATGCGATGAATCAGGAATACAGTGGAATAGGAATGACGAGAATCAGGAATACTGTAAACTATGGATGCAGTGAATCGGAGATACTGTGAATTAAAAATATAAATGATTCACAGCATCCCGATTCACAAGATTACTAATTTGCAGGCAATTGAATTGTTACAGACTGTAAGACAAATGAAGAGGTGCTTAAAATTGCAAAAGCAAAAAGCACTCTTAAAAAGTGGCATCCACGAAAGCAAATGTCAGCTGTTCAGAAATTTGATCACCACTGTAAAGCTACAGACGACAAAACGGAGGGCAGCAAAAAAGGGATTGGCCTAGGTATACTTGGATGAAGGATATCAAAGAGCGATCGCAGAGGAGCTTCATCAGGTGAGGAAGGGGCATGACAGAAGGGAGTGGCACCATGACCAGAGATATAATAGGAGTTGCAGTAGTTCCAATCATATCATTTTGGATTTAATAAAAAATGATGAAGGTTTCCCTTGCTGGTCCATTTCTTCCCCTCCCATCCCCCACAGCTCCCCACCCTCCTGCACTCTCTTCTGTGTAATTAACCTTCCTTGAACTCACAGTAACAATAACACTTTGCATGATAAGATTCAACTTCTTCAGGAAGCATTCAGTCTGACAATTATGGCTTGTCATTGATGTTAGGGTGAACTCTCCCTGCTGGCCTGTAATTGTAGATGGTAAGCCTTAGATAGTCTGTAACAATCTAAATAATCACTGAGATAGAAACAGCAAAGCAAGTTCAACTGTTTCAATGATCTACTGAAGACTTAATGACATGGAAGCACTGATGACTCATTTCCTGTTACAGTGATATTCACTGAGTCATGTATCATTTAAACATTACCTGTCTGCCCTCCCTTTCTTCATTATTATACAGCCCTTGGAAGCTTGGCAAATAAAACACCCATGTCCCAAAACAATGGAAGATGAAGTGAGGATCTGATAGCATTTTCGCAAAACAGAACAATGTAAAAATAGAGTTTAACTGTCGTATTGATTTCATGTCTGCTGTGCTTATGACTTGAACAAAAGGATCATTTATTGTGCTGTAAAACTCTTTAGTAAAGCAATTATTTGGGGTCCAGTGGATAACATTCTAGGATGTGGCACATAAATCCACTGCTTAGAGCTTAAAGCTTCTTGTTCCAAAAATCAGAAATTAATTGGTCAAAGTGATGTTAGAAGCTGTGACCTGGGGCCCATCACATGGCCCTGTGGGAAGCATAGCAATAAAAAAAAGACATTTCACTTCTAACATGTCTTTCAAGATTTTACGACATCTCAAAGTGCTTTACAGCAAATGAAGGATTTTTGAAGTGAAGTCACAGATGTGATTTACAAAATTCAGCAGCCTGTTTATGTACAGCTAGATCCCACAAACAGCAATGCCATAATAGCCAACCAATCTGTTTTTGTGATCTTTGTTTAAGTAATAAATTTTATCCATTACTTATTCGGATAACACCCTCGAATCTTTTACATCCAAATCAAAGGGCATACAAGGACTTCAGTTCATCTGATCAGAGAAACTCTGTCAATATGTGTCAGCCTGGATTAAATGTTAAAGACTGAGGAGTTTAAAGCCTAAACCTGTCAGTTCAGATCTAAGTGTGCTAACCACTGAGTCATAAAAAAACGACTTTAGATACTTTATGGTTGTGTTATCAATGATTGGCCTTCATAGCAAAGCCAAGAAATGTCTGTTGGCAATATTAATGGACAGGTATTTCATACACTTACATGACATTCTTCTGTTCAATATTATCAATGTGAGGTTTCCCAATTTAAATAAATGGCTTAAAACCTGTGTAAAAATATTAGACATAAAAATATAATATTGAAGCCGTAAGGCCAATCAGGGCCTTGTTGTCTCAGTTTCAGGTCACACTGACGATCCCGCATCATCAATGATGGGAGAGACCAGCATATTAGCGCAAAAGATAAGGCATGCGCAACAATCTTCAGCCAGAAGTGCCAAGTGATGATCCATCTCGATACCTCCTGAAGTCCCAGCATCACATATGCCAGTTTTCAGCCAATTCAAATCACTCCACATAATATAACCAAGTAGCTAAAAGCACTGGATACAGAAAAGTCTATGGACTCTGATAACATTCTAACAATAGCACTGAAAGTTTGTGCTTCAGAACTAGCCATGTCTCCACTCAGCTGCACCAGTGCAACTACAAACATGGCATCTACCCAGATATGTGGAAAATTGCCCAGGTATGTCCTATACACAAAATGCAGGACACAAAATCCAACTGAATCAATTGTTGCTCCATCAGTCCCCTCTCTATCATCAATGGACAAATGCGAGGTGTCATCAACAGTGCTATAAAGCAGCACTAGCACATCAATAACCTGATCACTTAGCTCATTTACACCCAGTTCAGTTTCTGCCGGGGTACTCAGCTTCTGAACTAATTACAGCAAACATCTGGCAAATGGACTATAATATGGAAAAGTGTGAAATTGTCCATTTTGGCAGGAAAAAATAAAAAAGAAACATGTTAGCCAAATGGTGAACGGTTTCAGAGCTCTGAGTTGTAAAGAGATCTGGAAGTCCTGGTACATGAATTGCAGAAGTTTAGCCTGCAGATACAGAAAGTAATCAGGAAAGCTAATAGAGTAAATCATCAGACACCATTGCTGCCAAGTCCAGCGAGATGCCACCACCAAACACATATTTCCCCTTCCTTGTCCGCCTTCCTCAGGGACCATTCCATCCGGGACACCCTGGTCCACTCTTCCTCAACTCCCAACACCCACCCACAGCCCCACGGCACCTTCCCCTGTAACCAGCAAAGGTGCAACACCTGCCAATTTACCTCCTCCCTCCCGAGTATCCAAAGGCCCAAACATACCTTCCAGGTGAAGCAACACTTTACCCGCACTTCCCACAATCTAGTCTACTGCATTCGCTGCTCACAATTTGGTCTCCTCTACATTGGGGAAACGAAGCATAGACTGGGTGACTGCTTCGCAGAACATCTACATTCTGCTCACAAAAAAGAACCTGAGCTTCCAACAGAAAGAACTGTGGATGCTGTAAATCAGGAATAAAAACAAAGTTGCTGGAAAAGCTCAGCAGGTCTGGCAGCATCTGTGAAGAAAAAAGTCAGAGTTAATGCTTCTGACCCGGTGACCCTTCCTCAGCTCTGAGGAAAACTTTGTTTTTGATCCTGAGCTTCCAGTTGCCTGCCACTTTAATGCACCATCCTGTTCCCTGGCCAACATCTCTGTCTCTGGGATAGTAGGAACTGCAGATGCTGGAGAATCCGAGACAACAAGGTGCAGGGCTGGATGAACACAGCAGGCCAAGCAGCATCATAGGAGCAGAGAGGCTGACGTTTCGGGCCTCGACCCTTCATCAGAAAAGGGGGAGGGGAAGGGGGTTTTGAAATAAATAGGGAGAGAGTGGGAGGCGGATAGAAGAGGGATAGAGGAGAGGATAGGTGGAGAGGAAACAAACAGGTCGAAGAGGCGGGGATGGAGCCAGTAAAGGTGAGTGTAGGTAGGGAGTTAGGAAGGGGATAGGTCAGTCCAGGGAGGACGGACAGGTCAAGGGGGCGGGATGAGGTTGGTCGGTAGGAGATGGAGGTGCGGCTTGAGGTGGGAGGAGGGGATAGGTGGGAGGAAGAACAGGTTAGGGAGGCAGGGACGAGTTGGACTGGTTTTGGGATGCGGTGGGGGGAGGGGAGATTTTGAAACTTGTGAAATCCACATTGATACCATTGGGCTGCAGGGTTC
>NC_063349.1:43620789-43636886 GCF_021869965.1 Rhincodon typus
TTGTTATCTCTACTCTTGTCGCTTAGCCCATATGTACATATGTCTTTGTGCTTACTGTCATTGTTTAAAGCATTCAGCATCATCACAAACAGACATTTACAGGGCAGAAGAAACCATTCAGCTCCTCATGTCAGTGACAGATCTTTGCTGGAATAATCCCCAAACTAACGATACTTTCCCATGCTCTTGACATGGCTTAGTATCTTCCACTGTCTCAAATGCTGAACTACTCTTCCCTTCATAGATAAAATGGTCTCAACACTTTTTTGATACATCAATCCAGAAACGAATAAAATAAACTTAAATTGATGTATGGCCCCTCATCACTGCTTTACCAACCACAGGATAGGTTCAATTATTCACCCTATCAAATGTAGTCGCGCTTTCAAACTTCTATTATTTCTTATCCTAATCTTCTCTGCACCAGTGCAGACTAACCCAATAGCTCCAGCTCCTCAAAACTATGAACCTCAACCCTGGTATCACTCAGTAAATTTACACAGTCTAATCTTTATTGCTTTAAGGTCCTTTCTAAAACAGTCTGTACTGTGGAATGTTGACTTTGGTGCGTTCATGACCACAGTTAGCTAATATGTGCAGTCGACGTGTGTAGCAATTTTCTGATAGTTTATTGAGAAGCAGCAGCTTAGATAAGTTAATTAGGCAAAGAAAGGAAATATACAACCCTTGAGAGATGAGAACCAGCCCGGAGCTGTTCTGTAAAATGAATAAGAGGCAGCAAGCACACTTCTGTTTCCCAGGAGTCTTGCAGCCTTTCACAAAAGTCTTTGGTGGCAGCACTTTTGTTCTTCCCTTGGGCTAATGTCAGGAGTCTCCCGGTCTTCCCTCAAGAAGGTGATTGCTCGTCCTCATGGATCCTCTTATAACTGTCCCTCCCCATCGACCCCTGTTGATATACATTATTTTGGGAGTTGACCTACACTGTCTTAACCATCTCGAACACTCAGACTACACAGGAAACACCAAATGTGAAATATTGAAAGAAATTGAATTTTAAAGAGGACCTCAACTTCCAAGAGAACTGACTAATGTTCAATATCAATTCATTTTAAACAGACATTTGGTAATTAGAATTTGATTCTTGATGAAAAAGCAGATATTAGCAAAGTTTTGAGCCTTGTATTCATAAGATCAATTACAGGAATGCTGAAATTTAAATGATCACAATAGTTTATACTGCAGGGGAAAACAATGCAGATCGACTGGAAAGCAACCAGCATCCCATTCACCTGCAGTATACGTTATTGTGATTGTTTGAAATTTTGAAATTTAGCACTTTTGTAATTGTCCTGACAAGTGCAAGATACAAAACTTCAGCAAAATGTCTATCTTTTCAGCAATTTACACTGTTTTATATTTTGCTGTTATTCTGAGCCTCCACGTTTATACAACAAATATCCAAGCAGCTCAGTCGCAATTTTATTAAGGGCACTTGCTACATGAGAGACCACAGACTGCCTTTCGCTGCTGACATTAAGGGTCATGCATTGCTTAATCATTTAATAAACCTTTCTACTCCCATCTGTTTTGAACATCTTTTTGTGAGTTAAGTTCTATTCCACTGTCTCAGTGGGTACACTTCCGTATTCCCTTCCATTGCTTAAACTGAAGGAAACTCTGTTCCTTGCCTTTACCTACATAAGAGTGAAACAGAGCAGATAATGAATCAATGAAGTAGCTAATTCTGAAGCAGACACACATATAGCCTCAAGGTCATGTCCCTGAATGTACTGCTACAAATAGATCTTTGGCAAATAACATTAAATAAAGCACTCGCAGGTTATAGGAGAGCAAAGAGCATTAGATTTTGGGTACATTTAAACAAAAGATTAAACATGAGTACAAGGTAGTTCTGGTTCATAACAACTGTAAATTGGATTAGGATAATGATAAAGGTATGTTGTGTAAAAGGGGTATCAGATCCTAAACAGATTCCGAAATAAAATAGATTTCCACAGGGGGTGCTTGCATTGCATTGCTCTGCATTGCTCTGATGTTACATCAGGTCCTGATTCCAGATTCAGTCTGTATTTACTGCACAATTATAGTGCCTTACTGAAGTGAATATGAACCCTGTTGTGCTTTTTAATGGACAGATCAAATTATTTTACCCTTCAGCTTCTTCAAGTAACTCATTTTCCCCCTTAATTGTTCAAGATGTTATAATCTCCAAAATTCAGAACGCATTCAAAATAGATCCCCATGCATTTTGTTACTATTGTTAGCAATAAACCCTTGAAAACATATTTTTTGTTTGGAATTAGGGGCATTAGGAGTTGGAAATGTGCCTTGCAGCTGTTTATTATTTTTATTAATTCGTGGGATGTGGGCAATGTCAGCCATGCCAGCATTATTTGCTCATCTCTAATTGCCCTGGAGAAGGTGATTATGAGGTCCCTTCTTAAATTATAGCAGTTCCTAGGTGTAGGGCCATGCACAATGCTGTTAGAGTGGGCGTTTCAGGATTTTATTCCAGTGACTCTGAAGGAACAGTGATATATTTCCAAGTCAGGATGATGAGTGACATGGAGGGGAACTTGCAGATTATGGTGTTCCTATGCAGAAATGATGATAAAATAGAAAAACCAAACTGGAAATGTAGAAAATAGGTGCAACAGTAGGCTATTTGGTCCTTCAAGCCTGCCCCACTATTCAATATGATCATAGCTGATCACCCAACTCAATACCCTGCTCCTACTTTCTCCCCAAAACCTTTTATTATTTTAGCCCTAAGAATGATATTGAACTCCTTGAAAGCATTTAATGTTTTGGCGTCAACTGTTTTCTGTTGCAGAGAATTCCATAGGCCCACTAACTTTCTGATTGAAGAAATTTCTTCTCATCTCAGTTGTAAATCGTGTCTCCCAGTTCTGGACTCTGCAGTCATAGGCAACATCTTTTCTTCTTTTACCCTGTCTAGTCCTGTTAAAATTTTATATGGTTCTATAATATCACTCCCTATTCTTCCAAACTCCCGTGAATATAGCCTAACCGATCCAATCTCTCTTCATACATCAGTCCTGCCACCCAGGAATCAGTTTGTTTTACCTTCCTTGCACTTCCTCCATAGCCAGAACACCTTTCCTCAGAAAAGGAGACCAAAACTGCATACAATACATAAGAACATACAAACTAGGAGCAGGAGTAGGCCGTCCGGCCCTTCGAGCCTGCTCCACCATTCAATAAGATCATGGCTGATCTTTTCGTGGACTCAGATCCACTTACCCGCGTTCTCACCGTATCCCTTAATTCCTTTATTGTTCAAAAAAAATCTACGTTATCTTTAAAAACGTTTACGAAAGTAGCGTCAACTACTTCACTGGGCAAGGAATTCCATAGATTAACAACCCTCTGGGTGAAGAAGTTCCTTCTCAATTCAGTCCTAAATCTGCACCCTCTAATCTTGAGGCTATGCCCGCTTGTCCTAGCTTCACCTGCCAGTGGAAACATCCTCTCTACTTCTATCTTATCTATTCCCTTCATAATTTTATATGTTTCTATAAGATCCCCCCTCAATCTTCTGAATTCCAATGAATATAATCCCAATCTACTCAGTCTCTCCTCATAAGCCAAACCCGTCAACTCCGGAATCAACCTAGTGAACCTCCTCTGCACCCTCTCCAGTGCCAGTACATCCTTTCTCAAGTAAGGAGATCAAAACTGCACACAGTACTCCAGGTGTGGCCTCACCAGCACCTTGTACAGCTGCAACATAACCTCTCTGCTTTTAATCTCAATCCCTTTAGCAATGAAGGACAAAATTCCATTTGCCTTCCTAATTACTTGTTGTACCTGCAGACCTACCTTCTGTGATTCATGCACATGGACATCCAGATCCCTCTGCATAGCAGCATGCTGCAACTTTTTACCATTCAAGTAATAATCCTTTTTACTATTACTCCTACCAAAATGTATGACTTCACATTTATTTACATTGTATTCCATCTGCCAGACCTTTGCCCACTCACTCAATGTATCTATGTTCCTCTGCAAAGTTTCACCGTCCTCTGCACACTTTGCCCTGCCACTCATCTTAGTGTCATCTGCAAACTTTGACACCCTACACGTGGTCCCTAACTCCAAATCATCTATATAAATTGTAAATAATTGCGGTCCCAACACCGATCCCTGAGGCACACCACTAGTCACTGACTGTCAGCTAGGATAGCACTGATTTATCCCCACTCTTTGCTTCCTGTTAGTCAACCAATCCTCTATCCATGTTAATACTTTACCCTTAACGCCATGCATCCTTATCTTATGCGGTAGCCTCTTGTGCGGCACCTTGTCGAAGGCCTTTTGGAAATCTAGGTACATCACATCCACTGGGTCCCCATTGTCCACCTTGCTCGTAATGTCTTCATAGAATTCCAAAAGATTTGTCAAGCATGACCTGCCCTTCATGAACCCATGCTGCGTCTGTCCAACGGGACAATTTCTATTAAGATACCTTGCTATTTCTTCCTTGATAATAGACTCAAGCATCTTCCCCACTACAGAGGTTAAGCTAACCGATCTATAATTCCCCATCTTTTGTCTACTTCCCTTTTTAAACAGTGGCGTCACATTTGCTGTTTTCCAATCTGCTGGGACTGCCCCAGAGTCCAGCGAATTTTGGAAAATTACCGCCAGTGCACCTGCTATTTCTCCCGCCGTCTCTTTTAGTACCCTGGGATGCATTCCATCAGGGCCAGGAGACTTATCAATCCTTAGATCCATTAGCTTGCCCAACAATACCTCTTCCGTAATAATGATTGTTTCCAGGTCCTCACCTACCTTCGTCTCTTTGTCTATTACTGGCATGTTATTAGTGTCCTCCACTGTGAAGACCGATACAAAATACCTGTTCAATGCCTCGGCCATTTCATCATATCCCATAACTAAATTCCCCTTCTCATCCTCTAAAGGGCCAATGTTTACTTTAGCCACTCTTTTTCATTTTATATATTTATAGAAACTTTTGCAATCTGTCTTTATATTCTGTGCTAGTTTATTCTCATGTTCTATCTTACTTTTCTTTATAGCTCTTTTTGTGGCTTTCTGTTGACCTTTAAAGTTTTCCCAATCTTCTAGTTTCATGCTGTTTTTGGCCACTTTGTATGCCTTCTCTTTCAATTTGATAGCCTCCCTTATTTCTTTAGAGACCCATGACAGATTACCCCTTTTCTTACAGTCCTTCCTTTTCACTGGAATATACTTTTGCTGAGCACTTTGAAAAATTGCTTTGAAAGTCCTCCACTGCTCGTCAACTGTCCCACCATAAAATCTTTGTTTCCAGTCTACTTTAGCCAAGTCCTCCCTCATTCTATTGTAGTTCCCCTTGTTCAAGCACAGGACCCTGGTATTGGATTTTATCTTCACACTCTCCATCTGTATTCTAAATTCAACCATACTGTGATCACTCCTTCCAAGAGGATCCCTAACTATGAGGTCATTAATCATTCCTGTCTCATTACACAGGACCAGATCTAGGATAGCTTGCTCCCTCATCGGTTCCATTACATACTGTTCAAGAAAACTATCACGGATACACTCAACGAACTCCTCGTCAAGGCTACCCTGACCGAGCTGGTTCGACCAATCTACATGTAGATTAAAATCCCCCATGATAATTGCCGTACCATTTTTACAGGCATTCGTTATTTCTTTGTTTATTGCCCGCCCCAATGTGATGTTATTATTTGGTGGCCTATAGACTACGCCTATCAGTGACTTTTTCCTCTTAGAATTTCTAATTTCCACCCAAATGAATTCAACCTCATTCTCCATAGAACCTATATCATCTCTCAGCACCGCCCTGATGGTGTCCTTGAATATCAGAGTTACACCACCTCCCTTACCTTCCTGTCTGTCCTTCCGAATAGTCTGGTATCCTTGGATATTTAACTCCCAGTCGTGACCATCCTGTAACCATGTCTCTGTAATGGCTACCAAATCATATTCATTCGCGATGATTTGTGCCGTTAACTCATCAACCTTGTTACGAATGCTACGAGCATTCAGGTAAAGTGCCTTTATGCTAGCTTTCTTACCCTCATGATTTCCAACATGTCTAATAATATCTCCTGAGTTATCCTTCCTTTTTGCTTCTTTCATAGTCTGCCTTGAACTTAAACCCTCCTGCACACATGCTAACCTGCTGCTAACCTTTTTATTTACCATCATACTCCCTGTCGTTTTCCCTTTCCCTTCCCCTCAACTCACTAGTTTAAAGTCCTAGTGACCACCCTATTTATCCTTTTCGCTATAACACTGGTTCCAGATCGGTTCAGGTGGAGACTGTCCCATCGGTACAGATCCCTCCGGTTCCAGAACTGATGCCAATGCCCCATGAAATGGAACCCCTCTTTCCCACACCACTCCCTTAGCCACGTGTTTACTTCCCTAATTTTCTTATCCCTAAGCCAATTTGCACGTAGCTCGGGCAGTAATCCGGAGATTATGACCCTCGAGGACCTGTTCCTTAATTTCGTTCCTAGTGCTTGATAATCCCCAAACAGGTCCTCCATCCTTGCCTTGCCTATGTTGTTAGTCCCAACGTGGACCACAACAACTGGATCCTCCCCCTCCCGCTCCAATATCCTTTCAAGCCGGTCAGAGATGTCCTGCACCCTGGCACTGGGCAGGCAACACACCATGCGGGACTCCCGATCCGGCTTGCAAAGGATACTATCTATCCCCCTAACTATAGAATCCTCTATAACTATCACTTGTCTTTTTGCTCCCCCCTCTTGAATGGCCATCTGCACCATGGTGCCGTGGTGAGCTGGCTCATCCTCCCCGCAGCCCTTTTCCTCATCCACACAGGGAGCAAGTATCTTGTACCTGTTGAATGAGGTCAAAAGCTGAGGCTCCTCCACTCCTGAATTCAGGATCCCCCTACCTCCTCACCTGCAGTCACACCCTGTTGTCCCTGATCACTAACTGAATTTGAATTACTTAATCTACCAGGTGTGACTGCCTCCTGAAACAAAGCGTCCAGGTAACTCTCCCCCTCCCGGATGTGCCGCAGTGTTTGAAGCTCAGATTCAGCCACTGCCCAAATATATTCCTGGCAGCCCCCTGGTCCTCGCTGTCGCCTCTCCCTCTGCTGCTGAGAAATGAAGGCCGCTGACGCTCGAGGGAAGCCCTTTAAGAGGGAAAACTTACCTTCCCGGCAGCCCCCGGTCCTCGCAGTCGCCTCTCCCTTTGCTGCTGAAAAATGAAGGCCAGGTGTGGTCTCACCAAGGCCCAGTACAATTACAGCAAGCCATCCCTGTTCCTGTACTCTTGCTGTGAAAGCCAACATACCATTTGCCTTCTTCACCGCCCATTGTATCTTCATGCTCACTTTCAGTGATTAGCATACAAGGACACCCAGATTTAGTTGCATCTTCCTGTTTCCAAACTATCACCATTCAAATAATGACCTCTTTTCCTATTTTGTCCACAAAAGTGAATAACTTATTTATCACATTATGCATCCAGGGGAAGACAATGGCCCAGTGGTATTATCGCTGGACTGTTAATCCAGAGACCCAGATAACATTCTAGAAGCCCAGGTTTGAATCCCGCCACAGCAGATGGTGGAATTTGAATTTAATGAAAGATATCTGGAATTAAGAATATAATGAAGGCCATAAATCCATTGTTGATTGTCAGGAAAAACCCATCTGGTTCACTAATGTCCTTTAGGGAAGGAAACTGCCATCCTTACCTGGTCTGGCCTGCATGTGACTCCAGAGCCACAGCAATGTGGTTGACTCTGAACTGCCCTCTGGACAATTAGGGATGGGCAATAAATGCTGCCTAGCCAGTAATGCCCTCATCCCATGAATGAATAAAGAAAAAAAAATCATCTGTCATGCATTTGCCCACTCACTGAACTTGTCTAAATCACACTGAAGTAACACCGCATCCTCTGCTGTCCTTGTCCTTCCAGATGAAAAAGAAGTAGAGGTTTTGAGTTTGAAGGGTGCTATTGAAGAAGCCTGCTGAATCTCTGCAGCGCATCTTGTAGATTGCTGCTGCTGATCAATGATGGTGGAGGGAGTTAATGTTGAAGGTGGAATGGCTGTTCTTGTAGCTACAGTATTTATATGGCAGGTCCAGTTCAGTTTCTGGTCTATGGTAAACCCAGGATGTGGATAGTGAGGGTAGTGCTGTAAAATGAATCCTCACCACAGTACATTATGGTATAAAAGATAGCAAGAACTGCAGATGGTGAGTCAGAAATAACACAGTGTGGAGCTGGAGGAACACAGCAGGCCAGGCAGCATCAGAGGAGCAGGAAGGCCCCCAACCCAAAACACTCCACATTATGGTGTAAGATCCATTTGGAAGATTTGCTGCCTTTCAGGGTAGGGACCCCTAAGGTGTAATGGTTTACACCCTGACAGGGTCTGTTTGATCTCGTGTGATACACGAAAACCATCACATAGTCTAAGGAAGTAAGGCTCTTGGTACTGTACGATTCTGTGATACTATGATTAACATTGTGGTCTTCTTCACAGTCTCAGTGACAATGTTAGGTCATATTCCTTCAAGTTCCAAAACTGTTCCCATGCCCAATTCCATGCATCACCACTATATTGGTCACTGGGTTTATGCACGCTTCAGAATTAACCCTTTCAGACATGTACATCTCTGTACAACAATAAACAAACCTGCAATTTAATAAAGATTTTAACAAATATAAAATACTAACTCAAAGTATAGTTCCTTCAATGGGCTATCTTCACAGACAAGATTGTTTGGGTACAATGGAGGTACATTCCCTGAAGTGAGAAAAGTAGGACAGACAATCGAAAGATTCCTGGGTGACAAAGGAGATAGAAACTAACATTAGAAAGTAAAAGTGTGCTTATAATTGGCTTTGGCAGAAAAAAAAACAATTGAGACCCAAAAGGAATACCAATGGTTTAGAGGGTTGGTGATAAAGAAAACAAGAGAAACAGAGAGGAATTATGAGAAAAGACTAGCAGCTAACATAATGAGGAATCCCAAAGTCTTCTATTGGCTAATAAATAGTAAAAGGGTGGTTAAAGGAAGAATGGGGCTCTTCACAGACTGAAAAGGGGACTGACAGTTGCAGGAGAGGGCATGGCTGAAGTGTTAAATTAATACTTTGTATCTGTTTTTATGAAGGATGAAGGTGCTGCCCAGACTTTGACAGAAGAGGAAACTTTGTCACTAGAAGGGTTCAAATTTAACAAGGAAGAAGTTTTGGATAAACTGTTGGTACTTAAAGGTTGACAAGGCACAAGGACCAGATGAGATGTACTAAGGATTTTGAAGGAAGTATGTGTAGAAATTGTGGGAACAAACTTTCAGTCCTCCCTGAACTTGGGGGAGATGCAGAAGATTGGATCATTGCAAACATTATGGCCTTGTTTAAGAAAGGTTAATCTCAGTAATTACAGACCAGTCAGTTTAGCTTGGTGAAAGCTTTGAGAAAATAATATTCTGTATAGAATTATTAGTCACACGGAAAAATGTTGAAAGACAATACAAAATAGGGATTACAATTCTAAAGGAGTTGCAGGACCAGGTATATCTGTGCACAGTTCATTGAAGGTGACAAGACAAGTGGAGACGGCAGTTAATAAAAGATGTAGTGTCCTCGGCTACAGTAATAATGGCATGGAGTACAAGAGAAAGGAGGTGATATTGAAGTTGTATAACATGCTAGTTAGATCTCAAGTGGAGTACAAGGTATAGTCCTGTGTGCCACGTTAGAGGAAAGATATGAATGTATTGGAGAGAGTACAGAAGGATTTACAAGAATGGATCCAGGAATAAGAAACTTCAGTTATCAGGATCGATTGAAGAATTTTCAACTGTTGTCCTTGGACAGAAGAAGGCTAAGATGAAAGGCTGTGAGAAAAATCTTTTTCATGCAATGAGTAGCTACAGCATGGATTGCACTGCCTGGAGATGTGCTGGAGGTAAATTAAATTGAGGCATTCAAAAGGCCATTGGATCATTATTTGAATAGAAATAGTATGCAAGGGTATGGGGAGAAAGCAAGAGATTGGGCATTTCATGATGATGCTTGCTTGAAGAGCCAATGCTGACATGATGGGCCAAATGGTTGCCTTCTGCACAAAACAATTCTGTAATTCTTTGATTTTTGATGCTCTGCTGAGCTACATCAATGTTTGGTTAAAAGTAAGATCGAACATTTCATCCATCTATAGGTAGAAACACAGTGCATGGCTCATGCATTTGGAATGAAAGGGCATAGATTTAAAGTAACTCATAAAAGAAGCGAAAGTGATATGAGAAAATGTATTTCTCACACTGCCAGTGTTCAGGGTTTAAGTTAACAGGAGTTAGATTTTTATTTGAAAAGGAACAACAAGCAGGGTTACAGGGAGAAGATTAGAGCATGGTTAAGAGAAATGCCTATTCAGAACGACCATATAGATTTGATGGGCTGAATGGCCTCTTCTGCCCTGTAATGTATGTCATTATCCGATGACTTTCCCAGTCTCTCTTGGCAATGCACACAAAAAGCAGTCAGTTCATCAAGTCACAGTCATGCATTGTAGACTGCAATGTCAGGTCAACACACTTGAATTTTGCAAAATGTTTAAGAGGGTCAAGGTGAAATTTCACACAGCTTTCATCTTCCTTGAAGCCCTATCCATGGTGAGTCAATTTTATTTGGAAATTAAGTAAATCAGGTAATGTTCATGACAAGGTGAATGATCATGCTGTGTTGAAAAATAAGCCTCATGCAGTGTTCTGCTTCATTCCTATTAGGGGAAGGAAACTTAAGCCACTGAAATTTCGTAACGAGGAGTTGCTAGAATGAGACCAAGGTTGTAATGTTTTAAAGAAAGGCTCCTTTGCATAAGGAGCTGCAAGACTTTGGAATTCTCTGCTCAAGAGAGCTGTGGATACTCAGTCTTTGTTAATGTCCAAGACTGAGATTAATAGATTTTTGTGTACTCAGTGAGTTAAGGGATTTGGAGAGAGAGCAGAAGGTAAGTTGAGGGGAAAAGATCAGCCATAATCTTTATTGGATGGAAGAATAGGCTCAAAGAGTCAAATGGCTTCCTTCTGCTTCTATTTCTCTCTCTCTTTGGAAAAGTTGTTGCATTTGCACTGAAGGATATAGAAGAGAATATAATTAAATTTTTTGGAGGCCCGTCAAAATCCTGGCTTGCCCTCCCTATTGGCATTGAGGGTCTACCTACAGCAAATGGACTACAGCAGTCAAGAAGACAGTTCACCATTACTTTCCCAACTAGGGATGGGCAATAAGTCCTGGCACAGCCAACAATGTTCAAATTGCATAAATGAATAAAAAAATTTTACTGAAAAGAGAAACCGGCAAACACAAGAAAGCCAAATTTCAAACCATCTCAAATTTCACATTTTTAAATTTATTCAGATGAATGCAAAATGAAAAGATTTAACAACATGAGAAAATGGTGAAAGATCATTCTCATAGTTGGTAAATTGTTGACAGAGAGATATAATGTTCAATTATAACCCACACAAAAACTCAGTTGCATAGTTAACACTGAGAGAAGAATGTCAAGGAATGTAACATTACATGAAAGGTGCAGTCTCCATTATAATGTAGGACAATGACAACTCTTCACCAGTATTTTATTGACAACAAATATTAAGGATTTCCTGAGGCCTATAATGGGTAAGTTAACTGCAGAAGGGTTTTCAAATGCCGTACCTGTGCTAATAAACTCAATGCTGGTTTATAACTGATAGATGGTGATGCAATGGCAATGTCACCGTGCTAGTAGTCCTAGAGCCTCAGGCTCATGTTGTGGGGACATGGTGGGTTCGAGTCCCACCATAGTAGCTGGTGAAATGTGAATTCAATTAATAAAATCTGGAATTGGAAACTAATCTCAGTAACAGTGACCAATAGCTATCATTGTTTGTTGTAGACAGACACTTCTTGAATAATGTCATTTAGAGAAGGAAATCTGCCATCATTACCTGTCCGGCCTACAAGTGATTCCAGGCCCGTTGCAATGTGATTGATCCTTAACTGTGCACTGATTTCAGTGCTACTAATTTCAAGGAGCAGTTAGGGATGGGCAAGAAATGCTGCCCTTGCCAGCACTGCCCACATCACATGAAAGAATAAAGAAAAAAACAGAAAAAGATACTGTCTTTAGGAGAGGACAGGGGAAAACCTGTTGAAAAAATATAGCATCAATGAAAAGGAACAAATGGTGAATAGTAATTACAAGAAAAAGTCTCATTTCAGGGTCAAATTCAGTCATTTGAATGCCTGCAAGAACAACTTCATGTGATTGTTCTTTCACAGCAATTATTCACAATTCTATTCACAACTGTACTGTCCTGTGAAACAGGGGGCAATGTTATTGCAACGAAAATGTCATCAATGCTGCCTCTCACTGTCTTTAAGTCTCTTTCAGGAATATGTTTATCTACGTGTTGAATTTATTCAATAAATTACAACTGAGTGTTGTAAATGATAATAGGTAAGGCTGAGGTTACAAAATTGGTCAAGCTTTGAATTACATTCACAAATGTCACTGAACTCTGCTGCTATGGCTCCAAACCGCCTAGGATAATTTATATCCTCATGGTTCACTCAAACCATCCAAAATTCCATATCTAATCCTTTTAGAACTCACTGTATTCCACACTTAAATTTAAAGTAAGGAGAACAGTGCATGAACAGATTTCCGGGAATGATGTAAGTTCTGACATAGGAGAGGCCTTATAATCCTAGCCAAAAGGACTGGTAAATATACTACTCATATTCTGCTGCCTATGAGCAGTAATTCAAATTTAAATGCTCTGAATCAAACAGTATATCATTTTTCAGAGTGCTGATTAGGACGTGAAAGAAAGGTAATGTGATCACTTACTTAAATCACAGTGGTGTGACAACAGCTTGCATTTAAGTAGCATTTTTATCAGTCACTTGGTACTTCAGAACTTGAATATCACTGAAAAGAGAGAGATGTCCAGGTTTTTCATTTTACACACATCAGGATAGATACAAGACTGACAAATTTCAAGTAATCACAGCACACTAGCATGGAGAGCCATTAGTCCCTCATTGCTTTCTTTACAGCAATGCATTAGCGAAATGGAGTAAATTAGCTGATCAATCAGAGCCTTTTCTCCATGATATAAATCATTATAACTGTTTGAAACCTGGCATTCTTGCATTTGTCCTGATGAGTGCAAAATGAACAGTTTCAGCAACATGTTCAGCAACATTGAAAGGCTTTAAATACTCAGTCTTTGATAATATTCAAGACTGAGATCATTAAGATTTTTGTGTACTCAGGAAATTAGGGGATTTGGGTTTAGAGCAGAAGGTAAATTGAGGGAAAAGATCAGGCATATCTTATTGGATGGAAAAAAAGGCTTGAAGAGTCAAACGGCCTCCTTCTGCTTCCATTTCTCACTTTATTTGGGAAATGTGTAACTTTTGCACTGAGAGGTATGGAAGAGAATATATCAAATACTGTGGGTCTACCTATAGTAAATAGACTGCAGTGGTTCAAGAAGATTATTCATCACCACTTTCCTAAGGGCAACTAGGGATGGGCAATAAATGTTGGTGCAGCCAGCAACATCCAGATTCCATAACTGAATAATAAAATGAAAGTTGCTAAAAACAGACACATACTGCCAAAGGTATTCCTCTTGAATTTATCAGGACGAACACAAAAATGCCAAATTTCAAACAATCTCAAATTTCACATTTTGCATGAAAAGATTCAACAACTTGAGAAAATGGTGAAGGATTATTCTAATAGTTGGCAAATTGTTGACAGGGAGATATTAGGCTCAATTTTAACCCAAGTCTCTTTATAGGAATTGAACACAGAGCTATGTAAAGAGACATTAGTGCAGACGGTCAAAAGTTTGGTCAGAGAAGCAGGTTATAAGGACCATCTCAAAGAAGGAGAGAAAGGCAGAGATGTGGAGATGTTCAAAGAGGGAATGTTAGAGTTACAACATGTCATAAATGGGAAAAACCACAGTGAAGACTTAACCGATATATTTTCAAGTCAGGATTCTATGGGGCTTGAAAGGAAACTTCCAGGAAGTGGAGTTCTCATGTATCTGGTGTCCTTGTCCTTCTTGAGCACAGAAGTTGAGGTATTTGGAAAATGCTGCCTAAGAAGCCTTGTTGAGTTGTCACAATGCATCTTTTAGATGGAATATATTGGTGTCCGTTGAATCAGTGGTTGACTCTTAAGTGCCCACTGAAATAGCCTAGTGAGCCATTTGGATCAAGGTCAATTGCAGATGGATTCTTTCGATACTGCAGCACTCCCTCAAACAGGGCAGCACTCCTTCAGTAACACTCCTCAGGTTTCATTAAAAATGTGCTGCCATTAGTGTGGCAGATAAAATTTCCTATGAATGGATGTTCTTTTACCAGTGTCAGCAAGTAGTTCTAGCTAGTGTATTGCATCAAATTCTGCAGACAATCCTGTAATAAGGATGTCATGGTGTAATTAGGGACAAAAATAGAAACTGCTGGAAAAGCTCAGCAGGTCCAGCAGCATCTGTGGAGAGAAATCAGAGTTAATCATTTGGATCGAGTGACCCTTCCTCAGAATTCAGAGTTAACGTTTCGGGTAAAGTGACCCTTCCTCAGAATTAGGGTTGAGTAATAAATGCTGACCATTTCAGTAATTTCCAAACACCACAAATTAATAAAAAGCATGATGACAATGTGGTGCTGATTTATTGTGATGGGAACAGGGATGAGGGACTTTGGTTACATGGAACGACGACAGCAGCTCTACTCCTGTACTTAGAAGAATGTATAGCAACTTTATTGAAACATACGTGATTCTAAGGGGACTTGAAGCAATGGTGCAGTGGCACAGTAGTTAGCACTGCTGTCTTACAGTACCAGAGACTCAGGTGCAACTCCAGTTTTGGGCAACTGTCTGTGTGGAGTTTGCACGTTCTTACTGTGTCTGCATGGGTTTCTGTAGCGTGCTTCAGTTTCTTCCCACAGACCAAAGATGTGCAGGTTAGGTGGATTGACCATGTTAAGTTGTTTGTAGTGCCCAGGGATGTGCAGGCAAAGTGGATTAGCCATGGTAAATTAACGGTTATAGGGTAGGGGCCAGGTTTGGGTGAGATGCTTTTTGGAGGGTTGGTGCAGACTTGAAGGGCTGAATGGCCTCTTTCTGCACTGTAGGGTTTCTAAGATTTTATTGGTAGAGTGGGTGCAAAGATGGCATTACCCCTTGAAGGAGAATTTCGGTAGGAACACAGAACAATATGGAAAATAGGAGCAGGAGAAGGCCATTCAGCCCTTCGAGCCTGTTCCCCATTTCTCCTTTGATGTCTTTGTCAATGACAAATCCTGATGATGATTAATCCAGAGAAATTAGGCTGGGTCTGCCCCTCCTTCTTGCTTTTGCCTTTTAACTTTACTGCTCATTGTCACACTCCCTTAGCACTCCAACTCACTGCCACAGTCCCCGCCTCAAAAAGGGACCCCGCCCCCGCACCCGCCACGAGACAGACAGCCGGTGTGACCAATCGCAAGGAAGAGTAGCGGACAGTAGGCGGGGCCAGGACTGGACCAATCGACGATGGCTAAGGGGCGGGGTATGCCGGACGTCACGTGACGTGAGGTGGGGAGGTTGGCGGCCGAACGAGTGAGTGAGAGTGCCTGTGTGAGGTGGGGCGGCTGGCCGACCGACTGGCGTCCACTCCCCTCACGCCCGTTCCGCGGGGTGGAGAGAAGGTGACTTCCATCGCGTAGTGGTGCCGCCGCCCCTCCTCCACCACCATCACCTCCTGAAAGCGGGTCTCTGGCTGTGGCAGGTAGGTGGGCGCGGAGATCCTTGCGGCCCCACTCCCTCCCGCCTGAGGGGTGTCAGGAGGAGGCCGGAGGGTCAGGGACTGAGGCCGGCAGCTGGCATGGCGGCGGGAACCGTTAAATCAGGCGCGCGCTTCTGCCCCCGGGGCATCGGGCACTGGCAGCAGAGCAGCCCCTTAGCTCCCGTTCTTCCCCACCCCCGGCGGTCCGAATGCCCCACCGTGTCCGACATTCGCACACCCCCGCCTCCCAGCCCCCCCCTCCCCAACGCCTCTCCCCC
>NC_063349.1:43641886-43793682 GCF_021869965.1 Rhincodon typus
TGATACTTGTTCTTTTTGCTGTTATTCAACTTGAAGTTTTTAAAAAAGTTAGTTCCTATTTTGTAATATCAATAATCTTGATGGATCAGGGGAGACCAATTTAAGAAGATAGACTGCTTTAGCTGCTACTCAGTCTATTCAAGCACATGTTGACCATCTGATTCGGCTGTTGACCATGATATCAAGCGCGTTGTCTTGGAATGGTGTCAAATTATAGTATCCAGATGTTATTGTGTTAAGGATGGCAGGTTCAGAAAAAGACAGCGTAATTTTACAATTACAATCAGGCTGTTGACAGGCACCTGGAAATACTTTTTTTTTGGACAAAGGGTGACTAAATCTGATACTTTTCCCTAAAAAGCTATGGATGCTGATTGAATTGGAGTCTTCAAGAGTGCATGTGCTAGAATTTTAGATGCAGGTAATGATATACGGAGTGAAGGTAGGTAGATAGGAACTGATGTTTAGATTAGTGGTCTCGTTAAGTTGTGAAACAGTTGCAGTATTTCCTTGTTCTTATGGGGACTACATGAACTGTTGCTACTGCAGATTTATTGGGAGCTATTCTATGAATAGGGACTACTGTATTAAATGACTTGAAGTGCATCAGGTTAATATTTCGAGGGGATTGAAATAGGCTAGAATAAATCCCTGCTTGCCATTTGTGGTCAGTCGGAACTGCCCAGGCTGGGTGCAGAGCTGCTTGCAAGCTGGGAATTGCCAGAGACAAGTATTTTCAGACACAAGTATTTTAAGAGCCAGTTGCTTCAAATTAATGCTGGTTGAATTACTTCTGTTTATGTAATGAATTATAAACATTCAGTAGTGATTTACTTGTCTTTGTACCTCATTTTCTACTGTGTTTTGGTCCTGTATGGACCCAATAAGGGGAAAAAAAAACAAACTTACGTCAGTCACTTTTCTAATTCTGTGCATTATTTCCCCTACGTGCTTTAGAAACTAGTCATGTATAGCTGTTGACATCATGCACACAAGGTTATTTTTGGTGCACAAGCACAGTGGTTATTGATTTTGGACAACCAACCTGGAGGTTGAGAGCTGAGATTCCACTGTAGTAAATTCTGATATTCATTCCTGATGATGTGATCATCTGCATGAGTCAGGTGCTTGCTTGACATTACAAATACAAATATTGTCTAATATTGTTTTCATCACCAATTCAACTTGCTTTCTTGTGACTCCGCTTGATGGCCTCCATTCCATTTCAGGGCAAATAAATTGGATCAGCTCTTCCTAAGAACATTTTAAAGAATGCTGTAATAGATATAATGGCATGTCTAACCATTGAGGATACGAGGCAAGTTTCTGAATTCTATAGTTTGAATTTAGGTTTGGTTCTGTTCAAGATGTATATCTGTTATATGCCTTCCTCAAAGTGGTGGCCTTGGCTCAGGTGGTGATGCTCTTGCCTCTGTGTCAGAAGGATGAGTTGAAGTCCCAGTCTCTTGACTCGAGCATGCGAATGTAAGGTGATCAGTACAGTACTGAGGAAGTTCTGCATTGTCCAGGGTGCTGCCTTTCAATGCAGCCTTTTGCTGCTAATTTATTTGGCATTGTTGGAATCATTCTGGTTAGTTGTCCATATCTTTATTTAGAATAAAGAACAGTACAGCACAAGAACAGGTCTCTTGCTGACACATGACAACTTTCTAAACTTAAAAATCTATTGTCTCCGTGCAGTCCATATCCATCTATTCCCTGCCTATCCATGCATCTGTCAAATGTTACTACTGTATCTGCTTCTATCACCATCTCTGGCAGTGTATTCCAGGCACTTACCATCCTCTGTATGAAAACAAAACTTCTTTCACATCTCCTTTAAACTTAGCCCCTTTTATCTTAGAAATTTCTGGGAAAAGTTTCCTGACTATCCATTCTATCCATGACTCTCAATTTTGCAAACTTCTATCAGATCTCCCCCTCAGTCTCTGACATTCAAGTGAAAACACACCAAGATTTTCCAATCTCGCCTCACTTTTGAAGATTTCTACTTTGCTGAACAAGTTACAGTAATAAGAAATGCTATTTATGTTATGCCTTTAATGTAAGGTAGTGGAATGACACTGTGCTTTGTAGGAATGTTATGGGACAAAACTCATTGACACTGAGCAGCATGCAGCATTAGGACTGAATATCAAAAGCTTGGTCAAAGTATTAGATTTTAAGCGTTGTCATGAAGCAGAAAGAAAAGACAGAATTTTGGACAGAAAATTCCAGAACATGGTGTCTAGGCAGCTGAAAACAAGGCTGTCAACAGCAGAGTGATTAAGTTTAGAATTGTTCATTAGGCTAGAATTTGAGGAATGCAGTGATCTGAAGTGGGATGCAGCACCTAAAGGGCTGAAGGATGTCACGGATGGGAAAAAGGTGTAGCCATGAAGCAATTGGAAATAAGGATGAAACTTTAAAAATAATGATTTCTTCAGAAAGAGCCAGTGTGGAGCAAGGTGTACAAAACGGATGGGTGAATGGAACTTGGAGGGAGTTAGAACACAAGTGGCAAAATGATCTTGAGATATGCTTGTGGAATAGTTAAGTCTAGAGGTAATGAGTGTGCATGGGGATTTCGCCAACAGATAGTCTGAGGCAAGACTGAAGTCGGTTAACAGGCGCCTTTCATGCTGTAGGTATGTAGTTCTGGGTCAAATATAATACCAGGTTTGTGGATTGTCTCATTGAGCGTCAGACATTTTCTAAGGGGAGAAATGGAAAGCGAATAGTTCCTATGAATCAAAACAATGGCTTTTGTATTGTGATATTTAACTAGAAAAGTTTTCAGTGCATCCAGTGTTGTGAAATGTTTTGTAACTTCTGTTGTTCATAGTTCATACCAGTTCATGGCCAGTTGACTCTTGTGCAGGCAATACAGGAGTCCCCTGTAGCCATTTCCCCTTCAAGTATGTTTTGTTTAGGGGGGAGAGCGCAGGGTGGTTAATAGCCTCTCGGAGGTAAGCAGCAGTCTGATCAGTGGTACCACCAATGGCTCTGTTGTACAGGAGGGAGGGTTGAAGTGTAGGCAAGCAGTTGTGATGGGGCACTCTATAATCAGGGTCACAGATTGGCGTTTTGCCCGTACATATGGCCGCAAGCGAGACACTGGGATGACATGTTACCTTCTGATGCTAGGGTCAAGGATGTCTTGGCGTGGGCACAGCATATTCTGATAGGGGAGGGTGAGCAGCCAGCCATCGTTTGTATTATTATTAACAATGTAGGCAGAAAGAGAGATAAGATGCTGCAAAGGGAATTTAGGGAGTTGGGTAGGAAGCTTAAAAAGCAGGAAGTATCTGGTTGTATTCTTGAGATTAGGATCACTGCCACATGCTCGTGAGGCCAGAGATAGGAAGATAATACAGCTGAATGTGTGTCTAAAAAGCTGATGTAAGAAGGAGGGCTTTAGATATCTGGATCATTGGTAGGACCAGGGTAGGAGGGACCTGTACAAGAAGGATGGATTGCACCAAAATTGGAGGGGCGCCATCATCCTTGCAGGGAGATTTGCTAGTGGTGTGATTGAGGGGAAGGTTGATAAGTCAACTAAGTAATAGGAAGAACAGGTAGGGGTGGAGTAACAAACGCAGCAGGACTGGTGGCCTGAAGTATATTTATTTTAATGGAAGTAGTAAAACAGGTAGGGCAGATGAGCTTAGAGCCTGGATTAATACATGGGGCTATGGTATTGTAACCATTACGGAAACTTCGTTGAGAGAAGGATGGGACTAGTAGCTCAGTGTCCCAGAATTTCAGTGCTTCGGGTAAGATAGAGTTGCATTACTGAGAATGGCACAGCTGTACTAAGAGACATCTTAGAGGGCTCATTTAGAGAGACCATATGGGTTCGCTTCAGCTGGCCCTGTATACCTCTTGGCTGTCTGCTGTGAGGTTAGAGTTTATTGCATGTTGTAAGAGCAAAGCAAACTGAATTAGATCAATCAGTCCCATAGCCTGCTCTGCCATCATCTAGATCATAGTTGATGTTTGACCTTAATGCTATTTTCATGCATTACCCCCACATCCCTGAAGTTGATGGATCTTTGTCTTGAATATATTTAATGACTGGCATTCTCTACTGCAGACTTGTGGATGAACAAAGGTTCACCACCCTGTGGATGAAAAAAATCCTCCTGGTTTTGGTCTGGCCCAGAGGTAGGGATACTATTGCAAGAGCCTATTCTGTGGCAAGTATATCCTTTCATGCTCCTGCCGTAGCAGAACTGAAATATGATGGGTGATAAATGATTGATAATTGATTTGTTACTTTGAAAAGTAATTTTTCAAAAGGGTAAAATAATTAGTAACTGTGCTAAATGAATCTTACTCCATGTTAAAATTGGTCAAAGCCCTGGAGACCTCCACCAACAGCAAAAGCAAATGTTACTCGGTCTTCATGCAATAACATGAAATGATAACAACTGAGGTCATACCTATCAGGAAAGATGCATCAGGCTGGGGCTCTTTCCTGGAGAAAATACTTCTGCTAACTGGTGACTAGCATGGATCTGTTGAACCAAAAGACATTTATCTGCATTATAAATTGATTTTAATTCTTTACATAAATCAGTTTGAATGCTTTCTCTGAGCCCTCAAAAGACTATTTCCCTTTATAAATATTGGAAGCAATTTGTGATTGAATTACACAACATATGCATACTCCAGCATACTAAATACAGCACATCCTGCTTTTGTGACATTGCATCACATGATGGTACTATTTCTTGATGTTTTTATGTAATATATTAGTGACTGCAAGGTTTTTAAAGAATATTTATGTAATGTACATTGCATTTTTTTTTGAAAATAGTAAATAGTTTGGAGGCAAATTGGATTAGCATAATTTCCAAACCTTTAAATATAATAAATTTTGTAAAATTTAATGAATTTGATCAACGGATATCCTCTAACTCTCTTAGAGAACGGCTCAACTCAAGGTAGCAGAATTGCATTATTTAGAGATTACTCTACACACTTTAGCAGAGAAAAAATTAACTTCATTGAAAAAGCATCTCAAACTTTCAATAATACGTTTTACATGTTTGCCTTGCTGTGATTCTGTATACCAGAAAAATATATTCAGGATCAAATTTGCCATTTCCTGAGACAAAGTTTAGCAGCATAGTTGTGTGTGTGACTTAAAAAGTCTAGCTTCCTCTGACAAAGGGATAAATGCTGGAAACCTGAAATAAGAACATGAAGTATTGAAAAACCTCTTGTCCTGAATGCACCTGTGGAGAGAGAAACAGTAATCAGTTCAGGTCAATGACCTCTCATCAGAACTGTTTTTCTCCATCCATGGATGTGCCATACCTGCTGAGCATTTTGAGCATTTTGAACATTTTGTTTTGTTTTTAATTTTGGTTTTCTGTGACCTGTTAATAAAAGAAAATAACTTGAAGTTTTAAAGAAAAAAATTTGTGTTTAAGCTTCACACTACCTGTTTGAATACTTCATACTACCTGTATGCAGTATTTCCACGCAGAGTTCTGTGCTGCAGCAATATCATTATTTTTACATTTCAAATCTTTCTTGGTGACTTAATTTACTTCGTATAGTATATTATTAGGGTGTTGGCATTAGTGGCCATCCCTGCTTGCCCCTGAAAATTGCTGGTGAGCTGCCTTATAAATTGTTTAGAAAGCATGGAATAAATGGTTCTTTTTCTACTGAAAGCATTAACAGCCTGTAATAAAACACCCTAGCTGCTTCAATAGGTGTATGATGGGGTAAAATTTGACACCCTGGATTTCTAACTGATTGCGTCTTGAATGGCTGGTTGATTTTGGAATTTGCTGTATAGAAATGTGCACACTCTCATGGGGACAGAATTCTTTTTGACAGATGGGAAGCAAGTTTGATTTTTAACGGAATAAAAATGAAACTTGAAATAATATCCTGCTACCTCTAGTCTGTTGAACTAATGCATTGTCCATTTCATGCCAGTCGTGTTAGTAATTTTAGTTTAAGCAAAGTGAAAGATTAAAAAAAAAACAGCCTTTCACTTGATCTGAAATGTGTAGCAGTATGTTAATGCATCAGTATACTAGACTGTCACAAGATGTGCTTTCTGAAGCCAAAAGTATGGTACAAATACACTGACCTTAAATTTTTCATGCAGATGTGATTTTTAAGGAGAGCCAGTGTTCCTATTTGTTTTAGCTTTTCTATGATTCTCACAAGTGGAGTCTCCCTCATGAGTTATCAACAGATTTTTCTTTTGAAGACACTGGTCTGTATTGTGTGGTCATGAAAAGCTGGATTTTTTTCTGCATTAATGGCCTACTCTAGGTCAAATATTTGACATAAGCACTATATTTTTTTCCATTGTAACACAACACTTTGTCCTACAGCATTTTCAGCTTCTGTTTTCAATTAAACCATGAACTGAAGAATTCATTCTATGAATATTTGTTGATTTCTTCTTACTTGACATGCATCATATTTGCAACCGCCATTTGTATATTTAAAAGCATTGCTCTCAAAATGTCTTTTGTAATTTTTATAGCCAAGTATAATCCGTGTGAATGAACTTCTTAAAAGTAATAATTTTAAGGTGTAAAGTTATTGAAAGGTTGGGCAATAAGTGGGTCATGTTGTCACTGGTGTTCTTTGGCTGCGAGGAATTGCCAGAATACTAGGCAGGAATTTAGCACCAAACTTTGATATTACTAGGTGAAATAAACGGTGGCCTTTATCCTGTGACCATTTTACCCTCTACCGGTAGAGCTTAGACTGGGACCTCTGGAACTGTGGCTTAAACATATATGTATCACTATACTGTTCAATTAGTTACAATTTTAGTTTTCTAAAGGCAAGCTTTATGTTCTTGCCTCAAGAAGCCTTCTGAACTTGCCTTGTCAAATTGCTTCCTTGCTGAGACTATTTCTATTACAGTCAATTGCTCTGAAGTTTTGGGATTTCTGATAAAGCTCAAAAGCAGGAAGTTGCTGTCAGAATACTTCTTCTTTTTGTAAGGGTTCTAATTGAAGCCAAAGCAGCTGACATCTGCTTTTCAGGACTAACCCAAATTATATGGGTTATTTCCTTATTGACAAGCCAATTGAAAAAAAGACTTTTCTGAAGTTATCTGTGGTAAAACTTGAATTATTTTCAGATTTGGGTTTTAAGAAGTGAATATTAAATTTTACATTTTCCTTCAGTGTCTTATGTACATTTGGTGAGTTGGGAACAGTTGAGTTTTCTTTGCAATAAAAACAGAAAATGCTGGAAATAACTTATCTCCATCTAAATAAAAAACAAAAGAACTGTGGATGCTGTAAATCAAGAACAAAAACAAAGCTGCTGGAAAAGCTCAGCAGGTTTGGCAGCATCTGTGAAAGAAAAAACAGAGTTAACGTTTTGGGTCTGGTGAAAGGGTCCTGAGGAAGGGTCACCGGACCCGAAACATTAACTCGGTTTTTTCTTTCACAGATGCTGCCAAACCTGCTGAGCTTTTCCAGCAACTTTGCTTTTGTTGTTGTCTCCAACTAAGTCCTGAAAATTGGGGGCATCGTTAAGTGATTCATTGTAATCAATTAATGTTAAAATCAGAGCTGGATTCCTTTGGACTTTTTGTGCCTGGGGGAAAAAGAAAATGTATGGGTTGTTGTGCTGTACCATGTAAATGCAGCAGTGTTCCTAACTGGCAAAACAAAAACAAATCACTGAAGTTAACAGAAATATTATATGAATTCAAATTAGACAACACTTGCCAGTCTGTCTGTCTTGAGCAGCCTCTTTGGTCATGGGTGACTTGCTTTCACTCTTTGATGGGTGGCGAGAAGGTTAATAAATTTAATGTGTAATCTCCCAGACACTGCCATGTGTGGGCAGATGTTACTTGGAAGGACTGTTAGGTGAGTTGCTTGGAGCTAATTGCACTGTCCATTTTAACCACTGCATGTTCCTGACCAAATTTCTTCCTAGCAGCAAGCTCGATGCCGCTATTTGCTGGGTACAGTATTTATTGCTTATGTTTGCAATGGAATGGAGTAAAAATCACTAGTGTGAAGTAAGAAACTTTAAAATGGCTTATCTTTCTCATCAGTTCTCTCATTGGCTTTAAAATGGCTCCTCTGCCTCATCTGCTATGTACAAGGAGTCTGCTTTTTTTAAATTTATTCATATGATGAGGGCTGTTGGCTAGGCCAAAATTTATTGCCCAGGGGGCAGCTAAAAGTCCACATTTCCCTGGGTCTGGTGTCACATGTAGACCAAGTAAGGATGACAATTACCTTCCCTCAAGGACATTTGGTGAACCAGATGGGTTTTTCCAACAATTGACGATGAATTCATGGCCATCATTAGACACTTAATTTCAGATTTTTATTGAACTCAGATTCCACTATCTGCTGTAGCAGGATTTGAACCCAGTTTGAATCCAGCAGAATTCTGGAACATTTCCTGGGCCTCTGGTTTAACATTCCAGCAATAATACTACTAGGCCATCACCTCCACTAAGTATTTTTCACTGAAACAAGTTGTGTGTCCTTGACTTTCTCAGCTCAGTCATGACTGGCACCCTGCTGTTAGGAGGAGTGGGAGGATGGCTGAAGCCCTACAGCTAGCCATGCACCACTGTCCCACCTTCTGGAGGTAGTAATGGTCAGCAAGAAGCAGTCCTGTGGCCTCGCAGAGATGCTGTCAGTCAGCAGCTACAAATGTGGTCATAGACAAGCAATGGAAAGCTTGGGATGAGGAGCAGACTTGGGTCACAGTGAGAGAGCCATGCCAAAATAACACCAGTTAGGTCATATTGAACGATGTTAAAATTAATCTTGTGACATTGAATGAGATTACCGGCCCTGTCAAGTTATGAATGTTCAAGTGAAAGTGTTAAATGGGCAAATTTAAAGGAGGACTTGCTCTATTGGTTTTAGTACTGTCGATTAAAAACATTACTTCAAGGCTTACTTTATTGATCTTTACTGAAGGCTGCTAAGTCACACCTGCACATTAACTTTTCAAATAGCCTGCAGCCAAGTAAAGATCACAAAGATGATTTCTGGTGTAATGAGCACTGTAATTGTGCAGCATTTTAATTCTGCCTTTCAGAATATCAGATTTGAATTTTATAGAACTGTTATCATCTGAGGGTCACTAATTATTTTGTGACTGATACATTTTTAGATTTGATGGATGGCATTAGCAGTTTGTGAAAGTATTTGGCTTTAGTTTTGTCTTGCTTGCCAAGACCTGCAAAGACTGGAAGAACTTGTTCAGATTACTGGATGCTATGAAAAATCTATAAAGCACAGATTGTCAGCTGATTAGTGCCTTCATCCCGATGCACTCGAAATTTGCGTACGTTTGTGATTGCCGGTTGCATGTCGTACATGGAGATTTTTTTTGAAACATCCTGTCAAAGTAGATGAGCAAAGACATCTGAAGGTTGGATGCGATGTTGCGGAGGGAAGTGCACAAACATCAGAGTCAGCTGACTGGCTGTGAGCTGTGAAATGTCAGGAATAGACCATTTAGCCCCGGAGCATTTTCCACAATTTATCACAGATGATCTGTCCCCTAACTCCATGATGTCTAGTTTGCAAAAATACATCAATCTAATGAAAATTAACAATCAATTCAGATACTATTGTTTATGGTTAAGAATGTCAACCCTTCACTGTCCTTCGCATGGATAGGTGATAGCCTAGTGGTATTATTGCCAGCCTATTAATCCAGGGACCCAGGTAAAGTTCTGGGGACCCATCATGGCAAAGGATGGAATTTGAATTCAATAATAATCTTGTCTATAAGAGTCTGACCATAAAACCATTGCCAATTGTCAGGAAAAACCCATCTGGTTCTCAGATTTCCTTTCCTAAAGGACATTAGCCATCCTTACCTGGTCTGACTTGCATGTGACTCTACCCACAACAATGTGGTTGACTCTTAACTGCCCTCTGGGCAATTGGGGATGGGCTTTTCAGTCTGATGATTTGCTGTGCCGCTCATTAAACAATGGGCTAAGAGTGTTTTGGTCCTCGGCTCTGCACACATTGGTAAGTGGGTCTTCTAATTTATTTGCCAAACTGGATATTGTGATTGTTAGGCAAAATAATGTATCTGTTATGACGCTGTGGTAACTGAAAGCTGACATGCCTCATGTTAGGATGCTGCCTTTTAGAACCAAAGCATGACTCCTGTTTTACGTACTTAGTCGTGTGAGACATATAATTCAGTTAGGGCAGAGTGCCTTCAGATTGCTGAAATATCCAAATTGTAGCTGACCAATTTAGTTGTCCCTTTTTAATTATGTTTGATTATTATTTTGCTGAAACAGTGCCCTTGAATGTAAGTTCTGTCATATATTTATAATATTATATAATGAAGAGTTTACTTATGCTGTTTGGAAATTTTGTACCTTGTCTACTAATTGCAGTAATTTTCAGTTGCGAGTTGTATCCCAAAGTTTGAAGGACTTGAGTGCTTTGTGTGTCTCTGGATATGTTTTTCCCTTGCTTCAGTTCTGATAATATCAGAACATCTTGCAGATTTCTTTGTTTGTTAATGGGGCTAGGTTACAACTATAACAACAAAATTGAGTCACTTTATGGTGGTTGTAGCGGTGAAATTAAATTTCTCAGTTGGAGAGAGTAAAGAGAATTAAATAGATCACAATGTTTTCAAAACTACTATTTGGAAGGAAGATTCTAAATAACTGCTTGACCCTGTGAAAATAACATACTGTGGACAAGTAAAGTTGCTCTTTGCTCGCTGGTATTACGCAAATAGTGTTTAGTATTTATTCTCCACGTGTTCCCACCCAGTTCTAACTAGTGAAGTGTTCTTCTATAATGTGTGAATATCCAATGGATGGGACTGTTCTGATATAACTGTGCTTAACTGCCCAGCTATTCTGATCTTTTACTTTGTCATGGAGAAGCACCAACTACTTTTTGGCATCTTCAGACACCACTACTTCTGGAGCAAAGTTGAGGGGTAAATAGCCTACTAATGTTCCCGTTGATCCTAGGATCACCGTGCATCAGCAATTTTTGTAAACTGGAGTTTACATAAGGAGTCATTTTTAAAACCCTGGTATATTCAGTTTGATTTGAGCGCAACCTCACAATTGGGTGTAGTTACTGCATGTTAATAGTTTAAACAGATGTCTAAATTAAATGGTTGAAGTTGACCTTCTTGAGCAGAGTAACCAAAATGAATCTAAATTTAGTCTTTCAGACTTGAGACCTCGTACAGTAAATAGACAGTTAGAACTTATACATGGAAATTACTCTAATTCCCAGTTGTCAGTCATGAATAAATGGCATGTAATGTGGATGTTGTCATAGTGTATATTCCACTGGATTTTTATAGCAGTTTATATGAAGACTCGATTAACATGAGATCCCTGAATTTAACCCATGTCAAGGTCATAAATGTGGTTGAGCTGTTACTTGGAGAAAATTAATTTATGCAATGGAAACACGAGTCAATTTTAAGCTTTGCCCAAGCTTATTTTTAAGAGGATATACAAAGAAGTAAACCACTGTGTTTTTGTTCGAGAGCTTTTAATTTTAGTCTTTTTGAGAAATGGACTTGAATATAATGGGAAGATTAGCCATGTGACTGTGCAGCTGTAAAATCTGAAACATTGATGTGTTTGCCAAGTCTGTCTTTCTATAGAAAGAAACAATTAACATTTTAGGTCTGTGATCTTTCAATATAACGACTTATTTCAAATTTCCAGCATCTGGAGTGGTTTGCCCCATTCTTCCCGTGCCCCTACAAACCTTTTTGCTTGAAATATGCATTCAGTTCCCTTTCAAAAAACTTAGTGAATCATCGTCCACCACCCTTGCTGGCAATACATTTAGGATCACCATAATTCTGTTTAAAATGGATTCCTTAACGTCTTGGGTATTTTGACTTTCATCTTAAGTCTTAGTCCTTTGGTTACCAATTCTCTTGCCACTAGAAACGGTTGTTTCTTATTTGCTCTATATCTTAAAACTTCATGATTTGATATACCTTTCATCAAATTTCTTCTTGACCTTCTCTGCTGGAAGGAGAACAACCATAACTTTTGCAATCTTCATGTAACTGAAGTCGCTCATCACTTGTATCAAAGTAAATCCCCTCTGCATTATCTTTAAGACCTTGCTGACTTTCCTAATGTGTAATGCCTGGGATTGGATGCAGTATTCTAGCTGGGGTTTAGTCAGCGTTTCATCAAAGTTTAGCATAGTCAGGTATTGATATGAGAACAGTAAAAATGTAATCTGAAAGTAATGACATCCGAGTATGCTGACTATAGTCCTAAACCTTTGGAATGACTCCACTGTAAAAGGGCATTTAGTTTACTGCTTTAGATCTAGAATGAAGAAGGTGCCACTGTGGCCAGTGCTCTCAGTACCTTTTGGTTTTGTGTGAAATACAGTTGAGCAATCCTACCTTCCAAATTGATGTGTAGGTCGTAATTTCTTATTCATTGGCAATACCTCTGAAAGGCTACGAGGGTGATTGACTTAACAAATGTGCATATCGGTGTAAGGAGTGGTCAAAAAAATTGGTACATGTAAATTAAACTTTAATCTGATATTCCTGACAGCTGATTAACCTAATATTCCTTGGGTAGGCGATAGCCTAGTGGTATTATCATTGGACTGTTAATTCAGAGACTCGGATGATGTTCTGGGAACCCAGGTTCGAATCCTGCCATGTCAGATGGTAGAATTTGAATTCCATAATAAATCTGGAATTAAAAGTCTAATGATGACCATGGAACTATCGTCAGTTGTTGTAAAAACCCATCTGGTTCACTAAATGTCCTCCACATAGTCTGACCTACATGTGGCTCCAGACCCACAGCAAGGTGGTTGACTTTTAACTGCCTTCTGGACAACTAGGGATGGGCAACAAAATACTTGCCCAGCCAGCTATGCTGACTTCCCGTGAATGAATTAAAAATAAACATGAAAACGCTTGATGCTCTAGCTAAGTCCGGAAATGAGCAAATCTTCCATTCCCTGGCACAACTATCTTTCACTTTAATAGGTACGGTAAGTTTCAATGATTGGATTCAGGCTGCTCAGTTAGTGTTTGGAGATGTGCTGTTTTGGTATTTCAGTAGAGCTCTTGATTATTTCAGGTGTTACAGTATAGTAATAACTGAAATTCAGCAAAGTAAATTTGCAGCTGTCAGTTGAAAAACGTCAGGTGTTTTAAATAGTCAAACTGCATTATTAATTTATAAGCCGTGACATACTTCAACATCATGAGTATGCTATTTCAGTACTGTATTGTATGTTAAGTTGTGAAGTTTGTGTTGGGATGGATTAATAGACATTCAAATGAATGTAAGAACGAACAAACATTTTAACTTGTTAACCCTCGGGCTGAAATAAACTTGATTCTGAATAGAATTTAATTAAATGTTTTGTGTTCATTAAGATTAAATGCTTGAAGGGTTCTATTTAAAAAAAAAATTAGATGCCTTTTAAAAAATAATGTCTCTTTATGTCCCAACTATAAGTAATTTACAGAACTGTAATTCCACTAATTAGAGTAGGCGGACAGAGGTTATAAAGAATAGTAATTTGTTTTAACTGATTTGTAATGAGAAAAGCTGGATTAGTTCAGTAGTACAATACTTTTGCTTTTGTTGTACAAAATACAATCGTTTATTAATCAACAGTGCAGTTCAGTCAATGGAATGCTCAACTTTTCGTTGATGCTGTGTCATATACTGTAGTTTTAAATCGCTTGGGGTTTTACCGGCTGCTTTTTTTTTCTTGATTCAGTTCTGTCTTTGAATAGGGTAGGAGTGCAGTTAGATTATGCTTGTCTTCAAGCCCATTTAATTATTTCCACTTTAGCTGGAGGACATTGTGCAAATCAATTTCTGAATTGTTTATATATAAGTATGAGCTTTTTTTATTGCAAGCTTGAACGTTTCAGTAAATCAAAGTACAATCATTTTTCCCTAATAGCTAAAGAAATGAGGAATCTATTACAGTAAACTGACCGTGATAACAGAACAGACAAATGTAGATCAGTGGAAGAGAACCAGAAAATCTAGAATAGAAATATGATGGAAACTGGTGGCCATGCAGTGGATCTAAATTGTAGTTTGTAGTTGCAACTTAAAAAGAAATGTACCCACTTCTAGAACGTGGGTTTCTTTGAGAAGGTGGTGGTGAGCTGCCTTTTTGAATCTGCAGTCTACATGCTCTGTAAGTTGACTCTCAATACCCTTAGGGAGCAAATTCCAGGATTTTGACCCAGTGACCTATGGTGATGCCAGTTGGTCCAGCTGGTTTCATTTCTTTTGTAGTGTTTTGATAAAATTGAGTGGCTTGCTGGGACATTTCAGAGGGCAGTTGAGAGTCATCAATGTTGATATTGATCTGGAGTTGTGTGTAGGTCAGACCAGGCGAGGATGGCAGATTTCCTTCCCTGAAGGACCTCAGTGAAACAGATGGGTTTTTCCAGTCGACAATGGTTTCACGGTCATCAGTAGATTGTTAATTCTTAACTTTTTTTTATTGAATTCAAATTCATCTGCCATGGTGGTATTCGAACCTGGTCCTCTGTCAGCTGAATTTCTGTATTAATAGTCCAGTGATATTACTATGAGGCCATCGCCTCCCCATGATTTATTTCATGTAGAAATTTTATTGATGTGTTTCCATGTTGTGTGTATTTTTTAACTACGTGAGTAATCTTTTTGATTTTCCCAGACAGTTGGTCAAATGGGTAATGATAATTGTTTAACAGAGACAAGATCTGACTCGCTCATAAATAAATCGGGCTATTCCAGCTAATCAGAATTTTAGATTCTGGCATATTTTCAGAAAACTGGATTCTCTGGTCTTTTTGTTGGCCCACTTTTGACTATGCACAATATTTTAGGACTGTTAAATTTGAGTTGAATCTCTTGTAGAAACAATTGAATGTTAAGAAACAAATTATTCGTTGATTTCTGTGTACTGAATATGGATGACTTTCTCAGAATCATGAATGTGAGCTGCTATCAGTCAGAATTTTGTAAGGGCTTTGAAATGGTGTTCTAAGTTTTTTTAAAAGATAAAGTCGCCGTAGTCCTACCGAGTCATACGACTGCTCTCTTATCAAAGAGGGTCCCCAAGCCTCAGGCACGGGGAGAGATTGAGAAGGCGAGTCCTTCGTGGTAACCTCAGTCGGTGTGGGAGTTGAACCCATGCTAATTTCTGAAAGCTGTTGCTCTGTCTTTTGTTACAATCCGGAGCTCTATCTTTTTCTTTACAGCTTGACAGTGCAAGTAGGGAAAATTAGAGAAACTGTTATAAAAAATTTAATATCAGAGCACTTAAAAAAACAATGACAGGATTGAACTGTCAGCTTGGATTTATAAAAGGGAATTCATGCTTGACAATTCCATTGGAATTTTTTTTCAGGGTGTAACTAGTAAAAGTGAGAAGGAGGAAACTTGTGGTGGATGTGGTTTACTGGAACTCTCCAAATGGGTTTGATAAGATTCCATGTAAGAGGTAAGCACATAAAATACTAGCACGTGGAATTGGGAGTAGTGTGATGACATGGATAGAGACCTGACTGGTAGACAGGGGCCAGAAAGTAGGAGTAAATGTGTCACTTTGAGTAACAGTCAGTGACCAGTGGGGACTCCAGGAATCTGTACTTGGACTCAAGTTATTCAAAATGTATATTAATGATTTGGATGAGGGAGCTAAATGTAATATTTCCAAGTTTGCAGACAACACAAACCTGGGTGGGAATGTAAACTGAGAGGAGAATGCAGAGGTGCTTCAGTATGATTTGGACAAGTTCAGCAAGTTTACAAATGCATGGCTGATGTCGTATGTAATGTGATAAATGTGAGGTTATACACTTTGGTAGCAAAAACAGGAAGGCAGATTATTATCTGAATGGTGATAGATTGGCGGTGCAACAAGACCTGGGTATCCTTCTACACCAATTGCTGAAAGTAAGCATGAAGATGCAGCAGATGGTAAAGACAGCAAACGGTATGTTGCCCTTCATAGTGATGGATTTGAGTACACCTGCAATTCCACAGGGCCTTTGCTGAGATTACACCTAACATATTGTGTCCAGTTTTGGTCTCCTTACCTAAGGGAGGATGTTCTGGCTACAGAGGGAGTTCAACAAAGATTTACCAGACTGATTCCTGGGATGGCAGGACTGATGTATGAAGAATGACTGGATCAGTTAAGACTTGTATTGGCTAGAATTTAGAAGAATGAGAGGACATCTCATGGAAACGTACAGGTTCTAACTGGACTAGATAAGGTAAATGAAGGAAGGATGTTTCCAATGACCAGGAGTCCAGAACCAGGGGGTCATAGTCTAAGAATATGGGATAGACCATTTAGATTAGGAGAGTTCTGTTAACTCACTGAAGGGATATGGGTGTCGCTGATGATCAAACGACTATTGCCTGCCCTTTGTTGCTCTTGAGAAGGTGCTGGTGAGCTGCCACCTTGAACTGCTGCAGTCTGAGTGTTGTATGTTGATCCACAAAGCTTTTAGGGAGGCAGAATTTTGACCCAGTGACTTTGAGAGAACAGTAATATATTTCCAGGTCTGGAATTTATACTACATCTGTTAATATTTGAGTTTAGGACAGAATTGGGCTTTTAAACCAACTGGGTGTGCACCTGTTTGCGTTCTGCCCGAGCTGCCTCCAACCCCTTGCCATTTAACTCTATCGGCATACTCTTCCATTCCATTCCCCTCCTTATCTAGCTTGCTTTTAAGTGCACCTGTACTATTTGCTTCAATGACCCCTGTTGGTAATGCATTCCATACTTCCATTGATTAAAGAAATTTCTCCTGAATTCCCTATTGGACTTTATAAATCTAATCTTCCTCATAGTCTCGACTTTGGCCTTCCCCAGAAATGGGCCTTGAAGGGATCACACTGATCTTCCTTCTTCTAAGGAAAAGAAGCACAACTTGTTCAATTTTTCCCATTGATTTAACGGCAGTTGTTATATCATCCTTTTGGATTTTCTTTTGCCCTTTTCTGATGCCTTGTCCTTTTATAATATGGAATCAGAACTGGGGCACACTTCCAGATGTTTTCTAACCAAGGTTCACAATTAATACAGTATTGGAGTAGGCTATTTGGCCATCTTGACTGTGCTGGCTCTCAAAAGATGCTATTCAGTTAGTGCCATCACTGCGAAACTCTGCACGTTCATTCTTATTCAGCTCATCCAATTTCCCCTTGATTGTTTTGATTTAACCTGCCTCCTGCACACACTCTGGCATTGCATTCCGGATGATGATTGCTGTGTAGAAAAAAGGTTTTCGTAAAGTCATTGCTTTTGTCAATTACTTGAAATCTATGCCATATTGATCTCAAATTTTTCACAAATGGGCACAATTCTCCATGGGTTTAATGTAATTTCTCTATTTTTAAAAAATCTATTCTTCTAGAAATGAAGTCTAATACTTGGTTTGCTTAATTTTTTAACCTTTATTTCTATCTTGTGATTCGAGTATCTGCATTCCTGGAACCCTTTGCTTCTCTACCCCATTTGGATTCTTCTTTTTAAAGGACTGTGGCTTTCTTAATCTGTTTACCAAAAATGCACCATCTCACATTTGTCCATGTTGAAATTTGTGCCAATTGAACACTCTTCCTAGCAAGCTTCATGATCTCTATATTCTGCAAGATCCCCTCAAAAATGTGGTGTCATATGTAAGTTTAGAAGTTGTACATCTTATTCCTGAAATCTAACAGTGAACAACAGTAAAATAAAGCACAGAACTGTTGGTGCTGAAAATCTGAAATGAAAACCAAAATTGCTTGAGAAACTCGGCAGAACTGGCAGTGTCTGTGGAGAGAAAGCAGATTTAATGTGATAGGTCTGGTGAGCCTTGTTCAGAGCTCTGAGTTCTGAAGAAGGCCCACTGGACCCAAAAGTTTAACTCTGCTTTCTCTCCACAGATCATGTTAGACTGCTTGTGTTTCTCCAACACTTTGTTTTTGTTTGTTACATTTCCACCTTCCTTCAGTTCTGAAGAAGACATGTTTGTCAGACCTGACCGTCAAATTTTATAATATGATCCTAGACCAGATCACCAAATTGTTATGATCTGGTTAAGGACCAGTAACCTTTATTTTTAAAATACACAAAAGGTGTGCTCAGGGACTTGTGAAGAAAGTGCAGCCACAAGATTCCACCGTTATGTACAAACAAGACTGTACTATACAAGTTAAAACTGTGCTATAAAAGTTATAATCTACAATACATGTAACCCTTATTTCCAGTACTTGGATATAACATAGTCATACAGCATGGAAACAGACCCTTCAGTCCAACCAGTCCATGCTGAAAAAAATCCCAAACTAAATTAGTCCCACCTGCCTTTTCCTGGCCCATATCCCTCCAAACCTTTCCTATTCATGTAGTTATTCAAATGTCTTTTACATGTTCTAATTGTGCCACCATCCACCACTTTCTCAAGAAGTTCATGCCGCCCTCTGAATCGCCCTCTTTTTTTTTTTAGACATTACTCCATGTTTTTTTGAAATCTGTCTCCTCTCATCTTAAAAATGTTCCCCCAGTCTTGAAATCCCCCCATCCTAGGGTTAATGCTTGGTGTCTTTTCCCTATCTATACCCCTCGTTATTTTATAAACCTTTATAAGGTCACCTCTCAACCTCCCACACTCCAGTTAGAAAAAGTCAAAGCCAATCCAGCCAGTCTTTATAACTGAAACTTTCCATACATGTGGTCTACATGGATAACATTCTGTGATTCAACACCCCATCACAAGCATCAAATAGCAAACGCAATCAAGAGAGATCCACTGACACAATGGGTCCTTAAATCTCGTTAAACTTCCCAAAGGGTTGCAGGTCTTCACTTTTGCTGATTCAACCTTGAAGCTCCCCCTCAAATTTATTTTGTCATTATCTACCTCAACTGCTCCTGCTCTGGTTAATCACACTGGTGTCCTAAATTCATGCTCCCCAAAACACTGAAAATTACTCTCTAGTATTATTCACGACTCTAACTTTAGCTGATAGCTAAATTCACAAAGCTTAAAAATTGCTCTGGGCTTTGAGCTCTAATCTTGTATAGATGTATGAAGCAAATATGGCTTGAGATTTTCAGCCCCTTCTCTCTTACCTTCACTGCAGTAGTATTGCTTGCCAGCTTCTTCTAAGCTCCTAACAGCATCTCTCAGTACAGAGTCAATGATGTTCCCACTTTCTTGACTCGCCAGGGCTACTGAGTCCTACTGTCAATTCTTAACTGCCTTCTAATCTCTAGAACTTGTTTCCTGAATTGTTTCTAACAGCACAGTGCCATCCAATTGCTCTTGACTCATTCCCAATAGTACAGCTAACAGCCTAACATGGCAGTTCTATCTGTCTGCCTCTTCAGCTCTGACTCCATAACTGTTTTTCACTGCTGTTCAAACTGTCCTGAGTGACTTTTTGAAAGCCTGGCAATAAGTTCTGACATTATTAGGCAGAATTGGATGTTGCCACCCACTTGGAATTCCCTGTACTCCTGAAAGTTAGTGTTTCCATTTTCGCAGAATACTGGCTTTTATCACAAATAATGCATACGAAAGGATTAATCACATTTAACTCCGATGTTAGCCCTGTTTTTTGCCCTAGGTACTGCCTGAGCTGCTAAGTACTTCCATCTCTTGGTTTTTTTTTACCTCTGCTGTCTTTCGAGACATCTGGTTGCTTGTGCAATTAAATAATTCACATTAGAGGTACATTTGTTTTAAAATAAAGTAACAACACTGGTGTGTGCACTGGAACAAACCTGACCTAAAATATAATTATTCATGTTCAAGTTAAGTATTTATGATTGATATAGTTCACTATTTTCTGGGATTCAGTTTTATTGGTACAATGTTCCTTAGTGGTTAGGTTGCATTGTAAATTAGCTTACTGTTATGGAAAGCAATTACTACTTGTACAATGAAATTTTCATTAATTGAAGCTTATTAACCAAAGTTTCCAGGCTTGCTGCCGATGTGTGATGCAATATTCAGGAAGTAACTTCCTAATTAAATAATTCCCACGTGTTGAAGATGTATTTGAGGCAAATTTAAAATAAATGCTTGGTATATTTCATGTATCAAGAAGACTCCTAATATTTAAGGTTCTGGCAAAGATTTGTAGCTTGGGTTGTGGTTGAGGTTGTTGACTGGCTTGCCGAGCTGGCTGGTTATATTTTAGATGTTTCAACACATGCTAGGTAACATCATCAGTGCAGCCTCCGATGAAGCAATGTTATTCTATTCAATTTAGTATTTATATGATCCAGTTTGTTGACGTGTTTTGTCATTTTCTGTTTTTTTTTTTGCAAGGGTTTGTATATGGGGTATAATTCCACATGTTTATTGATGGAGAACCAGGCCTCTAGGAATTCCCATAAGTGTCTATGGTTGGCTTGAGCTAGGATGGTCATGTTGTCCCAGTTAAATTGATGGCCTTCATTGTCAGAGTGTACTGAAATGAGGGAAAGTTTGTTGTATCGTTTTGCTGCTAGCTGGTGTTCATGTATCCTGATGGCTAGTTTCCTTCCTGCCTGGCCAATGTAATGTTTTTGCATGGTATTTTGTACACTATGTTGGTCCTGCATGTCATGGGTATGGGGTCTTTGGTCCTTGTAAGTGTTTGTCGTAGTGTGGCGGTGGGTTTGTTGTGTGCTATCCTGATTCCAAGTGGTCGTAGGAGTCTCGTTAGTTCTGATATGTTCTTGACATGTGGTAGTTTGGCCAGTGTTTAGGTGGTATTGTGTCCTCTTGGTGTTGTCTATCTAGTAGGCATCTGCAGATGAAGTTGGGGTATCCATTGATAGCGAAGACCTTGTATAGGTGCTCTTCCCCTCCTTACGAAGCTCAGGTGGGTTGCAGCTCATTTATATAGTGTCCTTAACACAGCTTTGTTTGTGGACATTAGGGTGACTGCTGTGGAAATTGAGGATTTGATCAGTGTGGATTGCCTTCATGTATACGTGGTTTGGAATTCCCTATTCATCACTTTGTTCTACCCTGACGTCTAGGAATAGAAGTTGATTGCTGTTTTCCTCTTCTGTTGTGAATTTGATCCTGGTGAATATGTTATTGATGAAGTGGTGTGTCTCTTCTAACTTAGTGCGTTTAATGATGACTTCATCTACTGATGTCATCCACCGCCTACTAGATAGACAATACCAACAGGACACAATACGACCTAATACACCAGCCTCTCTACAGTTTGGAAAAAATGAGCGCACAGGCTCCGTTTCCTTTTTAAATATGACAAACCTGTAGTCACAGGGATCAGTCTAGTGAACCTACATTGCACAATTCCTAATGCAAGGAGGTTGAACTGCACATATTGCTTCGGGTGTTGTCTTGCTCAAGCTTGATACAATTGCAGAAAAATCTCTTTATTCCTAATTTCAAATCTGTTTGCAATTAAAGATAAAAGTTCCAAAAACCTTCCTAATTGCTTGCTGTACCTGAATGTTGGTTTTCAGTGACTGATGTACAAAGACAACCAGGTCCCTTTTGGATGTCAAACTTTCCAAATGCTGTAAAATTAAGGGTATGTTTCTTCATTTTCTCGGAGTGGATAACTACTTCATGTGGTCAGTATAACTTAAATGGGCTGGAAATATTAAAGTAATGATCTTTGCTCCGATCACATGGGAGTGAGCCAAGTTTTCCCTGGCTCTATGTTAAATGTCCCCCATTCTCTGCCTGTTCTGATTCATACTATGATGCTCAATTGGAAAGCTGTCCTGGAATCTTCTGTACATGCTGCTAAAATTGTCGCAGTCCTAGAGCTAGTTTTGCAATTCTTTCTCATGTGGCAATGAGATGAATTTACTTATGTAAACAGGGTGCAGACTCATACACTGAAGTTTAAATTAAAAAGCAACAAGTTAATGTATCTTTTTCAAGCATCTTCTTAAAAAGCTATTTAACCATTCAGACAGCAAGAACTGCAGATGCTGAAGTCAGAGATAACAGTGTGGAGCTGGAAGAACACAGCTGGCCAGGCAGCATCAGAGAAGCAGGAAATTTGACGTTTTGCGTTGGGACCCTTCTTCAGAAATGGGAAGGGGGAATGGAGCTGGGAAATGAATAGAGAGAGGAGGGGTGGGGCTGGGGAAAGGTAGATGGGATGGTGATAAGTGAGTGCAAGTAGGGAGTGGTGGGGATTGGTCAGTGAGATGAGTGGGTTAGATAGGTGGGAGATAAGCTCCTCTGATGCTGCCTGGCCTGCTGTGTTCCTCCAGCTGCACACTGTTGTCTCTATTTAACCATTCCCTTCTTTGTAGATGGATCAAGTTTAAAAAAAGTATTTTGAATGAGAAAACCAGCAAGTTGAGACTTATCTTGCACACAGAATTCCAGATTTAAATGTGTCAACTGCTGTTTGTTACAGTTCTTAGCAACTCTGCCTCTAGCTGGAGCTTGCTGTGAGATTGGTATCAAAAGCTGGACCCGCTAACATTGATTTTGCACGATCTAAAAGCAGCTTTAACTGGGCTTTGATAGTTGCTTGAACCAGGGCTGTAATGAGGTCAGGAGCCGAGTGGCCTTAGCAGGACCCGAACTTAGAGAGAATGAGCAGTTATTGCTAAGCAATTGCTGCTTAAATTATTACAAATGAAATCAACAAAATCTTTAAAATAACGCTAATTTTTAATATCTTATCTGAGTACAGTTTGAGAGTCCCAATCATACTATAGCTTTATTTAGAAGACTGCCTTACTATCGTGATCATTATGGCATTTCTCCACTTCTCTCCAACCACTTTGTAGTTGTGTATCAATGTTGCTGAGGTCTTTGTATATCCTCATGTAGCTCCATCCTCCACTACCTTACTGAATCGTCCTTGCCTCCCTACATCCCTATGTCTTTTGTGTTCCTTTCATCAGCTGTGCTGTCACTTGTAATTATCTCCTTAGTTACAGTTTATCCTTGCTTTTTTGACATGTTCATTGCCTACATTGCCTGTAAATTTTCTTGCTGCTATACAGACTTCCAAGGTTCATATGTGGCAGTGGCTTCTGAAACCCATATGTCATGTGTAGAACCTCTGCAGCTGTGCAGTTTAGAGGGATCATTGCAATCATCACTCTTCCCCTACCAGCCTATTCCAAAATTGAATAGATTGGGTTTTTCTCTCTTAAAGTTATGGTTGGCTTCTTAGCTGTGTGATACTATCCCATTTCAATAACATTTGCCACTTAGCATTTGTACCTAGCAGTGGAGGAAAATACTGAGGAAAGTTTTTTTTGTTTCTGCAATCATAGACCATGTTTATGTTGTACAAGGACGTTGCCCTTGTAATTCAACCTTGCAGAAGCCAGCAACATATTAGTACTGAAAATGTTCTTGCCTTTCACAGTTGTACAGGTGTTTTGGGGACAGGGAAGAAGATTGAGGAGCTGTACTACTTTGAGTCAGGAACTTCAACAGCTTTTAAAAAAAAAAACTTGGAAAAGCTTGAAGCGCGAGGAGCAAGTTGATTTTATTAGAATTAGATTTTTATTGTCATGTGTACTCAAGTACAAAGTCACCATTCTCCATTTTAAAATATAGTATCAAAATGTTAAAAAAAAAAAGAAACAGAGCCAAAAGAAAAATGTCCAGATCTTAAAGTCCTTATCCAAAAAAAAGGCAAAAGTCCAGATTTTAAAGTCTTATTTCCCTGAGCCTAGCCATGACCTAAAGTTTTGGTCAGCCTCCTCCTGGGACATGCTGCACCAATTGCCTTTGCTGCTGCCACTGCTCGCTGGAATGAGCCATCTCTGTTGTCACTGTTTAGAAGTTTGGTGCTGCTAATTTACTAAAATGCAGTAATTGAGAATCCACTTGTCCTTCTGTTGACTTGAGCCTATTCAGAGGATTTAAAAATTGATCATACAGCTAGCTCATTGTCACTGAGCTATATATTTGTATTTTTAGTAATATTGTAATCTTGATTGACTTGCAATAGCTGTCTGAATGTGATTTATTATTTATGTTTTGTTCACTTGCATTTTACAGTGAGTGGAACAGTAAAGTGCAGTGGAAAGTTTCAACAGTCACCGCAATCTGGCACCATCTTGAATAGTTTAAGGATAAAAGATACAACTGAAAGAGTCCTAATCCCTGAGCTGGCTCACCAACGACTCCTGTGCTACCACCCCTCCACTGCCTGTGCCAGACTCACGAATGTAGGAGTCGCTACTGTTTAGGTGCAGTCTCTTTGCTGCTGGGCCCACCTTGCCGCCACTGATGCCGGGTCACATGCTGAACCCACACTCACCCTGCTAGGAGTCCCGGCTCCAGGCTTAGCATGTTGCTGTTGCTGTGGCTGCCACCTCACCAATGCCAGTAGTTCCCCCCTCTAGGTCTGCTGCAGCCAGGAATCCCTGGCTCTGCTGCCAGACCAGACTGCCCCAGCTGTTTCACCAAGAGTCCTGCTCTGACTGGCCGCCCTTTAAGATGTAGCCTTGCTGGCGCTGCCTGTGATTGCTGGAGGAGCTTTGCCGCTGCTGCTGCCTGCTCCAAACGTCTAGAGGGCATCCCTGCTGCTGCCACTGCCTCCAATAGATTTGATTTATTTTTGTCACATGTACCCAAGTACAGTGAAAAGTTTTGTTCTGTGTACAGCACAGGCAATACAAGGACGTACAGATCATAGAGTGTTTAGACAGAACACGGTATACAAGGTTACGGCTGCACAGGAGGTGCACATAAGCAAGATCAATATTAGATTTGAAATTAGAGGTCCATTCAGCAGTCTAATAACAGCAAGGAAGAAGCCGTTCTTGAATCGTGCGTTTAAGCCTCTATATCTTCTGCCTGACAGAAGAGGTTGGAAGACCGTTTCACTGGGGTGGGAGGGGCCTTTGATGTTGGCAGACTTTCCGTGGCAAGAAGTGTAAATAGAGTCCATGGATACGAGGTGGTCTGGGCTGTATACACAACTTTCTGTAGTTTTTTATGGTCCTGGGCAGAGCAGTTGCCGTACCAGGCCGTTTTATGCACCCAGCTAGAATGCTTTCTATGGGTGTATCTGTAAAAATTGAAGGTCCTTGAGACATGCCAAATTTCTTGAGCCTCCTGACAAAGAGGAGGCACTGTCCCACCTTGACCGTCGCAACTACATTGGAGGTCCAGGACAGATTGTTGGTTATCGTCACGCGTAGGAACTTGACGCTTTCGACTCTCTCTCCATCTCAGCTTCGTTGATGTAGGTGGGAGCGTGTCCTCCTCCTTTCTTTTTGAAGTCGATGATCATTCTTTAGTCTTGCTGACATTGAGGAACAGATTATAATCTTTGCATCACAACACCAAGCATTTTATCTTCTTCCTGTATTCTGACTCCTTATTGTTTTATTTCTGGCCTACAACGGTGGTATTGTCAGCGAACTTGTAGATGGCGTTCATACAAAATTCGGCCACACAGTCGTGAGTGTACAGGGAATACAGTAGGGATGTATGCTGGGCAAAGAAGTGGCAGATGGAATTCAACCCAGAAAAGTGTGAAGTGATTCACTTTGGAAGGTCAAGGGTTAATGGCAGGATTCTCGGCAGTGTGGAAGAACAGAGGGATGTTCGGATCCTCATCCATAGATCGCTCAGAGTTGCTACCCAAGTTGATAGGGTTGTAAAGAAGGCATCTGGTGTGTTCGCTTTCATTGGCAGGGGAATTGAGTTTAAGAGCTATGAGGTTATGCTGCAGGTCTATAAAAATCTGGTTAGACCACACTTGGAATATTGTGTTCAGTTCTGGTCACTTCATTACAGGAAAGCTTTAGAGAGGGTGCAGAGGAGATTTACCAGGCTGCTGCCTGGTCTGGAGGGCAGGTCATATGAGGAATGGTTGAGGGAGCTAGGGCTTTTTTTCATTGGAGTGAAGAAGGATGAGGGGTGACTTGATAGAGGTGTACAAGATGATGAGGCATAGATAGAGTGGATAGCCAGAGACTTTTTCCCAGGGCGGAAGTGTCTATTACGAGGCAGCGTAATTTTAAGGTGATTGGCAGAAGGTATAGGAGAGATGTCAGAGGTAGGTTCTTCACACAGATAGTGGTGGGCAGCTGGAATGCGCTGCTGGTAGTGGTAGTGGAGTCAGTTACTTTAGAGACTTTTAAGTGACTCTTGGATAGGCACATGGAGGATAGTAAAATGTAGGGTATGCAGGGTAGATTGGTCTTAGTAGGATAATAGGTCGGCACAACATCGTGGGCCGAAGGGCCTGTGCTGTGCTGTACTGTTCTATGATCTGTGTATCCTTGCGGGGCGCTGGTCTTGATTATTGCGGAGGAGGTGCTGTTGTCTATCTTTACTAATTGTAGTCTGTGGGTCAGGAAGCTTAAAATTCAGTTGCAGAGAGCTAGGTCGCGATGTTTTGAGATTAGTTTTGTTTGGATTATAGTGTTGAAGATGGAGCTGTAGCCAATAAGTAGGAGCCTGATGTAGTTAACCTGGTTATCCACATTTTCCAGCGATGAGCGTAGGGCTAGGGAAATGGTGTCTGTTATGGACCTGTTTTGCCGATAGGCAAATGTCAAAGGATCAAGGGAGGCTTGAGTCGGTGTGAGCCATAACTAACCTGTTGAAGTACTTTGTGATTATCAGTAGCCGTGACGAGTTGTGTCTGTCATTGTCTCCAGCAGCCGAGAAGAGCCGCCATTCTGCACATGGCCTACTCTAGCTGCCGTGCTGATTTTGCTGACTAACCCAACACACCTCCAAAGAGAATGAAAAGAAACAAAAATAAAGAGAAAGAGCAGAAGTAAAAACAAAGCTGGGTTGGAAGAAAAGAAAACTAGACTGTGGGCAAGAAACCAACTTGCTGATTAGTTGGATTTGTTGAAGTGCTGGCACAGCAGCAATCATCCAATTGGTCTCCTGTTCTGTAAACCTCTTATGATTTACTTGGTTGTTGATACTTTTTATCTGGCTTTTGACACGTGTGAAATTTGAAAGAATTTCCATTGAATGCTAGGATTTTATTCCATCTAGCCATCCTCATCGTCCTCATGCCATTAAAAGGAAACATTTTTGTCAAGGATGCATTTCTATTTTGAATTTGGAAATCCTTTTTACTTGATTTGCATTCAGCAATTTAAATTGAGCTGTGGAGGTAGCGTTTTTTTGCCCTGTTCCAGTTTGAACTAACAGGTCGTGACCTGACTGCAGCAGATGTGGATGAGTGTATTATTTCACAGTTACTGATCCCTGCAACTGAAACCTCTTTTTGCTTTCATTATATTCATACATTCTTATCTAGGTATATAAATAGGGGTTTCTAATTCAGTGTATGGTCACTTCGTAGGCAGCTCATAGGTTCTGAGATTAGTTGGATTTGCTCAAGAGGCATTCATCCAGTTTGCCGCCTCCTGTTATGGAAACCTATTAGGGAATTATTGATACTTTTATTCAGTTAGCAGTACTTCATAGTAAATGCTGGCTTTGTTTCTTACAAATAAATCCATTTTATGTTAAAGGATGTTAACTTCATTTTTCCACTTTGCAATTCCTCCACTCCTGTAGAAACCTTGCTAAAAAAATATGATTTGAGTAGGGGAATAAAGGATGTCCTTTACAGTTACCAACAGAAGCGTAAGTGGATATATTGTATAACCAGTGTCAAGGGAGGAGGTATTTTGAAGGGCTAGGTAGGGAAGGGAAGGAATGGAATCAGGAACAAAAACAAAGTTCCTGGAAAAGCTCAGCAGGTCTGGCAGCATCTGTGAAGGAGAAAACAGAGTTAACTTTTTGGGTCCGGTGACCCTTCCTCAGTTCGGAGGAAAACTTTGCTTTGATCCTGAGCTTCCAGTTGCCTGCCAACTGTTTTCTCCTTCACTGATGCTGCCAGACCTGCTGAGCTTTTCCAACAGCGTTGTTTTGTTCCTGATTTACATCATCCGCAGTTCCTTTGGTTTTTATTAAGGAATGGAATCAGTTGTTGTGGACCACATGAGGACAAGTGCCATTTGAATTGAATTATAAAGCTGAGAGGTAATGTCTGGATTGCTACTGGAGCCACAGTGCTAAATGCCTTGGAGATAAGCAGATCAGCTGTGTGCACGAGGAACTCCATTTTAAGGGGCATTGGGCACCAGTACTGTAATAGGAAAGAACTCCTCTGTGCTAACAATTTACTTGGCTGGCACTAGGGTCAGAGTTGACTGCTGATTGAGCCATAAAGAATATATCAGCCAGTCTGGGCTTGTGGTAGGTGCACAATTTTTAAATAAAGTGTGTAGAGGGAAGAGTTCTATGTGGAATTAAGAACCTAAAAATAAGAGAATCAGTGTAAAAGTCAGATTCCAAGAAGGGATAAAGACAATATTATTATTCTGGAAACAAAACATTACAAAATAAACCAAAACCAACCTTAGTAAGGAATTCTCTATCATTCTGAAATGGGTTTCTAGCAATAGCACCACTTCCCAATGGCAGGATATTGGTTCTTTTCCTAATTTCCTCAAGTCTCTCAGCATCATGAGACAAGGCAACAGCATGTCTCAGAATCCAGTGACTCCAACAAATTGGCTTTCCCCTTTGCATATGAGTGTATCCAGGAAAAAGGATATCAATTTCCACAGCAGCCCTTTCAACCATTGTTTTAATCAACTGCAGCAAGTGATCCATCAGAACTGAGATATTATCTCGTAGCCATAATCTCATCAGTAACTACCTGATCATTCCCACTTCGACCAGTATGCAATTTTCCTCCAGCTTCACTAATTGATTTGTTTAGTCTTCATTCATGAGCTGTATGAATGTCCTCATCTCCTTCTTTAATCTGGAAAGTGACATTTAGCCATTCTTCATAAATCTTGCCCATCCCATTTAGAATTTGATCCATTTCTGTTTTTGTTACCAGTCCAAATTTTGAAAAAGCAACAGGTGGCTCAGTGGTTAGCACTGCTGCCTCACAGCACCAGGGACCTGGGTTTGATTCCACCCTCGGGTGACTGTGTGGAGTTTGCACATTCTCCCTGTGTCTGTGTGAGTTTCCTCCAGGTACTCCAGTTTCCTCCCACAGTCCAAAGATGTGCAGGCTAGGTGGATTGGCTGTGCTAAATTGCCTGTAGTGTTCAGGGATATGTAGATTAGGTGAGTTATAGAAGGATGTTGCTGGGTAGGATGCTCTGAGTGTTGGTGTGGACTTGTTGGGCTGAAGGGCCCGTTTCCACACTGTAGGGATTCTATGATCTATGATAAGTCTACCGGAAGGTTCTTTGCTTTCTCTGCTGTCCTCCAGTTAGAAACACCTTCCAGTGAATTCTTGGGAGGAATATTAGCTAAGAGTACTGTAGTACCTTTATTTAGATGGTGCTTACTGTGTGATCTTAGAGATTTCTGTGAGAGCTAGTGAGTTTCTCTTCAGATGACGGTCTGCTCTGACTGATTTTCAGATGCCCTGGTCTTTTATACCCTTGATGACCTGTTAATTTCTTACAATAGGATTGGACCTAGGTTGTCCAAACCATCAGATTTAAATTTAATTGGTTTTTAGTCTCTAGGACCTGTTTTAAATTAAGTGGCTAAATTCAAAAACTTGTTGTCTTGTTAAAGATGCTGCCTCACCTGCTAACAGAATAGCCTTTTGATGCAATGTTTCAACTTCAAGAATTTTTTGTGCCTCTGTTGTTGCCTGCAGACATTTTTTAATCTGTAAGCCTAAAAAGTGCATCACCTTTTAAAGGAACTGTGCACCACACCACTCTTGCCCCCCACCCAACTTCACAACGCCAACATTTGGCCCATATCCCTCTAAACCTTTCCTATTCATTTACCCATCCAGATGTCTTTTAAATGTTGCAATTGTACCCACCTCCACCACTTAATCTGGCAGCTCATTCCATACATACCTCACACTCTGCGTGAAAAAGTTGCCCCTCGGGTCCTTTTTAAATCTTTCCCCTCCAAGCTATGCCCTCTAGTTTTGGACTCCCCCCACCCTAGGAAAAAGACCTTGGCTATTCACCCTATCTAAGCCCCTCATGATTTAATAAACCTCTATAAGGTCACCCGTCAGCCGCTGACACTCCAGATATCATTTTAATTTCAATTGTAATCACACCTAGCAAGACTAGTAGACAGCCTTGGATCCCTAGCCTATTCAATCTGTCCCTATAACTCAAACCCTGCAGTCCCGGCAACATCCTTATAAATCTTTTCTGCTACCTCGCAAGTTCAGCAACATCCTTCCTATGGCAGGGCGACCAGAATTGAACGCCGTATTCTAGGTGACCTCATCATGTCCTGTACAGCCGTGACATGATGTCCCAACTCAATGTTCTGGCCAATGAAGGCAAGTTGAAAATGGAGTAAACTACCCATGTGAAGAAAAGGAACAAAATTGTGTTTTGCCATTATGATAAAAATGCTGTCCTTCATTTTCAAATTTTAAGGTTAAATTGAGAAATTGCAAAATAGTTGAAACATTTTAGCCAGCAAAGGAATTTGCCTCAGCAAATTTTGCCAGAATATTCCGTATGTCACCCCAGTTCCAAATTGTAACCCTGACGCAGCTCAAAATTGAGGTGGTTGCAGATCCTCGTGTTAATGACTACACCATTGAAATTTCCCTGAACAAAATGCTTACACTTGTCACTCTCTACCTGTAACTAGAATTACTTTTCAGTTTGCATTACAAGGTGACCCTTATAAGATCACACTGAGACTAATGGATAGCTCTTCTTAAGGAAATGATTTGGGCGCAATTGGGTAAATGTCATCCTCATGTGTTGTAAGATTGAGACGTTGAATTCTAAAGTTGGGATAATTCCAAAAATTGGGCATTTAGTGCAGTCCCAGCACTGAGGTATCATTTTAATTTCAATTGTAGTCACACCTAGCAAGACTGGTCAACAGCCTTGTATCCATAGGAATTGCAATAACTCTGGTTTTGTAATCATAGAATCCCTACAGTGTGGAAACGGGCCAAAGAAACAGGGTTAATATTGGAGTTAAATGTAAATCTCAAGCTGACTTTAAAGGAACATATTACAAAATGCTACACTATGTTTGCATGTCCTTTTAGGTTTGAGCACAGGAAGTAATAGGCCCAAGTTTGCAAAATTAGGGGAGCAAAATAAGTTTGAGTATGATAGACTGAAGCTATTAAATTAGACTGATACCATGAATTCAGGATTGCAGAATAGCCACTGAACATCTTCCAAGTTCAGTGTGGCAGAATGGCCACTTAGCCATTACATGTGGCTGTCTGTCTGAAGAAGCAATTTACAGCTTTCTACCTGTAGCCCTGTATGCTCCCTTTATCCATAGATAGTAATTAATTCAACTTCAGTGCCTCTATTCCGATTCCCTGGCCCCCAGCGCCTCATCTTCACAATGGGTGTCCAGTCCTTCTACATTTGTATCCCCCACCCAGATGGCCTAAAAGCCCTCTGTTTCTTCCTCTCCGACAAGCCCAACCAGCACCCCCCTTCCACTGACACCCTCATCCGCTTAACTGAACTCGTCCTTACCCTTAACAATTTCTCCTTCAACTCCTCCCACTTCCTACAAACTAAGGGGGTGGCGATGGGCACCTGCGTAGGCCTAAGCTATGCCTGCCTCTTCATAGGATACATGGAACAGTCCCTCTTTCTGCGCTACATTGATGACTCTATCAGCGCTGCCTCAAGCTCCCACAAGGAGCTTGAACAGTTCATCGACTTTACTAACGCCTTTCACCCCAACCTCAAATTCACCTGGACCATCTCCGATATATCTGTCTCCTTCCTGGACCTCTGTTTCCATCTCTGATGACCACCTCGTAACCGAAATCTATTTCAAACCCACCAATTCCCACAGCTACCTAGACTATACCTCTTCGCACCCACCTTCCTGCAAGAATGTGATCCCCTACTCCCAATTCCTCCACCTCGCTGCATCTGCTCCCAAGACGGGGTGTTCCACTGCTGCACATCCCAGATGTCCTCATATTTCAAGGACTGTAACTCTCTTTCCTCCCCCCACCCCACCCCGTAATTGAAAATGGCCTCAAATGCATCGCTTGCGCTTCCCACAACTCTGCCCTCACGTCGCCACCTCCACAAAAACAAAAATAAAGACAGAAAACCCCTTGTCCTCACATCACCCCACCAACCTCCACATCCAATGTATCATTCTTCGCCACTTCCGCCACCTGCATCCAGGCCCACAACCAAAGATATATTTCCCTCCCCACTGCTACCTGCCTTTCATAGGGACTGCTCTCTCCACAACTTCCTCGTCTGCTCCACACTAACCCCACCACCCCCGGCACCTCATCCTGCAACCGCAGGAAGTGCTGCACCTGCCCCTACACGTACCCTCACACCTCACCTCCATTCAAGGCAAAAAACAAACGTTCGCCATCAGACATGGGTTCACTTCCACATCTGTCAACTTGGTCTACTGCATCTGCTGCAGCCGATGTCTCCTCTATATCGGTGAGATCGAGCGGAGACTCGGAGACTGTTTTATAGAGTATCTGTGCTCTGTACGTGACAAACAACAACACCTACCGGTCACGAAACATTTTAACTCCCCTCCCAGTCCTGGGGTGACATCCTGGTCCTCCTCCAGTGTCACAATGATGCCACCTGCAAGCTGGAGGAGAAACGCCTCATGTTCTGCCTCGGGAGCCTACAGCCTGATGGCCTAAACGTGGATTTTACCAGTTTCAAAATCTCCCCACCCTCGGACTCATCCCATGACCAAGCCTTCCTCTCATCCCCGCCTCCTTGACCTGAGACAACCTGTCCATCTTCTCTCCCACCTATCCACCACTCCCATCTCACTGACCAATCCCGACCACTGCCCACATGCATTTACCTGTCACCATCCCAGCTACATCCCCCAGCCCCACCCCTTCTCTTTCTCTTTCTCTTTATTTCTGAGCTCCCCTCCCACTCCCCGTTTCTGAAGAAGGATCCCGACCCGCAACATCAGCTATCCTTTTCGTCTGATGCTGCCTGGCCTGCTGTGTTCCTCCAGCTCCACGCTTTATTATCTCTGACTCCAGCATCTGCAGTTCTTGTTATCTCTAGGACATGTGAAGATCTTCTTTGCTCTTAAAACGATAGTTTGTGATCTTTCAAGCCCACCTAAACAAGCAAATGTGACTTTAATGTCACATCTAGGCAATTTCACATCCGACAGTGCAGCCGTCTCAACGCTGCACTGAAGTGTCAGTCTAGAATATGCTGATGTGAATGTATCCTGGAGTGGGGTCAGAGCTGTGACCTTCTGACTTGGTCGCTCAGGCAGATGTGCTATGACTTAGACAAGTTGTCATGTAGTACAGAGGAATGAAAAGGGGTACAATTTGAGAAGAAGAATATGGAATTCAGCTTTGAATTGGCCTGTCTTGCCAAAAACAAATATTTCCTTGAATGTAATTCCTAAATTTAAGCTGCTTGAACAGTGACTTAGTATTCTCCGTGTGATAGAAGGGAATGTTAAACTTGTACAAAGAATTCAGTGTACTCTGTTTGACTTTGTCTCTCTGCAGCATCTTAAAAATAATATTTTTACTGTTCTGTACTTGATGCAGCCCTTCAATTTACTGTGGGATTTTTAAAAATTTGCATTGAATTTTTTTCATTTAAAAGTTAAATGACTTCTTTTCGTATTGGGACGTGAGGGGCAACTTTTTCACAGAGTGGTTGAGGCAGGTACAATAGCAACATTTACAAAGCATTTGGATAAGTACATGGATGGGAAAGGAATAGAGGGATATGGACCAAAAGCAGATGATTCGAACTGGCTGAGCAGGCACTATGGTCAGCATGGACCAGTGTGGGCCAAAGGGCCTATTTCCATGCTGTAGTACTGACTCTGACTGTATGACAAAATATACAGTGGATATTTGCTTGGAAATGCACATTTTTAGTGATGAATTCTGTTAATAAAATAAAACTTCCTGTTGAAGAGGAAGATAAAGTAAATGTTTATGAGGGTGATAATTTGGAGCTCTTTTGTATCTGCATAATTTGATCCGTAGTAGCCATGATCATCATTGTGTGTCATTCACTACACGAGCCTCAAAGGTATTTGTGATGACCTCCAGGTTTTGTCAGACCGTATGATGCCTTATTCAGTCAACTTTGCCTGAATGCCAAGGATGACTGCATTCATCTGTTTGATGTTTAGCATTCAAATGTATGTCTGCATTTAATCTGACTGGGTCAGAGGCTGGGTGTTTTGGATGTAAACCAAAGTCTCTGTTGATGGGTAGGTTATTGTTCAGGTGCTACTTCTTGGTGACTTATGGGTTGCTTCAGAGTACAGAGTTTTGGAAAAGAAATGTGGGTTTTATTACACAATTCAGCAATGAGATAGAAAGTTGCAGTTATAGAACTCAGAATATACTAGCGTACTTCATAGTTAATATATGGTTTCCTGTGCGTTTAATATAATTAGATTCATGATGTAACATTTGAAATTGAATCATTGACATGTTTAAAAAGCCCAGTGGACTTTCATAGATGATAAACTTGAGATAACTTGCATCTTACATGTGTCCTTTTATTGGTCATTTTAAGGCTACACGTGCCGTTTTAATTTCTAAAGTAGAAATACAGATCAAAATCTTTTCTCTTAGCTCACTGGCTCTCATTTTGGGAGTGCAGGGTCACTTTTACGTCCCAACTATTTGCCTGTTCGTTCTAGTCACTGGTCCCTTAATACATTGGATTTCGCTGATGATGTTGGGGTTTTTTTTTTTTGGCCAATAATTTGGAAATACACTTACTGCATGATACAACGTGAAGTAAATTTGGCCCATTATTGTAGACTTCAGGACTCCATATCAAGTTCGATAATCTGTCTTTGTTGTGTGCTGTCTCTCTCATGCTCCCCCCACCTCCTGAGGGTGTTGTACTTAAATGCACATAGTATATAAAACAAGGTAAATGAGCTGTGTAGTGCAAATCAAAATTGATGGGTGTGATGTTGCGGGTGTCAGAGAGATGTGGCTGTAAGGGCATCAAGGCTGGGAACTAAATATCCAAGCATATGTGTCCTATAGAAAGGCCAGCCAGATAGGGAGCGGAGTTGCCTTGTTAATAAGAAATGAAATTAAATCGATAGCGAGAAGTGATTTAGAGTCAGAAGGCATTGAATCTATGTGGGTAGAGCTGAGGAACTGCAAAGGAAAAAAGACCATGATGGGAGTTGTGAACAGACTTAGCAGTAGTCAGCATTTTCTGTTTCTTTGTGGGGAGTGCAAATAAATTAGGAGATAGAAAAGGCATGTAAGAGATGTTCTATTCAATAATTATAGGGACTTCAACATGCAAGTGGACTGGGAACATAAGTTGGTAGTGGATCTCAAGAAAAGGAATTTGTGGAATGTGTGCGATGTTTTTTCTTTTAATCAAGTACCTTGTGGTAAAGCTAATCTGGATTTAGTGATATGTAATGAGGCTGACTTGATTAGGGAGCTTAAGGTGAAAGAACCCCTAGCGGGGGTGACCATAATATAATAGAATTCATTCTGCAGTTTGAGGGGGAGAAGATTACTCAATTGTAATACTGTTACATCTGATTCAGAGGTAACTGTGAAGACATGAGGGCAGAGCTGGCCAGAGTTGATTAGAAGAAAAGCCAAGCAGGGAAGATGGTGAAGCAGCAATGGCAGGAGTTTCTGGGAGTAATTTGGGAGGCACAGCAGAAATTCATCCCAAGGAAAAAGAAACATTAAAGGGAGGATGAGGCAGCCATGTCTGACCAAGGGAAGTCAGGGACAGCATAAAAGCAAAAAGAAAGCATCGTGTTGTGAAAATTAGTGGGAAGCCAGCGGGTTGGGAAGTTTTTTAAAAATAAGTGGACACCTCTTAAAGCAATAAGGGGGAGGGAGAAAATAAAATGAGGGTGAGCTAGCTAGTAATATAAAAGAAAACTCCAGGAGTTCTTTTTAGATTCTTAAGAGGTAAGAGATAGGCTAGAGTGGACATAGAACTGCTGAAAATGAAGCAGGAGAAGCAGTAATGGGGAACAAAGAAATTGTGGCGGAACTGAATAGGTACAGAAAATTTTTTCACCAGTGCTTGGTTAAATCTGCAAAAATTATATAACTTTAATACAGTAAATGTCTGGTATTTTCGCATTTTCTATGATGTCAGAGTAGTCAGTTGAGGGTGCAAGTGAGAAGGCTCTCTGTCGGTAAGTTTTGTTTAAGGCCAAGTTGCATTATTATTTGTCATTTATTCTGTAAATAAAGTATAACAGTGGTGTGTATGACCCATTACACTTCTATTTTTGAGTATTTTTACATTGTGGACCTCTTGATCAACCAGAACAGCTGATCAATCACCACATTCTTAGGCCCATAGGGGCCAGTTAATAAACAGCTTGCTGTTCTTTGCACCAGCTTTCACTGTGGAAGACACCAGCAACATAACCAGTCAGGGAGATGAGGTGAGTGTATTGGCCATCACTAAGGAGAAGATACCAGGAAACTGAAAAGTCTGAAGGTGGATAAATCACCTGGACTGAATGAACAACATCCCAGAGTTCTGACAGAAATAGTTAAGATTGCAGAGACATTGGCAGTGATCTTTCAGGAATCACTAGAGTCAGGGAAGGTGCTAGAGGACTGAAAAATGGCTAATGTGACACCCTATTTAAGAAGAGAGGGAAGCAGAAGACCAGATATTTATAAGCTGGTTAGCCTGACCTTGGTAAGATTTTACAGTCTGTTATTAAGGATGAGATTGCAGAGTACTTGAAAATGCAAGGTAAAATAGGGCTGAGTCAGCACGGCTTCATCAAGGGGAGGTCATGCGCAACAAATCTGTTAGAATTCTTTGAGGTAACGAGCAAGTTAGGAAAAGGAGAGCCAATGTACTTGATTTATTTGGATTTCCAGAAGGCCTTTGACAAGGTGCCGCATAGCAGCCAGTTAAATAAGACGAGCCCAAGGTGTTTGGGGCAAGGTACTAGTATGGATAGAGGATTGGCTGACTGGCAGAAGGCAGGGAGTCAGGATAAAGGGATCTTTTTCAGGCTGGCGGTCCGTTTCTCGTGAAATTCCACAGGATATAGCATCGGGACCACAACTTTTCACTATTCACGTTATACATTAACGATCTGGGTGAAGGAACTGAAGGCATTGTTGTTAAGTTTGCAGATGACAGGTGGAGGGATAGGTAGTGTTGAGGAAGTGGGGAGGCTGCTGAAGGACTTGGACGTATTTGGCAAGTGGGTAAAGAAGTGTGAAAGTGTGAGGTTACACATTTTTGGTAGGAAGAATAGAGACATAGATTATTTTCTGAAAGGGTAAAGGCTACAGAAATCTGCAGTACAAAAGAACTTGGGAGTCCCAGTTTGGGATTCGCTTAAGATTAGCATGCAGCTTCACCTAGCGGTTAGGAAGGCAAATGCAATGTTAGCATTCATTTCAAGAGGGTTAGAATATAAGAAGCTAAGAGATGTAGTACTAAGGCTGTATATAGCTCTGGTCGGGCTGCTTTTGAAATATCTTGAGCTGTTTTGGGGCCCGTATCTAAGGAAAGATGTGCTGGCATTGGAAGGGGTCCAGAGGAGGTTAACAAGAATGGGAATGAGCAGATTGTCGTATGAGGAGTAGCTGAGGGCTCTGGGTCTGTACTCTAAGTTTAGAAGGATGAGGAGCAACTGATTGAAACTTGCAGAATACGGAGAATCCTGACAGGGTGGTTAAGAAGGCATTTAGCATGCTTGCCTTCGTTGTTCAGACCTTTGAGTATAGGAGTTGGGATATCATGTTGAGGTTGTACAGGTCAGTGGTCAGGCCTCTTCTGGAGCACTGTGTCTAGTTCTGGTCTCCCTGTTATAGGAAGGATATTATTAAGATGGAAAGGGTTCAAATGAGATTTACCACGATGTTGCCAGGTATGGAAGGTTTGAGTTATAAAGAGAGCTGGGACTTTTTTCACTGGAGCATCGGAGGTTGAGAAGGTCATAAAATAATGAGGGGTATAGATAGCGTTAAAGTTAGTTGTCTTTTTCCTAGAATGGGGGATTTCAAGACTAAGGTGTACATTTTTAAGGTGAGAGGAGAGCGATTTTTAAAAAAATGAGCAATTTTTTTTAAACGGGGTGGTTCATGTGTGGAATGAATTTCCTGTGGTGGTTGTGGATGTGGGTACAGTTGCAGCATCTAAAAGACAATTGGTAAGTACATGAATAGGAAATATTTGGAGGGCTATGGGCTAGGAGCAGGAAGGTGGGCCTATGTTTGGCATAGACTGGTTGGACCGCGGGTCTGTTTCCACGCTGTATGACTCTTAAATGGAGGTTATTTAAACTAAGGAGTGGCTTGTCTTTGTGTCTTTAAATCAATGGAAAACCTCATGGAAATCTTCTGTGGCCTGGCATTTTATTATAATTTGCTTTTCAAAAAGCAAACAAAATACAGATTCACAACCTGAAGGATAGAATTAAAGCACAAAATTTGTACTAAATCTCTTTACAGCCTTGGTTAGACCACCCTATGGAGTGTTAGAAAGAGTTCTAGTCTCCGTATTATCAAAAGGGTGTACCAGCACTGGAGAAGATGCAAGGAAGATTTACAAGGATAAGATCATAACAGATCTATTATATCTATCTGGATAGACTGAATAGACTTTAGCTCTTTTCTAGAGAAAAGAGCTGTTTAAGGGATGACTAAATAGAGGACTTCAAGTTTATGGAACGGGACAAATATGTGTGACCAGAACTATTGGCCATAAATATAAGGTAGTCATAAATAAATCCCAAAAGGGAATTCAGGAGCAATGTCTTTGCTTGGAGACTAATTAGAATGTGGAACCTATGATTAGGAAGAGTGATTCAGGGAAATCTATTCAAGGGGCAGCAATATAAATAGTAAAGGGAGAAGGAAAAAGTGGTGAGATGAAGGGCAGATGGGAGAAAGCTCATCTGGAGCATAAATGCCAACATAGACCTGACATTAGTCAATCTTTTTAGCCCCTGTGTCGTACGTTCTATTTTTTAAAATAGCTGAGTCATATTATTCCCAAATGTTACTTCACATAGGACAAAGTTTGAGAAACTCTATCTAGTAAATATTGCTTTAAAAACAAATCTGGTGTTTGGAGGTCTGCATTTGGCAGCACCTACGCTACAAATTCCAGCATATAGCTTGAAGATTTGATCAATGTTTGTTTTCCATGGGGTCTAGAATGGAGCCAGGACCAGGACCTGTTGACCAATGGAGTTGAACTACTGCAAGAGCTATAGTTCTCAAGGATAAATGTCCATGGGGACTTTAACAAGATCACATTTAGAGTCATAGAGTAATACAGCATGGAAACAGGCCCTTTGGCCCAAACTGGTCCATGCTGACAATGGTGCCCACTCAGCTAGTTCCAATTGCCCACATTTGATCCATATTCCCTATAAACCCTTCTCATCCATGTACCTATCCAAATGTTTTTTAAATGTTGCTATTGTACCTGCCTCAACCACTTTGTGGCAGCCCATTCTATATTCTGAGAGTGAAGAAGTATCCCCTCTCATCTTAAACCTATGCCCTCTAGTTTTCAATTCCTCATCCCTTGGAAAAAGACTATATGCATTCATCCTATCTATGCCCCTTATGATTTTATACACCTCAATAAGGTTACCCCTCATTCTCCTATGTTCCAAGGAATAAAGTCCTATCCTGGCCAACCCCTCCCTATAACTCAGGCTTCCTAGTCCTGTCAACATCCTCTGAAATCATCTTTCCACACTTACCAGTTTAACTATGTCTTTCCAATAACAGGGTGGCCAAAATTGCGCACAATGCTCCAAGTGCAGCCTTACCCGATGACTTGCAGAATTGTAACATGATGTCCCAACTCCTTGACCGATGAAGGCCAGCATGCTAAATACCTTCTTCACCATCTTGTCTGCCTGTGGAGCTTTCAATGAACTGTGTACTTGTACTCCTAGGTCCCTCTGTTCCACAACACTCCTCAGGACCTTACCATTTACTGTCTAAGTCCTACTTTGGTTTGACTTTCCAAAGTGCAACACCTCACCCTTAACTGTATTGAATTGCATTTGCCAATTCTCTGCCCACTTTGCCATCTGATCAAGATCTGTCTGTAATTTTTGATAACCACCTTCGTTATCAACTATAACTCCTAATTTTGTCATCCACAAACATTTAAATCATGCCTTGTGCATTCACATCCAGATCACTTATTTAAATAACAAATAACAAAAATCCCAGCAACGACCCCTGTGGTACACCACTAGTCACAGGCCTCCAGTCCGAGAAACAACCTTCAACCATCAATCTCTGCTTTCTCCCATCGAGCCAATTAGCTAGTTCTCCCTGGATCCCATGAGACCTAACCTTGATGACTAGCCTGCCGTGCAGGACCTCATCAAAGGCCTTACTAAAGTCCATATAGACAACATCCACTGCCCGACCCTCATCAATCCTCTTGGTTACCTCTTCAAAGAACACTAAAAATTTGTAAGATATGACTTCCCGTGCACAAATCCATGCTGACTATTCCTAATCAGACCTCCGCTATTGGAATGTTGGTTGATCCTGTCCCTCGGTATTCTCTCCAATAACTTGCCTACCACTGATGTCAGGCTCACTGGCCTGTAGTTCCCTGGCTTGTCTTTGCTACCTTTCTTAAACAATGGAACAACCTGAGCCACCCTCCAGTCTTCTGGAACTTCGCCAGTGGCTAAAGTTGAAGCAAAAATCTCTGCGACGGCCTCTTCAATTTCTTCCCTAGCCTCCTACAACGTCCGAGGGTGGACCTGATCAGGCCCAGGGGATTTATCTACCTTAGAGTACTTTAAGGCTACAAGCACTTGCTCTCTGGTAATATGTATGCGGTCCAAAAGATCCCCACGTGTTCCTCGTATTTCCTTAGCATCCATGATTCTTTCCTCAGTAAACAGTGAGGAGAAATATTCATTAAAAATCTCCCCAGTCTCCTGTGGCTCCACACGTAGACAGCCTTGCTGATCTTTAAGGGGACCTATTTTCTCCTTGGTCAACCATTTACTCTTAATATAGCTTTAGAACCTCTTTGAGATTATCTTTAACCTTATCTGCCAGATCTATCTCATACCTTTTTGCTCTTCTGATTTCCATCTTAAGTGTGCTCCTACACTTTAAGTAATCATCTAGGGATTCACTTGAGCCTGATAGCTTAAACCCAATGTATGCTGCCTTTTTCCTGACCAAAGCCTCAATATCTCTCATCAGCCAGGGATCGCTAAACCTGCCAGCTTTTCCTTTCACCCTAACAGGGACATGGTGTCCCTGCACGCTTTATTGTTTAATATTGGAAATACATAATTTATTGACCTATAGCTCAACCAAGGGAAAGTGAACAGAATGCTGGGATCTTGTCTTTGTAGCATGTTTAAATACTTCAGACTTTCCAAACTTGGATTGTACTGGGACATAAAAAATACTGACTTGGCCTTGTTTAAATCATTGTGCATATAGCTGAGTTACACTGTTGTTCTTCTTTTTCTTGTGGATAATGTTCTAGCTTGTAAGCTGTTTGCTAGCCTTAGCAAGATGAGATGTATTGTAAGTAATTGATTTGTGTATGCAGCTTGTTGCAACCATGATGCTGGTTTAAATAAACTGGTGTTTTGGCTGCGTTAGTCTGTTGTGATTGGTGCTCGTATTTGGGAGGCTGCCAGGCTTATGGAAGATAGCTGAAGACTAATTCAGTTGTTAGATGCTTTCCTGTGCAAGATGAGACTTCAGAGTTTAAGCAAATGCCAGGAAATATTTGTAAAGTTCCCTGAATCGTGGTTTCACAAACATTTGCAGTAATGGTCACTTCATGGGTGGGGGGAAGCAAGTTAATAGAGATGTAAACATTGGAAGTAACAGGTCCAGACTCCAGGAATTGATCCAAAAAGGTGGAAAGGAAAAGTGTAATTTTCCAATATCTGAGAATATATTTTAGAATACTGCTTAAAACCAGTTGAACTCTGCCTCCTCCCATTTGCTTCTCAGTCCTCCTGAAACACCAGTTCTAAATTGCCGCGAGCATAAAAGATCCACCTGAATGGAAGATTCTCTAGTGTAGATTATGATGCGTGTATATATTTGCCATTATAAATGGCCCCAGAATTGTCCACTGGTATAGCCAGTCATTTTTCATCCTCCTCCCCCCACCCAATGATTATTTATTCAGTATGGGTACCAATGGGAAGATTTGCTTTTCCGTAAAAGTCTCTTGCAATTATAATATTTGCGCAATTGTGCCAATTTTCTTTTAAATTAGACCAGTTGCCCTCTGGAACAAATAAGACTGTTTCACAAAATAAACTCTCAGAAGTGCTGAACACTGTTTAAACTAGATATCAGTGCAATGGGGATGTTAAAAGAGATTGTAAAGCAAAACTGACTTGCAAATTGTATTTTAGTTATTTCTAGTTTTACTTTTTAATGTAGTTAGATTTTATATTAACAATGTATTTGACTTCATTTTGTGAAAAATATATGCACTCTCCTTGTTGCAATTGGTACAAGAATCATCAGTGCGAGAAAATCTAACCTTTGTACCCAGTAGTTTAAAAAAATGAATGAGACTCTTATGGTGAAGGATGCCACAGGCATGCAGACACAAACAGTTGTGGGACAGAAATAGTTGCTGATTACTGACTGGCATTTGCATTTTACTGATGCAGATAAAGTGCTAGGAATCTTGGAACCACTACCTCTTAATACATATAGCAATACCAACCTTTACTAACCTTCATTCACCTCCAGCAACACAGTATTGGCAAAGAAGTAGACTGGGAATACATTCTGCCTTTATGCACCACAAGGAATAGCAACTGAACTGCTAAACCAAACTCCACAACGCTGAAATGCGCACACCTAGTCTGCCAACATGTGTAAACTTGCCAGCATTCAGTGACAATGTGTGCAGCTGTATCTACATTTGCACCAATATGTAAGTCTCTGTAAAGCTTAAAATGAGAATTGCACCAGGATAGGGTAAATTTGGATTTGGTGGAATGAAGGAAAAAAAAAGGAGCAAGAGTAGGCCATTCAGCTCTTCGAACCTGTTCTGCATCTTCTACTTTTTTTTCTTATTTAGATATGTCTGACTTGATTATTTTTACAATTGTGCAAGATACCCATGGTATAACCGTTCTGTTGGGAATTGGTTGGATGGCATTCTGAAACATGTACTGTAATGTGTATTGGTGGCATTGTGTATTGAGGGAATTGTTTTAAATGAATGGAAATTGCATTGAGTTCCAGAATGAGATTAATTGTTATTATTGCTTTTTATTTCATTGAATATAATCTTAAATACTCTAGCTTCATGCTTATTTCCTTTTGCCTCAGGTGTGGCATTAACTGATTTACAAGATTAGAAAGATGACTGATGCCAGTGAGATGTTGGCTGCTGCCTTAGAGCAAATGGATGGTATCATAGCAGGTAAGATATTTGCTATGAATTCAGTTCAGTTTAGACATTTTAAGGCGTTTACATGTTAAGTCAGTTTCGTTCTTACTTTATGTTCACTTACATGTTCCTCTGCTTTGAATACAGTAATCACTGCATTCTTACCAGGGCTCCTTCTGTGGAGGACATTTGTATTCAGTGCATCAAGCCACATTGAGAGACTCTGTTTTAAATGAAAATGATCTTGTAAATAACTTTACTAGAACACATGCTTATTCCAGGTTTAAGACTACTGATGAGATGCTTAGTGAGGTAACAGTAAAATAAATGGAGAACACTAAGCTAATTTGTCAAATGAGGCAAAAATTTTGTCCACTCCCAATGAGCGAAACTGCCTTGTATATTTTCAAATCAACTTGTTAAGAAATGTTATTACACACCCTGGAGCAGGTAGGACTTGAGCCCAGGCCACCCGACTCAGAAATAGGGACACCACCACTGTGCCACAGGGTGATCTTCTATGTTGATCCTGTGCATCAGAAGTAGGTCCCTTCAAAATTTATCATCTAAATGTTAGTGCAAGACTCTTTTCTTGTGGAATGCACTACAAGTCTTTACCCAACTTCAGGTTTGTTTCCGATTCTATAGCTTCAGCTTTGCACTGTCACTGATATTATAGAAGTAGGAATGCAGCTTTTCCGCCCCTCCCATCTTGCCATGCTTCCTGGCCAATGCTATCTCTTAACCAGAGATTTAAAAACTGGTTAATTGATCACTTGTCTTATCTTGTTAATTGTGGGACCATATTCTTTTGGAAGTGGCTGCTGCAATTGCTTACGCAACTCAAACAAGAACTTTGGGACATGAGGATGTGAAAGTTGTTTTCCCTGCTCATTTTTCCTTCTGCAGTGTGGATTGATTTTCTTTACTTGCAAAGTTTTTCTGCACCATTGAAGTGACCTATCAGTTCTATGCTCGTTATGGTTTGGTGGTGAGTTTAACTTCAAATTCTGATTCAGTAATGGGGTAAGTTTGTTTTTTGAGCACCAAATATGAATAGGAAATGTTTAGAGGGATATAGGCCAAATGCTGGCAAATGGGATTAGGTCACATTGGGATGTCTGGCACAGGTGAGTTGGACCAAAGGGTCTGTTTATGAATGACTCTGACTGTGTATTTGTTATTATCTAGCTCTGCATATCAGGTTGGGACAGTAATATAATTGAAGAAATCGGTAGGTGCCCAAAAAGTGTTTTAAAAGATTAACTTATCAAATAGAAGCATATATCACTGCAAGTGTAATTGTGTTATAGAACCTATTCACTATTATTTTAAAATTATTTATGTTAAGGGCCAAGAGTTTTTGCTTGAAGGATAATCCAAGTAAACTTCAATTAAAAATAACCTTTTTCATAACCAAAGAATTCTTAGAACAGAGTGCCAGACTATTGGCATCTCTGAAGATAATCAGTAAGCTAATGGTTTGTTAATTCAGTTTCAATAAGTGACTAAACCTATCTGGAATCCTTTGATCCCAATGAAGAGACATTCTTGTAGAGACATTGTTTGTCTACCCCCTAAATCTGAGTTGTTTTGAAACGACTGTCTTGCGTTTCTTCAAGAACGGTACAGAAGTATAGGAACTAAAAATAGGCCATTCTGCCCTTGAGCCTGCTTCATCATTCCGATTGATCGTGGCTGATTCAATAGCTCAATCATGTTCACTTTCTCCCCATTACCCTTGATGCCCTTAATATCTAAAAATATATCAACCTCTCTGCCCCCCTCCCTCTAATATATGTGACTTCCGTGAAAGAGAATTTCACAGATTTGCTACCCTTTGCAGAAATATTTTTTCATCTCTATCCTCAATAACCTACCCTGTATTCTGAGATTGTGATCTCGGTTCAGACTTTCCAACTAGGGAAAACTTCCTCCCTTTATCCAGTCTGTCCTGCCCTGTTAGAATTTAATAAATTTCAACCAAATCCCCCCTCATCCTTCTAAATTCTGGGGAATACACACATCCTAGGACAGACCTGCCGTCTCCTGTCAACCTAGTGAATCTCTGCTACATTCCCTCTAAGGGAATATGTCTACGGTAGGTTGAAAACACAATCATTCACTACCTCAAATTGTTAATTCCTTCACATCAAGCACAAGCCGCAGAATAACATGGGATTTGTTAATTTATTCTCTTGGCTGTTATACTTCTGTTAGGTTTTGATTAGTTATATCTTTTATTTTGCTGCAGCATTTTGAATTTTCTGCCTAATGAGTTTGGGCTGCACTTCATATTGTAGAATCAAATAATGTGCCACAATTACATACTGGATAGTATGCTCAGGGGGTTTGGTGATATGAAGAACCTTCCAATTCATCTGTGTATGCAGTGGTAACTCAGTTGTAACAGCATCGTTTAGGATATTAAACTTTTGGATTTTGCTTCTGGTATGTTAGCCTATGTCAAAGCACATCGGTGACCTAGTGTTTAGGGTCAACTTTTTTAAAACAAGTACCCTGCTTCTGTATTGAAAGTTAACTTAATGCATATGTGTACTACCACCTGCTAATTTCAGCTCTAATGCCAAATTTGCATTGTCACTTCATTAGATGTGCATGACAACATTAATTACCTCATTCATTTTTGACCAGGTTCAAAGTCTTTAGACTACTCAAATGGTCTGTTCGACTGTCAGTCACCAAACTCCCCATACATTGGTGGGCTGCGTGTATTACACCTAGTTGAAGATCTTCGTGGACTGCTAGAGCTGATGGAAACTGAGGAGAAAGATGGATTGCGGTCTCAAATACCAGACTCAACTGCAGAACTTTTGGGTGAATGGTTACAGAGCCATCTGGTGAGCAGTTGGTATAGAGCATCTACTTTCACTGGCTCTATTTAATTCTTCCCAGTATTTTAATATGAATGCATCTTTCCCTACTTTTTGTTTTAATTCATGCATGAGATCTGGGTATTGCTGACAGCTATTTTTTTGCCTAACCCTGTTTGTTAATGTTCACATCAATTTACCTATTGACAAATGTGGAGGGAAAAATAAAGCAACAACATTGATGTTCACTGCTAACAAGATGCTGCTGTCAGGAAAGACGTTCAGCCTAACACACAATTGATGTGAATGTATTTCAGTGTTAGTGTGACACCAGGTATGTTGCCCATATACCTCAAAGACTGATGGATCATATCAAATAGCATGTCCCTTTGGCTGTTTGCAGCAAGTTACTGGCCATACCCAACCAGCCCGCACTTTCAAATCTCAAAAACGTCTAACATGAGATGTGATTCTGCAATTGGATGACATTAACTGGATAATCCTGAATTTGCATGATATTATGCCGACAGCCAATTTAGGATTGTCACTATGGCTCGTATTATGGTGCATTTGTGTGAACTGGAAGCTACATCTGTTAATATGCAGGGCAGGTGAACATGTGCATGCACTGCACTTAGTTCAACTCATCATAATAGGTACCAGTCATTCTTTGATTAATTTCTCTGGAAATCAACTTGCCTGATTTAAAATTCAAACAAAGCCTGAAATTCATTAACAGCTACAATCGCCATGGCATTGCCCCTCCCAATCAGAATTTGCTTGCCAACCACTTGGCATTCCTCATGCAGTAAAATATTGGCTTCCCCTTTTTAAATGGTATTCTTGTGAAACGTCCTGATGAATAGAAGTCAATAAGCTTCGATGCAGGGAGTCTTTCTTTTAAAAAAAACCTCCCTGTCATGCATTGTTCATTGGAAGAACTTCAGCTTTGCCTACTGCCTTAACAGTGGACCTCCAACTGACCACACTAATTCCCAATCTTGCTCCTCTCTCTAAAATTTCAATAATCATTCATTATTCTAAATTCTGCAAAGTAAAGGGAGATAAAAGAAAATCCTCTGGAATCCTCACTGAGGATCTTGCAGAAAGGGTGCGTGAACTCGGTAATAATGTTTTTGTTACTTTCTAGGCTTTTAATTCTATGGTAAGTCATTTGTAGGAATAAACAGCTCCTGCCAAGGAAAATAAATATAAACAATGGGAGGAAACTTTAAAAGTAAACAAACTTCACCTCAGAGAACCTATTTCAAGAGGGTATAAGTTACAGGTGCGTACTTGAGAGTCGGTGCCAAAAGTAAGGTTGCATTGGGTTTGTTTTTGATGCTAGTCTTGCCAGTAGTAATCAGAAACTGACTGAGTTGTAGTATGACGTGATGATGACATAAATAATCCTGAGGATTTTCCAGAATTTGTGGGGTGGAACATCTAACCAATAGTTCATCTTTATATATTGTAATCTTCTCTCCCTTGCTAATTTAATTTGTTTGCCCTTTCCTCCGCTGTTCCTTCTGTGAAATCGTTTTAGATTAGAGGAAGCACAAATGAAAAAAAAAACTTGCATTTACACAGCACTTTTCACGTCCTTGTAAGACTGTATAGAATGGCAACACTGAGACTGACTGACTGACTGTATGGCCCATCAGTGTAATGTTTGCTCTTCACTAACAATTCCTTTTTCTCATTTTCTTCTCTCACTGTCAACCATCTGTCTACTCTCGAATGCTGGTGATTTTAGCTTCAGTCACAACTCTGACTTCCTGTGTTTTCTGCCATAAAATAAATCTTAACAGCCTTTGCATTTAATCTTAAATCTTTGTGTTCCTTCTATTCTACACGACTTAATCAGTAAGGCATCTCTGAGGGACTTTACTTTCACAGTGAGGTCAGTTTACACATAGCAAGGTTCCACTGCCTAGCAATAAGATCAATGAACAGTTAGTGCTTGGGTAGTGTTGCTTGAAGGACAAAGGTTTGTTATCACACACAACCTTTTCAGTTCATACCTTCCACCGAACAGTTGGTTTAACATGTCTGTAAGACAACTTCAACAATACAGCAATAATCTTAAAATGTATGTTGACTCCTGCTTTGAAACTTGGAGATAAGAGTATCCTCACCAATGAGTCATGTGTGTAAAACTGTTCTGGTTTGTTATTTCCAATGGACAACTGAATCTGATTTAGTCTGTCAGACAGTGCCATCCTATGGTGATTCCATATTGTTAGTCAGTATTGGCATTTTGTTTTTGCATGTAATCATCTGTATGTATGCATTTGGACAAGCCAAATAAAAATAATAGTATTTGAATATAGAGAAGCCTTTTCTTGTATGTACTTGGTCTGTGCTGTATGAAGTATCATTAGTCTATGAAGCTAGAAAGAATAATAATGAAATTGGCATTTAAAAGTAAAAATGGTGAGTAGAGAGGAAATTTGATTTAAGATTATAACATGTAAAATATTGTTTTCCCATTCTAATCTCTCTAATCTTGGGCTATGATGAAATATGAATGTAGCTGGATTAATTATATGGAGACACAGGTAATATTAGTGGGGAGAGCTAAGTTTGAATCCCACAATGGCAAATGATTTGGATTAAATTCAATGCATCTGGAATTGAGAATCCGGTGATGACCGTGAGACCATTGTCAATTATTGTAAAAGCCCATCTAATGCCTTTTAAGGAAGGCCAACATGTGACGCCAGACCCACAGCAATGTGGTTGACTCTTAATTAACCTCCGAAATGGCCTAACAAGCCACCCAGTTCTATTAATCACTGGAAAGTCTCAAAAAAAAATGAAACCGGGTGGATCACCTGGCATTGATTAAGACACCAGAAATGGCAAACTCGGCCCTGTTGACCCTGAAAAGTCTTCCTTAGCAGCATCTGGGGGTTAGTGCCAAAATTGGGAGAGCTGTGTTGTTGACTAGTCAAGTGTCAGGTTTTTTCCAAAATATGAAAACCCCAAGTTTCTCTACCACTGCCTCTTTTTAAATATCAAATTATCTTCTGAACTGCCTTTAGGGCTTGAATGCTGCCTTGTCTTGGTGATAAGAGCTTGTCACATACTCTGTATGGTCTGGCTAGAGGTTTGGTGCAATTTGAGCATAACACTGACTGACTGGTATTCTACTGATTCAGCTGTGCAGGTAATGGTTTTCATTGATGTTTGAAGAAGTATAAAACTGCATTCGGTTAGTTATTAGGTCTTTTTTTTGAGTCTTTATAAAAACTACAACTTAAGATTTACACTATTAAATTGTTCATTCTGATGCTATTTTATCCATTCGGAGGACTATGTTATACAATGTAATAAAATGAATACAGCACAGGAACAGGCCCTTCAGCCCACCAAGCCTGCACCTATTCTAATTCTTATTTAGATCTGCTACTTATTGCCCATGTGTGGTTTCTATCCCTCTGTTTGCCTCCCATTCATGGTTCTATTAAGGTATGCCTTAAACGTTGCTGACATGTCACTGGCAGTGCGTTCCAGGCACCCACCACCTTCTGTGTGAAAGCTTTTTGCCTGCACTTCTCCCCTAAACTTTTCCCCCTCTCACCTTGAACCTGTGTCCTCTTGTAGTTGACCTATCCACCCTGTCATAATTTCATACGTCTCTATCAGGTCACCCCTCAGCCTCCATCTTTCCAGTAAAAACAATCTAAGTTTATCCAACCTTTCCTCATAACTAAAACCTTCCAGACCAGGCAACTTCCTGGTAGACCTTTCTCAGCACCATCTCCAAAGCATCCATGGCCTACTGGCGGTGTGGCAACCAGAACTGCACATAGTATTCTAAATGTGGCCTAACTAAAGTTTTGTACAGCTGTAACTTGCCAACTTTTATATTCGATGCCCTGGCCAATGAAGGCAAGCATGTTGCAAAGCATGTTTTTTAGTTGACTGTATAGTGCCATCAGCAAGCTTAAATTTTGCAATTTGGTGAATGCCTTTTAATAGTTGACTGCCTTACTAACTTGGATGCAATTAGTGGCTAAATTATTGAAAGGATAGGTGTGCCACATATAGAGGGGAGTTTATTGTTATTACTGTTAAGGGCATGGGTGATGTCTGCAAATTTGAAAGATTATCCCAGGTATATTGATTTTTTTTTTTATGAAATGCTAAGACCTTAGTTTTCATTGCCCTGTGTTAGCTGCAGACCTTAACGTTTCAGGAAATCTGTGGCACCAACAGTCATTTGACCATCATCAAACCAAATGCATTAAAACAGCTAATAGAATGTTATCTTTAAAGCCATAGTTCCACAGGGCTGTGATGTCATGAGAGAGAGATGACTGTTGGTAGTTTAACCTGACGGCCACCATGCTTCAGCCATGGAGTGATATTGAAAAGGCGAGATCTTCACAGTGATCTCAGCTGCTATAGGAATTGAATCCAAGCTGTTGGTGTCACTCTGCAAAGCAAACTGGCCATCCAGCCAACTGAGCTTCTCAGGAACTATGACTACTTTACCTTTTTTTTTAAATGCAAGAGGAACTGAATACAAAACTAGGGAGCTTGTCCTTCAGTTACTCATAACATGATGAAACCATATCTGGAGTACTGTATACAGTTCTAATTGAAACTTAAAAGGTTGAGGGATTTTACATCCTACATGTTGAATCAGTGCTTCCTCTGATGGGGCAATCTAGAATTTTGGTTACTGTTTAAAAAATCAGGAACTGCCTATTTAAAACGGATGAACTTTTTAACCCCCCCTCTCTCAAAGGGTTGAGTCTTTGGAACTCTTCCTGAAAAGTCAGTGGAAACAAAGTCTTTGTTTTTAATGCAGAGATGGTAGATTCTTGGTGAGCAAGAAAGTGAGAGATTATCAGGTGTAGATGGAAATGTGGATCAGCCATGATCTTACTGAATGATGGAGCAATTCAAAGCCAAATAGTGGGCTACTCTTATTCTTGATTTGGAAGCTCTGCTGCATATGAATCTGGAAGGATGAAACCCTGTATTATACACAGAGGTACAGGTAATGTGAATTTCCACAGGATGATCTAATGTCTGAAAGTAAATGGTAAGTTAAGCCTAACAATCAGAAATATACCTTCCTATCACTACCTGTGAGAAATGGAAACAAATTGCTGGAAAGAGTCGGCATCTCAGGCAGCATCTGTAGAGAGCAAGCAGAGTCAACGTTTTGGGTCTAGTGACCCTTGTTCAGAACTGATGGTAGCTAGGACAAGGTTGGTATTTATACAGATGATGATGTGGAGTGGTTGGGGAGGAGTAAACAATAGGTGAGAGAGAGGAAAAAACCATGGGACAGACAAAGGAGTGGGTAAAGGTCAGCATAGGAAAATGAGTAGCTTCTAATGGGGATTATTAGTAGCTGACAATTCGTGATGTGTAGCATCACCCCATGTTATGACAGGGCCTAATGTGTGGGGTTTGAGGTAAGGCCAAGGACGAAGATGCTGAAGCCCTAAAATTGTTGAATTCGATATTGAGTCTAGAAGGCTGCAGAGTTCCCATGCAGAAAATGAGGTGCTGTGCTTTCAGCTTGTGCTAAGCTTCGCTTGAGCACTGCAGCAAGCCAAGGCAGAGATGTTGCCCAGGGTGTAAGGTAGTGTGTTGAAGTGGCAGGCAACTGGAAACTCGTCATTTTTGTGGACAGAATGTATGTGTTCTGCAAAGCAGTCACCCAGTCTGCGCTTCCTTTCCCAAATGTGGAGGAGACCACATTGTTGAGCAGTGAATACAATAGACTAGATTGGATGAAGTGCAGGTAAAGTGCAACTTCATTTGAAAGGTGTATTAGGGACCTTGGATAGTGAGCAGAGATGAAGTAAACAAGCAGGTGGATACACCTTCTGCAATTGCAGAAGAAGGTACATGGGAATGTGTTGGTGGTAAAGGAGTCGACCAGCATTTCCCACAGGGAACAGTCCCTGTGGAAAGCTGACAAGATGTCTAGTGGTGGAAGTGGCAGTTAATGATCCTATGGATGTGGACGCTGGTGGAATTATAGGTGAGGAGCTATCACTGTTGTGGGAGGGAAGAGAGGGGGTGAGAAGTTAAAAGAAATTGAGGGGAATGAAGAGAAGTTGTTCAGAGTGAGGATGAGTTCGGCCAGGTGAAGGAGGGTGGTGAAGGATGGGACGATTCAGGCTATTTTCCAGGAAGAAGTGGAGAGCCTGGAGACCATCCTGATGGAACATGGACGTGTCAAGAGATTGCACGTCCATTGTAAAGAGAAGGCAGCTGGAATCCGTGAACTTGAAATTCTGAAACTGACAAAGTGTCAGAGGAATCGCAGATATAAATGGATTAGGACTGAAAATGGGGAGAAAAAAATCAAGGTAGCAGAAATGGCACTGAGCTAATTTAAGGCTGTGCAGTAGTTATAATGGAAACAATTTCTAATGTATTTTAGATGTGTACTTGTAGCTTTGTTTCACCAAAATTAAATGGTGATAATGTGTATATTCGTTCTAGTAGAATTAATTGGTTATACACTCAGCTCCATGTCATTTCACCCATGATTTATTGATACAAATGTAATAATCAAAGAGGAACATGATAGTAAAAGCGAGGGCCCTTTTGTGACGCAGTAGTAGTGTCCCTGCCCCCAGACCCGAGAGGCCTGGGCTCAAGTCCCACCTGCTCCAGAGATGTGTAATAACATTTCTGAATCGGTTAGTTAGAAAGATAAGTTAAACTCTGTTTTCAAAAAAAAAAACAAGAAAGCCACTGTCCAGAAATGTCCATGCTGGAATTGAAATGTCTCATTTCTGGTTCTGCCTTCTGTGTGTTTGGATAATGGGACTGATTTGACCAAGTAAGTCCCACACTCTAAATCTCTGCGAAGTATAGATCAAATCCAAAAGAAAAGACTGGATCCTATTTTCTGATGTTGATTGAACCATTTGAAGAAACTTGTTAAATCTGTTCTTGAGTTAGAATTCAGCATGGTTGTGATTATTCAGCAATAGTGTTCAGCTAAAGCTTTTCTCCTTCAGTTGAAGATGTTAAGCTCCTTGCTGAATCTGCTGTTTTGCTATCATCTGAGTGGTTTTGTTGCATTGGCTCCAATGCTTCCAGTTTTTTAAATTAATCAATCAACTGTTGCTATGTCTAATTCTGGGCTGTAATTGTTCTCCCAGTTGTACATTACTGTCCTGAAATGTAAATTGCTTTTAGCTCATTGTGTGCGCTGTGTTGGCTGTGTGCTTTTTAAAAATTGGTAGCCTCCTGAATCAAAAAGGTTGTGAGTTCAGTTCCAGTTACATACTTGCTGCACAACTAATGCTGAAATGTCAGCCCTACAAATTCTCTATTCAAGCGTGACACTACCAATAGAAGAAAAGGTGTTTGCAAAATCGGTACAGCACAGAAGGAAGCCATTTAACCAAGTGAATATGCACCTTTTCATCTGGTTCTTGGCTATCATTCTGTCCTCTAGCATGGCCAGCAAAAGTAAATTATTCAATCTACTTAATGCTCTTTGTGGGAATTGAAGTATGCATATGTGTTTATTTTTGCTGCGCTGCTGCATCTCAGTTATGTATTTGTGATTTGTGTTTCCTTCCATCATCACATATGCAAGTGCTTCCAAATTCAATGAGCTGAGCTCTGAAACTTGCACAGATTGAGATTCCTCCTAAAGCTGGCCTCCTGTGTGTCCTAACTCATACTAGCCAATTGTTGGCACTGTGCCTTCATTTGTTTTGGTTCTCATTTCAGCACTTCCTTCCCCAAGCCTCTGCATCTCCTGTCTCCCCCTTAAAGATACCATTAAAACCTACTTCTGATAAAGTTTCTCATCCCTCCTAATACCTTTTCAATTCCTGGAGTACATTTGTCAAATTGTGCTTCCAATGAATTGCCTTAAGATGCTTTTCACTCAAACTTGCAATACTTGAGACCTGCCCATTACTGGTGATAATTACATTGAAGTCAGTTTATGATATTGCTGTTTGGTGCAGTAGTTAACTAATCAGTTAACTATCTGCAATCTTCTCTCTAAAGCTATAACAAGACAATGGCCACCTACAATATCTCACAGTATGTTAATATTAAGGGGGACGGGTGGGCTAAAGTAGTGTAAAGCATTTTGCAGGGTATCCAATCCGCCCCACTGGAGATAGTGAATTCTCCTTAGAAAGTCACCCTGAACTAGTTGTATATTTTGTTTCATCATTGAGTATTTTCTAGCAAATACATGAATTTGGAGAGTACATGCTGTCCACAACTGTTTAATGGATTGGTTTTGAGCTGGATGAGCTAACTAGCTTCAGTACTGCTAAACAAACTAGTTTGAACTGTAAGGGGGTCAGGTGGAAGCTATCCCTTGACCCTGAGAACATAGTTGTCTAGATAAATGTGTTAGCCAATTGATTCATAGCAAGATACCGTAGGCAGTTATGATTTTGATGGTTTGGAGAAAGGGATGAGCCTGGTACTGGGTGAGCTTCCTGCTGCTCATGTGATCTTTTATCCAACTAAAACTTATTCAATTTTATCCAAATGAGAAGACTTCTGTCAATTCAGCACTCCATGCTGTATTCCTCAGCCTGGATTCTGTGCATATCCATAAACTGGTAGCCATAACTGTTTGACTTCAAAGTGATGATGTGACCAATTGAGTCAAGCTACCTTACACAATATTGTCGCATGTAAAATCAAAAATCCTGTACTTTTGGGAGGTGGAGCGGAATTTCAAATTGATAATTTCATAATACAACATTACTAGTTGCAATTGAATCCAGCTCTCATTCCCTATTATAAACTTGGCTCAAAACTAATTACTTTCCCTTTCAGAAGTGTCCAGACAATAGTGAACTAGAGCAGATCCCTGGAAGGGGTGACAGAGGTAATTTCAGGATTTTTTTTAAAGCAAGTCTATAACAACTGGTGGTTTGCTAGTGTCACCAAACTGACGGTGGCAGCTGTGCTCAGAATGCATAAGACAATTGTGTTGGCCTGTAAATAGTTTGGTGCCTAATATCAGTGCTACATTGCTGAAGAGTTTTCTCCATTAATAAGTAGTGTACCAGTATAAAGTGGGAAATTGATATCTACAAGCACATCAAATGGCTGAGAACGTTGAGTTTGGCAAGAGTTGTTTTTGTAAATTGAGTGGAGCAGAGGAAACAAGTGCTCTGTAGTTTTTCCATTGCACTGCCTGTTAAGTTTAAGCTAACTGTCTTTTTCAACTATTTGGCCTCTTTTTTGTAAATTGTTAGGATATATAGCAAACATGGTTGCCTAGGACTCCAGTGATATGGTATGTAACTCTATTCCAGTACTGTTGCAATTTTGCAAAATTAAGGATGAGGCAACCCTTGTTTCATATGGGTTTGATTTTCAGCTATCAATACTGATCATTCACTTTTTACATAATCAGCTGCTTTAATTTCTAATTTGAGCAAATATCAGGATTTTTTGTAAACCAAAAGGATTGTTGCTATCTATGGTTAAAATCAGAATTTTATTGGTATTTTAAACGTGTAATGACTTTCCAAATCGCTGTGTAATATAATTTAAGAACAACAAATGTGGTATTCACAAGCAAGAAAATTATATAGCTGAAAAAGTAAGATGTTTCATAAGCCATGCACTGCTGGTCGATGACAAAGTTTTCAACTTTTTCCATCCATAATTAGCCATAGAACACATGGAGCTATAGACATCTCAGTTCACTATAATTCTGCATGTACTGTTCGTACTTCCTCTGTCCAGTTTTAGGTGATGTCCATCCATCCAGTTCTTTTCTCATTTGGCTTCTCTCCCCCGGATGTTTCACCACTTATTGTTGCCAATGTCAGACTCTTGCCCTACCTCTTCCAAATGTCATACTTAATTTCCAATTTGCTTTCCAATTTAAAGCCCATGAGATGCTGGGACTTTGATTTTCCTTGTATAAATTTACTTGCAGTACCTTCTATCCACTTGCTTCTAAGGAGCCTTCACCAGACCACATTTCAAAAGTTGTAATCCTCTAACCATCAGCCTTACTGACAATCCAGCTGTCTTAGCTGGACAGTGCAAAGCTTCGTAACAAGAACTTTGCAAATTGTCTTTGTTTCTCTAACACTTTAATGTGACCACTTTTTGAAGTCAGATCTTCAGGATGTGAAAACAGTTACTTGCTGTGATCCATGTTTCTACACACATTTGTACTCTTATGAAACTCACAAAAGTATGTATTACAATTAACTACGAATTACTGCTTCAGTTGTTTCCTATAGTGTGAACAGCTGCATTAATAACCACAGCATTTCAATGTTTGTGAGTACTGCCTAATTCAAAATCCTGAATTGACAAACTTGGTTGCCTAGGGTTCCAGTAGAAGGAACGTTACGCTTTCTTTCTAGTGTTATGTTGAATGTATCACTCAGTTGAGCATGAATAATTCTGTACTGATTCATCTAAGGTGAAACAAATGACTTTTGAGTGTTGAATTTTAGTATGGGATCAATACAGAACATGGTGTTTGTGCAGCCTCAAGTGAAGTTGATATTTAGGCCATCACGCTGTAAGCTCCCAAGGTGAAATATCAGGTGTTGTTCCTCCAGTTTACGTTTGGCCTCACCCTGACAGTGGAGGAGGCCAAGGATGGACCTATTAGCTGTAAGCTCCCAAGGTGAAATATCAGGTGTTGTTTGTGCATGCTTGAGTGATTCAATTTTGTAAAGGAAGTGGTTGAATTTCTGCAGCATTTTTCACAACACTCGTACACTCCAAATCACTTCACAGTCAATAAGTGCAGTCAGTACTTAGAAATGTGATGCCTCATTTGCAGTCAGCATTGAGATAATTGGATACATCTTTTGGGGATGTTGGTTATGGAGTAATCAAACACCAGGATGAACTCCCTTCCTCTTTTGAAGTAATGCTATGGAATCTTTAAGCTATCTGATAAAGAAGGCTATGTTTATCGTCTTGTTCAAAAGATGACACCTCCGACAGTGGGTACAGCAATGCACTGTCAACCAAGATGCTGTGATGCAGACTCTGGAGAAGGACTTGAACGATGACTTCCTGAAACAAGTGAGAATATTATCACTGAGCCACAGCTGAGGAATTCTGTGAAAGATAGGTTGAGATAGGGATAGAAATGGACAACATTTGAGGTAAATTTAGTTGATCTTTGCAATGGAACGGATATGGGGCTGTATGTTCGGTGTGTGGCTGAATAGAGTAAAAATTTGCAACTGCTTCAATTTCCAAGAGTGGTTTGAGACCAGTAGGGTAGAAGGGATATAATCAATGAAGGTTACAAAAAAAAAATAGTGATGTAAGAAGAGTAGTGTGGATTTGCATCTGCTCCTGAGCTGGAGGTTTCTCGTGATTATTCTCCGCTTTTCATGAGTGGAAGCAAAAAGAATTTTCATTTAAAATGACTTGGCACTTTTTGTAGTCCCCAATAAAAGGGAGGGGGGGAAAGAATACATGAGGGAAGAGAGATTGGATTTCACGAATTTAGGAGAGGCCTATCCATGCATTTGTCATGGTGTCAAGGGCTCCAGAGAGATTTTATTTGTGTGGACGTAACTCTGAAGATTGACATTTTCAACTTGCTTGTCAAGGGTTCGTTAGCAGTTTAAATAATGACAGGGAGCAGGTTCCTGGGCCCATTAGTTTTCTAAGGCTGATTCTAGGAGTGGGAGGGATTGACATCCCTTTACTCCGAACTGGGGATTTCAGAGCCGACTGATAGAGGATCTGAGGAAGAAGCTGTTTCGGTTGCTGAAAGTTTAAGCTAAGTGTTGGATTATAAGAATTTAATTTTTTTTTTGCACGCTTAAAATTTAAAAACTGGATAAGGGAAGGGTAGATTTTCTTAAGAAAAGTTGTATTTGGAGCATCTTCTTTCAGGTCTTATAATATAGAATAGCTTCAAGTTCTCCCAGCATAGTGTGTCAGCAGCAGTAATGCTGGATTTGAGAAAAGTGTGTGTCATTTTAGGCAAGTATACATTAAAAATTTCCTAAAGGGCAGTCAGTGGAGTGGTATGATCGTCATGTTGGATGCGGGAGATTAGGAAAGAGCTTGGCAGTCACTGGAGATTGTCTGTCTGCAGTTGGTGTGTTTGGATCCGTCTCATCAGTGCATTTGGATTGGCTAGAGAGGCAGTTGGACTCTCTGAGGAGCGTACAGGAGGCAAGTGCGAAGGTTAGTAGATTTAGAGAGGTGGTCACACCACAGGCTCAGGTAGATGGATGACTGTCAAGGGACGTAGGCAGACAATGCAGAAATTGCATGTGGTTATGCCTCTCTCAAACGGATATACCATTTGTGGGGGATCAATTCCTCAAAGGAAAATAGAAGTGGCAGCCAGGTTCAGGGCAGCAAGAATGAATCTTCTGATAAATGGAGTTTGTCAAAGTTCAAACAAGTAATTGTCATAGGGGACTGTCCTGTCAGAAGGACAAACAGGAGATTCTGCAACCATGAGCGAGAATTCAAGCTGGTATGTTGTCTCCCTGGTACCAATGTCAAGGATGTTTCAAAATGGTTGTGGCACATTGTCAAAGGGGACAGTGAGAAGCAGAAGTTGTAGTACGTATTGGTAAGAATGGCATAGTTAGGGAAGGGGTTGAGGCTTTGCAGAGTGAATGTAGGAAGTTAAGCAGGAGGTTAAAAAGCAAGCCTCAAAAGTAGTAATCTCTGGATTACTCCTGGTGCCACGTGCTAGTGACTGTAGGAATAAGAAGATAGGACAGATAAATCAATGGCTGAAGTGGTGCAGTGGGCAAGGATTCAGATTTTTTTTTTTTTTTTTGGATCGTTGGGCTTTCTTCTGGGGTAGAAGAGACCTGTTCAGTAGGGACGGGTGTCACCTGAACTGGAGGGGCACCACTATCCTGGCATGGAGATTTGCTAGTTCTATTCGGTAGCCTATTTCTAGGCCCCTTGTAGATTAACTGAGAGACATCACTCATTACAACTGGTCAACGACACCATGTATCATTCAGGATGGTGGAAAACAAAAGAAGGTGGACATTGATTATTTCCTTCCTAACTGCCTCTAATCTATGACCGAGGATTTCATGTCTCTTCTGTATCTCTCTCGCTAAGTACTTTCCAAAAGCTAGGAGATACCATGCAATCTTAAAATGTCAAGAGTAGGATTGATTTACAGTAAACAAGTGTATCTTGGATTATCAAAGGCAAAAAACTGGAATTGAGATAAAAATTAGCCATCAGCTGACTCAAGATAGAACGGGCAAGAGGTGGGAGGTGGGGGATTCTTTAGTAGTTGTGGGAATAGAAAAGCAGGTGAGGACAGACTTCAGAAATCTGAAGTTAAAGAGAGCAAGTTAATTAGGTAGGGTAGGCATGAACAAGTGAGGTAACTGAAGAATTAAACTGCGCTTATTTCAGTGCACGGGGTCTTACAGGTAACACGGATGAAATCGTGGCATGTATGGGATGATGAGGAATTTGGTAAATGTGTTCAAGAAAGAAGTAGCACCTGTTGTTGGGGGTGGGTCAAGGGAAGGAAAAGGCAGGGCAAGTGACTGAAGAGTTTCTGGGGGAGCACTTTGAGACCAGTGATCATAATTCTATTAGTTCTGAAACAGTTATGGAAAAGGATAAAATGTAAAGTTCTTAATTGGAGTAAGGCAAGGTTTGACAGTATGAGACAGGAACTTTCAAAAGTTGGTTGGAGTAGACTGTTTGCAGGTAAAGGGACGACTGATCGGTGGGAGGCTTTCGAAAGGTAACGAGAGTTCAGAGGCATTATATTCCTGCTAGAGTGAAAGGTAATGCTGGTAAGAGTAGGGAACAATGGATGAATAAAGATGTTGATGCTCTGGTCGAGAATGAGGAGGAGACATTTATTACGTATAGACAACTGGGATGAAGTGAATCACTTGAAGAGCATAAGGAGAGTGGGGCATTCTTAAGAGGGAAATCAGGAGGGCAGAAAGGGGAATTGAAATAGCTTTGGCAGCTAAGTTTAAGGATAATACAAAGATTGTACAAGTGCAAAAGAGCAACTAGGGAGAGAATAGGCCCCCTTAGAGATCAACGAGGTCATTTGTGTGGGGAGCCACAGGGGATGTTGGCGGGGGGGATACTAAATAAATACTTACCATCAGTTTTTACTGTGGAGAAAGACATAGAGAGTGGGGAACTCTTAAAAAGAGTCCACGTTACAGAAAAGGAGGTGCAGGAGGCCTTAAAAGCATAAAGGTGGATAAATCTTCAGGACCTGATAGTGTATCCCAGGACTTTGTGGGAGGTTAGGCCCCTAGCAGAGTTTTATCTACAGCCACAAGTGAGGTGCAGGATGACTGACTAATAGTCATTCAGCATGGAGATGCCCTTTGGTCCAACTAGTCCATGCCATACATGCTCCCGAACTAAATTAGTCCCAACTTGTCTGCATTTGACCCATGTCGTGTCTTTCTCCCTCCCCCCAAACCTCTTTCCTATTTGTGTACTTATCCAAATGTCTTTTAAATGTTTTAACCGTACCTGCATCCACCACTTCCTCTGGCAGTTCATTCCTCACATGAACCAGTCTGTATAACAAAAAAAAAAGTTGCCCCTCATGTCATTTTTAAAACTTTCTCTTATCACCTTAAAAATATTTCCCTCGTTTTGAACTTCCCCACTCTAGGGAAAAGACCCTTGCTATTCACCTTATCTATGCCCCTCATGATTTCATAAACTTCCGTAATGTCACCCCCTCAACCTCCTATGCTCCAGTTTAAAAAAAAATGTCCCAGCCTATTTTTAAACTTCAAATCCTCCAATCCCAGAAACATCCTGACAAATCTTTTCTGAACCCCTTCCAATTTAATAATACCTTTCCTATAGAAGAGTGACCAGAAATGCATACGGTACTCCACAGAAGAGACCTCACCAACATCCTATACAACCTCAACATAACGTCCAACTCCTGTACGCAAAGGTGTGAGCAAGAAGGCAAGTGTGCTAAACACTTCTTACCCTCCCCCCCCCCCCCCCCGCCCCCCCAATCTACCTGTGACGCAAGAATTACGTACCTGAGCCCCTACGTGTTTCTGCTTTACAACACTACCCAGGGCCCTGCTATTAATTGTATAAGTCCTGCTCTTGTTTGTTATATCAATTAAACTCCTTCTCCCATTCCTCAGCCCATTGACCCAATTGATCAAGACCTCTTTGAAATCTTAGGTAACCATCTTCACTGTCCACTATATCATCAATTTTGGTGCCATCCACAAACTTAAAAACCATGCCTTCTATATTCTCATTTAAATTGTTTATATAAATGACAAACAAAAGTGGACCCAGCACTGATCTCTGTATAGCCAACAGTGAAGAAGGTTATTAGAATTAGAATTTTAATTAGAATCCCTACAGTGTGGAAACAGGCCCTTCGGCCCAACATGTCCACACCGAACCCCAGAGCATCCCACCCAGATCCATTCCCCTATGACCCACCTAATATACACCCTCTACCTCCCTGAACACTACAGGCAATTTAGCATGGCCAATCCGCCTAACCTGCACATCTTTGGACTGTGGGAGGAAACCGGAGCACCCGGAGGAAACCCACGCAGACACGGGGAGAATGTGCAAACTCCACACAGACAGTCGCCCTAGGCTGGAATTGAACCCAGGTCCCTGGCGCTGTGAGGCAGCAGTGCTAACCACTGTGCCACCGTGTCGCCCTAAACGTTGGTGAGGTCCCACCGAGATTACAAAGGGATTTTGATAATTTGGGCCAATGGGCTGAGGAGTGGCAGATGGAGTTTAATTTCTAAAATGCAAGGGTCGTGTGTGGAATGAGCTGCCAGAGGAAGTGTAGATGCAGGTACAGTTCCAACATCTAAAAGATATTTTGACAGGTACATGAATAGGAAACGTTTAGAGGGGTGTGGGCTAAATACAGGCAAAAGAGATTAGTATGGGAAACTTGGTTGGCAAGGATGAATTGGACTGAAGGATCTGTTTCTGTGCTTTATGACACTATGACAGTGGTCGAAATCATGAGTTTAACCGAAGGAAATTATGGCTGATGCAAGACTGGATTTCAATGAGCAGTTTAGCAGTGCAAGATGAAGAAGGAATCTGCAAAGAATTGACAGCCTATTGTGGTGTTAGCTGACCCATCTCTTCAGGCAGTGTCACCATGGGGAAGCATATAAACAGAAGTGGATCAATAAAGGTTTCGGTGGGTGGTTGCAGGGGAGGGAAGCCATTGCTGGAGGTTCACCCCTTACAATTGGAATTGTAAGGAAACTGTCAAGTGAAGGTAGTTCTGCCCAAGGTAGACAAAAGTAGGTGTGAGTAAGTAGGTCCTTGTAGAGCAGTGAAATCCAGGAAGCCTTTTGTTCCTTTGTACCATAATTCCAAGCCCTGCTGCCATAAAAAGAATTTCAGAAAAGTTCAATGAAAGAAAAACTTCCCTGCTAAAAATGGTTTAAGGCCATTTTGTAGCAGAAACTCATGCAGTGTTTCACGGGATAGGAAAAGGGCTAATATAAACATGTACTCCAAAACTTGGACTCAATTTGTTTGTTTATGCACAATAGAGCTGGCGATAAATTACAAATAGTAAATTGTGTGCTTTGTTTTAAATCTAATTACAATCCATACCCTTCCAATCTAGCCACATCTTGTGTCTTTAAAACATCGAACCATAGTACTTACTTTGTTCTGGTATTTTAACGTTCGTTCATGTCATTTTGCTGACTTGCCCAAATTGCTGTTTGTTTTTAAATCTCTTCCAATATTGTGTCTAACTTGGGATATTTGTATTAAGAGTGAATTTTATAAATTTTGCACACCAAATGCAATTGGATATCAGTTGTTAAAATTAGATCAACTCTACCTAATCTCAGACTAAAATATAGTACACCCTAATTTTAAATTTTTGGTTCTATAACAATTAAAGAAAAGTCACAACTGTAAGGATGATAACCATCTATTCAATTTTTGAAGTTGTGAAAGTTTTGGTTGTGAACAGGATTACAAGTCGACAAAGGTATACTTTTCCACAATTTGGTTTCTTAACTGGATGTCTGTATTAGTCATAATCCCCAAAGAAAATCTACATAACAGATGGCTGTGTTGTTTGAATAATGCACTTTAAACAAAGCTTCACTTTTTGAGGAAATTGAATAAAATAAATATATATTTGTCTTAAAATATTTTCTCTTAAGCATTGTCATACCTGTTGTCAACAATAACTTCTCTCATTCTCTTGATGCAGTTATATAATCCTGTTTAGCAATCATGATTCCTCTACTTTAGCAGTTGTATTTCCAATTGTTCTTCTCTTGCACTTGCATACAACAGAAATCTATCTGTTTCCCTCTTAATGCAATAATTGACCAATGACACAGTCGGCTGCTTCCATTTGGTGAATATATATGTATGGTATGCATTTGTAGCACAGAGGCAGGTAGTAACAGCAGAAACCGGCGATCCAGCATCTAGTAAATATTGGATTTATGGGATAACTGGCATCTGTTTGGAAACTCTACATGTAGCCTCTTCCGCAGAAAAGGAATGGACTGTGGTATAGCTGCGCAGAGTACTTGAAGGGTGGATACAGTGATGTCAGTTACATCTTGATATCTGACATTCTTCTGGTGTGAGCCCACTGGAAATAATAGCAAACACAGCGCTAGGTACGCTACTGTGGGTTCTGATTCATTTAGCATCAGGTGGTATAATTATTAAATACCATTTGATTTCTGTGTATCTAAATGCTCTCTTTCCTCAAGCTTACAGCAATGCTTTTTACTTCAACTACTCAGTGATTGCTTCTCCTTAAGACACACACCACTGTTGGTCTGTTCCGTCATTTTCTGACACCTAGATACTAATGATCTTTCCCTCAAAAGTAATTGTGGTAGCTGACATTTTTCTGGTGTTACACTGTACAACTGTAAATAAGAAAGCTAGCTGATTTATGTAAACTTGCCCCTCCACAGACAAATGGCCATATCTCTGTCACCGGTGATGCATACCAGGATAGACTGGCACGATTAGAAGGAGATAAAGAATCCTTGGTTTTACAAGTAAGTAAAATTGATGCAGTTTTAAGTTTTTGGTTTGAAACTTATGATTTCTACAATATTAGAAATGTGTGCATTCTAATTTATAAGTGAGTAATAGGTACAGTTTGATATGGTACAATGCAGCTCAATACAACTGTGCTGTATTTGGGCAACATCAGCAGTGTATATGTATTTGTTAGGTTTTATATTGTAAAGTACTTCACTTTCAATTGAAAATCAACATTAATGTAGGAAAGCTAAAGTAGCCTTGTGTGTATGCACCAATGCAGCAGTTCCTGACTAGCTACCACATTCTCGAGGGCAATTAGGACGAGGAAAATGTTGATCTTGCCAATAATACTGTTTCCCAAGAATGAAAACTTTAAAAGTAATTGCATAACATTAGAGTTTTCATTTACTTTTTTATTTGTTCTAGCTTTTTCCTTTCCTGAGTTAGTATACACATTTGTGCTGTTTTCAGTCCTTTCATAAACATGGTCGTTTTCCTTTTACTCATTTGTGTGATGTGGTCATTATTGGCAAGGCCAGTTATGAAGAAATTGATTCGCTGAGAAGCAATTTGTGATTTGTCACTCTAGAAGGTTGGCTGCTTTCTGAAATCTCCCTCCCTCCCTCCCTCCCAAACAAGTTCAGTCATTCTCTGTGGAAACCTGCATGCTGGTTTCAGTTGAATCTTTTAGCACAGAGGCCATTATTCCATACTTCAATTACCAGGCAAGCACCTGTTGAAATTAATTTATGCTATTGAAGTTTGAATTCATAGAAGGTGCTATGATCGAGCAAAGTCAAATATTAAAAATTTTTAAAATGTTTGAATGAGAACTGTTCGCAAGAGCATGATCATTGTTAACTATCTCAAATTCTCTTAATACTCGACTGTTGAATTCTGCTTGCAAAGACACGTTGACTAAAATGTACAATTAAAATACTTAAGGTGTATTTATTGTAATATATTTGTATACTGTCAATTTCAGGTATGTTACACGCCTTGCATTTATACCTGTCAAGGCACTACAAATAGATAAGTCAGTTACAATGTGTGAACAGTTGCATTCAAGTGCCACTTTACTATTCAATATTATCATAGATTCAGTGCACAACAGATTTCAACGTTGTAAAATGCAGTTGAATTTGAAACCAGCAGCTTGGTTGAACTAATGCAGAAGTATTTTATACTCCAGCTTTTTAGGCATGATGGAACATGCTTTGATCAGATTACCAGAATAAACATGAAATTGTTTAATTAACGGGCAAGCTAGGTTTTGGTATTCTAAGTATGTGTAAAGTTTATTGCTATAATAACGAGCAAATAGTAACTTACGGCACTTTATAAAGGTGGAGATATCCCTAAATGTTTCTGTACCAGAAGTTATACTTTGGTTCACAGGTGAGTGTTCTAACAGACCAGGTGGAAGCCCAAGGAGAGAAGATTCGAGACCTAGAGAGTTGTCTGGATGAGCACCGAGAGAAGTTGAATGGCACAGAAGAGATGTTACAACAGGTAGGTTTGGGACTGTTGAGAGCAAGATTTTTTGAGATATAAATTTCATTGGACATTGAGATTTGGAATCTTCTAAATGAAGCAACATTTAAGAGTTCAAGAAGGACTTGTGTAGGGAAGTTACCAAACAAAGTAAATTGCAAATGGTCATTCTTGATTTTATCACTGCAGTATCTTGAGATATTATATTCTGATGAAAGTGCTTAGTAACGCTGTTGAGAGGTTATGATATTTTCAGAGAGAACAGGATGGTCATTGTTAGCTTGAATACCTCTATCTTTGATTGCAATCAAAGAAAATTTTTCGACAATGCACACGGCTGCCTTTTAACATTCCAGTATCTATTAACACAGGTGTGGCTGAAAGAAGAACCTTGAGATTCCAATTCAAGATATAGAATAGGCTTTGGATCTGCAATGTTAATTTTATCACCCTATTAATTGTTTGAAAGTGCCATTCTTTCATTGTTGCTGAGTCAAAATCCTGGAACTCGCTTCCTAACAGAACTGGTATACTCACACTTCAAGGACAGCAGCAGTTTAAGATGACAATTCAGTGCTACTTTTTCCAGGACAGTTAGGAATGGGTAATAAATATTGGCCCAGCCAGCGGTACTGATGTTACCTAAATAAATAAAACAAAATGTTAAGATGTGTTAGCTGTCTAAATTTGAAGATGTGCTTAGAGAATTCCATCTAGTCGCTGACAAGGCTGTTGGCTTTTCATACTATACATGGGCATAATAAATATCTCAAGAAAAGTTGTATGACATTTTTAGTAAGTATAGGCTGGTTAGTTTAATACTGTGATGTTTAGGTTTTAAAACTAATGATTGGAATGAGGGCTGAGTAGATCTCGTTGACTGAGGTGCTTGATTGGGGTTGTTAATCTGGGCCAATTGGAGCACTGGCTGATAGATATAAACTGGGGATTCAGGAAGCCTCCTCATTTGAGGGACTAGCTCCTGAGCTGGCTGATCAGAGCCCATGTACAATGCACATGTAAACAAAGGAGGACCAGGTGACAGGATACCAGCCTCAATGCAGTTATTTCCAAAAACCAATTGGACAAATATCATCATACGCTGAAAAAGGTTTGAGTTTGTTAAAGAAAGCCACCACAGATTTATAAAAGGCACATTGTGTTTGACTGAATTTTTTTTTAAAAAATAATAATGAAAGTTGCCGAAGGACTTGCAATGAATGTTGTCGGTATGGGTTTTAAGAAAGCACTTAACGTACTGCATAACAGTTTGATTTTAAAAAAAGTTGATGCTGGAAACCTGTTTCTCAACTGCATTTTCCTGCCTTCTCACCCTAACCTTTGATCCCCTTACTAATCTAGAACATCTGTCTTAAGTACACTCAATTGTTGAAGGAATGAGGGAGTTTAGCTATGAGATTGAATTGGAGAAGCTGAAATTCTCTTTGAAGCAAAGGAAGTTGAGGGTTGCTTGTGTAAATAAAGCAAAGAAAAGCTGTTCCGACTACAAGAACTATGAAACAGATTTAAGGTTTTGGGCAAGAGATACAAGGGGAATGAGATTTTTTTTTAATGAATGGTAATGACCTAGAACTCATTGCCCACAAAGGTCATGGAAGCACAGGCAATTTCAAGAGGAAATTGATATACAGCTGATAGAAATGAGCTGATAGAAATAACAGGGGAATGGGACAGAGTTAAATTGCTCTGCAGAGAGTCGGCATGGGCTGGCTGGGCTGAATAGCCACTCCTTTGCCATGATAATTGTGAATTATTTGATAATTTGAAGGAAAATTTTTTTAAAATTCTTCCTATGCTGTCTTAGTATCTGATTCAAACACCCTAAAACGCTCCATGTGCTAAACAATTTAAAATGAGCATCAATTAACTGTATTGGCTGAGTTCTGAAGCTGCTGAGAATGAGAGCGCTGAACCAAAGTATCCTGGTTTAATGATTATACCTTCATAAATGAATTACTTCTCTGATTTCATGATGTCATGAAAGCTCTTTGACAGCTACTCAACAGAATGTGCTGGTGAAGAAGACATTAAACTCAGAATAGATTTGACTCTTAGTTGCCATACCATTTTTGAACAGAAGTACTGATGATACTCAACTTCAAGCTAGCTGTTCTGTATAGCAGTTATGACATTTTATTCAAGCAGTGTACACAGACACCCTCAACAACAACAACACAGACACCCTTTTTGTTTCAGGAGCTCTTAAGCAGAACATCACTGGAGACTCAGAAATTGGATCTAATGGCTGAGGTGTCAAATCTAAAGATAAAACTGAGTGCACTGGAAAAGGATAAGTTGGAATATGAAGAAAGGTATAAAGATACGGAGGTGAGACAAATAACATCTACCATTTTAATGCTGCAGAATATATCTTCACTTGAATTTCTCAAGTAAATTTACCTTTGAATTAAAAAGTTTGTTCCACCTTTGGTAATTTGGGTTACATAAGTACCTGTCCGTTCCTTGTTTTTTTTTCCAATTTCCCTTCTAAGTCTGTTTTAAGCCCTACCACTTTCACTAATCTTAATTTGGAGTTCGGTTAGCATAATTAACTAGACAGCTGGTTTGCAATGCAGAGTGATACCAACAGCATAAGGTCAATTCCCACACCAGTTGAGGTTATCATTGAAGGACTCTCCTTCTCAACCTTTCCCCTTGCCTGAGCTGTGGTGACCTTCAGGTTTGAATCACCACCAGTTGTGTGTCTCTAATGGTCCAGTAAGACTATGGTGACTTTTCCTTATTCTTCCATGAACATTCTATTGTGCTTGCCTTTACTCTTTTTTTCATTATGTAGCTATTCTAAATGCTTTTAAAGAATTGTTTTAATTCAAAATACTATAAGCAAAAGATGTAGTGGGGCATAGCAGTTGAGCTCTACTTCAGGAAAGGACCAGAGGCAGCTTTGATTCCCATGTCAGATAGCCAGCTAGCTGTGCAGCTGCTGTTTTTGGATGCCACATGAGGACATGACTGGGCTTGACAGTAAAGCACCATTTGATTCAATAACAAGTACTACACCAGTTCACTGAGTGTTCTTCTGATTCTAAACTTGAGTTTATAATGTCCAAACTGCAAAGTTGAATTCCTACGTTTACGGCAGGAATGATTGTTTTTAAATCTGAATGAATGAATGAGTAAACCGGAGTTTTAAACATAAAGGGTCAGTTCTGCACTACTGTCAATTCTAAAAGAATTTGACTGGTTTCTACAGCAGAATGCAGCTTTCAGGCAAAGTTTAATCGTAGTTGGTTTTGGCTGTGGATAAGTCCTTGACTGGTCACCTTGTTATTGCCCACCATATAGACTACAATTAACAATAAATGTGACATTAATTGATATGCCTGAGAACCTTTTAGTTTCTAAAGCTGCAGTATTTTTAGTAAAGTCAGTGGAAAGTTTGGTCTTGTTGCAAACCTTACAGCTAACGTTTTATGTGGTGTCTGTATTTTTGTTTTCAATTATTCTGTCAACGATTTCTTTGCTTCACTACTTGGTCTAGTCACTTTTCTTTTCCTGTTCTCTTATTTCATTTGCCTTGTACTCTGCAGTCATTGTTTAACCTAATAACAGAGCTGAGACAGCAGATGGAGACGGTGGAAGTGGAACTAGCATTATTCCAGGAAAAGAGGTCACGGTTTGGTGATCAAGAGGTGACTACATGACAGGATGCTCAATAGCATTAGCATTTTGGCCAATGTGTTATAGTGCATGTTTCAACTTGATTGCTACAAGGAGGGATTGAGGAAGAGGAGAAATTAAGGTTACAGTAGAGCATCTTCAGTCCATCTATTGCTGCATTCTTTGCCCAATATCGCTAAATTAAGTACACTGTTAAGAATCAGTCTTTGACAAGATTATTGAGGAACATATGTTAAAAAAACCATTCTGGCCCTCCAAACTCCCTTTTTATTCATGTGCCATATAATTTGCAGCAACATGAATTCTACCCATCTTGTTAATCCCATCAGGGAGGGTCTGTAAAAATTTCTCAGTCCTCATCTGCACGCTGTCCCCCACCTCTGCCAAATGGAATGAAGCTGAAATATGTAAATTATGCATTCCACATTTATCAATGACACAGCATTGTGCTCGTCTCAGAAGCTTGGCATACACTGCCAAGTAATATCATGTCATTGAATTGCAGGGGGCCACCTACAAATTTAAGTGAAGCTTTGAAGTAGCTGAGGGAAGTACCTATGTAATTAGACTTGTTTGCAAACATACTGTCAAATAAATGTGACACAATAACTGTGTGTAGATGTTTTTTTTCAATTTGTTCATACTTTACAATGGCCTGACCTTGCACAGTAAAAGGCATTGAAAACATTGGGAGTCAGCTCTGGAAAAATTTAGCTATCTTTTTCTGCTCCACATTTTGTCTTTGCATGAGCCTCCTATGTCATCAGTGCAGTAAAACAGTTTTCCACGTTTTCATGCTCCATGGGAAATCTTGGAGCATTACTACAGCTTTTGTGTCTTCAGCCAGGGGTCAACAGTGATAAGCTGTCTTTCTTCTATTAATCCATTTCATTTGCGTTCATGATCCACACCCCATGCTGGACATCAGGCAATTTTGTTATTTTCATACTGTATGGGTAGTGTGTTGATATTTACAAAGCACAATGGCTTCTTGGACTAATCACAAGAAGTGGTAGCTTTTTGACAGTATCCATTTTGAAGCAGACTATAACAATGGTACGTTCCTTGCTTTGCTCACCATCGCATTGAATCTTCAAATGTTAAATCGTGACCAGGTAAAAGACTGCATAACACCAGGTTCATCCACACCAAAAATACCTTTTGGTCTGTACTCCTTCAGGATGTGGCCGAAAGTGGTGATCACTGCAAACTTGGCCATGATTTCACGCTGTACCATGTCCCAGCACAGTGCCTATTGGTTGATGAGGTCACATGGCAGGCATGCGCAAATTTGGATAATCCAGGTTTCATTCTGGAACTTCTGTTTATTGCAGGCATCCTTCTACAGAATTTCCAATTTTGCTGGCTGGAATGGCTGACTGCTTTGCAACTCAAGTTTGGGGTTATTCGAATTTGACTAATCACGAATTCACTGTAGTTTGCTACAGTGTCTCTGTCATAATTCTTAAACCTCAACTCTGTTCTTCAAAAGCTATTTGACCATGTAGATTTTTTCTTTTGACACTGTTAATCAGCAAATATCTTTGTTATTTCAGAGCCAATTCTTTTGCCTGGTGAAGAAAGAAGATAAATATAATATGAAGTGTTGTTTGAAACCTTTGATGTTGATAGTCTAGATTTGCGAAGATATTAATTTTATTCCAGTATTGCTTGTCTCATTTTCTGAATATAAAATCTTTATTTGAGTCTTTCCCTTGTCGCTGCTTGCTCACGCTCTTTCTACAAAAAAATTATATTTCTGAACTCCTACCATTTTTTTCCTAAAGCAAATACCCAAAATTACAAAATGTCTTCTTGATGCATCATGAAGTGCCCTTCACTTGTATTCTAATGCCTGTTTAGGCTTGTTCTAAATTCTTGTTACTGCTTGGGTGCAACGTTTTTAGGTTAGAATTGAATTGTATGTAATGTTCTCTGATAAATTTTAACATTCAGTGCAACAATTTTTTATTGGATGGTTGAAGAAGCAAGCAAAACTTGTATGTTTAAAACGAAGGCCCAAGTCATAGAAGTTCTACATCACAGGAAAATGCCCTTTGGCCTACCGGGTCTGCTAGTCAAAATAAGCATCCAACTATTCTAATCCCACTCTCCAGCACTTGACCTATAGCCTTGTATGCCTTACAAATGCACATCTAGATGCTACTTAAATGTTATGAGGTTTCTTCATCTATTATCCTCGCAGGCAGAGCGTTCCAGACTTCCTCCAACACCTTGTTTTAAAAAAATGTTTTCCTCTCATCCCTTCTAAATCTTTTGCCCCTTACCTTAAATCTACGCCTCCCTCCCCTGCTACCCACACTGATCAGTATACTTAATCAGACTATCATTATCCTTCTGTAATCTAAAGCTATTCTCCTTACTATCTACCATCCCACCAATTTTTGTAACTTACAGATCACCTATTCTGCAATCAAGTCTAAATCATTTATACATACCATAAGCATAAAGGGCCCCAACAATGATACCTGCAGACTCCACTGGACATTGGCTTCCAATCACAAAAACAGCCCTCAATCATCACCCTCTATTTCCTGCCACTCAACTAATTTGCCAACTTTCACAGTTCCATGAGCTCTTACCTTTGCTATCAGTCACCAATGTGCGGGACCTTATCAAAAAATTTGGAAACCTTATTGAGTTTGGAAGAAATAAACCATGGCGCATTATAATCAGAATGCGCATTCTGGCAAATTAAAATATCAGTTTCCAGCTGCATTGAGATTGAAGATTAAGCAGTGCCTTCTCTTCACCTTCTCGTTATTGCCTCATTTCTGTTTTCTATCACTCCCTCACCCATTCCACTTAGCTGCTTCAGCTCTTTTCTTTGCCTAATTTCTTTTACTGTCCTACGCCTTGTTTGTCTTTCCACATATTGGTGGCATTGCCCTCTCCTTATCCTTCAATGTGGCATCTATTTGCTGATTTCCCACTGCTGAGCTATGAAATAGGCACAGAACGACATTAGGCCTAGGAAGACAAATAGCAATGGAACACCTAGCTGGGCACTGGTAGAAACAGACAGGAAAGGCCTTGACAGCACAATAGGAAGAAGAGGGGATCTGCAGGGAGCACGATGGTGGAAGCAGTGGAAAGTGAGCATTTATTAACTATGGTGACTTAGTAATAGTGGAAAATGCACACGAATGGCAATTTGAGGCAGTGGACAGAGGAGTGGCCTTGTCCAGGGAGCTGGTTAAGTGGAGCAGAAAGTAAAATTTCCTTAATTACTCAAGTATGATAGTGTGGGAACATGCTTCCTCTCACAGTAAAAACATAATTAATTGAGAGTAGCCTTCACACCACCTGGGAAAGAAAGCTTGGAGGAATGGTGCCATCTGATTTTTGGTACCTGGAAAGTGAGTATGGTGGTTAGTCCATGCATTGAATATTCACCTTTTACATTCAAGAAAGAAGAATCTGTACATAACTCTCAAAGAAGGTAAATGCATATCTGAAAAGAAGCATTTTTTTGTCCTTCCATTCAAGTATTGTGCATTTATACTAACAAAGGTTCGTAAGTTTGAGAAATCTGGCATACTTGGCCTACCTTTTTATCCATTGAGAACCTTTGTGTATTGAAAATGGAAATATTAAATGCAGAAGTAAATGGACTGTTTGGCATTCAGTTGAATCCAATTGTAGTGATTTTAATGTACAAATTTTTATACGTCAGAATGTCCAACTTTGTGACAATTTTATATTCCCGTTCTTTATTTTTTATTCAAGACTAACCCTGGGAAATAGTGTTTGCTTAGATTGTGCTGTTCTTATACTTGAGAAATGCCAGAATCCTTTGAAATTTTATGCATTGCACGGCAGTAGGAACTCTGCATACTTGCACGGTTGATGTAATCTAATTAACATATCCCAAAATGTTAAAGTACTCTCCTATGACTTTATGCTTTAGCTTGTCGCTGGATCCATTCTAACTTATCTGGTTAATATGTCTCAACCCCATCAGTTTAGTTTTATTTATACAAGTGGATTTCTTAGTAAGGTTTAAACAGCGAATTCAAAGTTGACTAAGAAATCGGTCAGTGCTCTGTGTAAAATAACTTTGACTGAATTGGTGCCTGACATTTTAGAAATCATTTCATTTTCCATGGGTAATAGTTCAATAATTATGTTTGTATACTATATTGGAGATCTTAAAAAGAATTTTGAATTTTGTTTGCATTTTACAATTTTATAGCTGCATCACTGAATAATTATGATCAGTTGATTTCTATATGTAAATTGAAACTTTGCTGTTTGTTTTAGGGGTTATTTCAAGAAGTTAATGATCTGAGAGTAAAAGTGGTTGAAATGGAAAATGAAAAAATTCAGTTTGATAAGAAACTGAAATCAACCAAGGTAGGAAGATAGATGAAATTAAATTAAATGTCATTGTGCTATCGAGGGGGATGCATTTGAATTGGTTCATTGCTCCTGGGATATGGAATGTGACTTTCATTTTAAGGCAATTGAAGCAGTGGTCAGAGGAGTGGCCCAGTACAGGGAGCTGGTTGAAGTGGAGCCTAAAGTAAAATTTCTTTAATTAGTCAAGTATTATAATGGTATGGGAACATGCTTCCTCACAAAGTAACACATAATTAATTGAGACTAGCCTTCACACCACCTGGGAAAGAAAGCTTGGAGAAATGGTGCCATCTAATATTTGATATCTGGAATGTGAGTATGATGGTTAGTCCATGTATCGAATATTCACCTTTTACATTCAAGAAAGCAGAATCTGTACATAACTCTCCATCGAAGGTAACTGCATATCTGAAAAATTCCAAGCATTCATTTTTTTGTCCTTCCATTCAAGTATTGTGCATTTATACTATCAAAGGTTCGTAAATTTGAGAAATCTGGCATACTTTGCCTATCTTTTTATCCATTGAGAACCTTTGTTACTGCCTCTTTCCCCAGGTTCCACCCTCACATACAGTATTTCCTTTCCTAGCCATGAACCTCTGCTGATAAACACCAAATAACTGCACAATGCCGTGCAGGTGTTTGGTGAGCCCACCATGAGGTGCAAAAAAATGCATAAATGGTACTAGTGTGCATTATAGTGGGTGCATTTTAAAGAGTGCTTATTTCTTAAGACTTGAAATCTAAGTCTTCAGTCCTTAAATTTGGATTACAGGTATATTTAATATTTACTGAGGTGTTATATTTTATAGGCAGTGGTAGTAGTAACGTAACTGGATTCGTAATACAGAACTCCATGTTAATGTCCTGGTGTTAAGGTTCAGATCCCAATATAGCAGATGGTGAAATTCGAATTCAATAAAAATTTGGAATAAAAAAACCAGTCTAAGGGTGACCATGTCAATTGTCAATAAAAGTACATTTGGTTTACTAATATAGGGAAGGAAATCTGGCATCCTTACATGGTCCAGTCCTCACGATTCCATACCCACTGCAATGTTGACTTCTAACTGCCCTGTGGGTAATTGGAGATGGGCCATAAATGCTGGCTTGGCCAGTGATGATCAAATCCTGTGAAGCAAATTTTTTTAAAAAATCTGTTAGTGTCTGTAACAGGATAGTGCAATCTGAAACCAAGCCTGTAAATTGCATGTTTACACACAATGACATTTCCAGATAAAAGGAAATTAATTGAGGCTTATTCTTCCGTCACCTGCACTGGATTATTCCAGTTTTGGAAATGATGGGTGGAGTAAGTTTGAATGATCATGTTTTTCCTTTTCTGAAGTCATCACTGGCTAATACAAAAGTATAAACTGTTTTTCTGTTTTGTTTTTCATTTAACTTTAAAACATTCCTTTGTAAACTTGTAGGAGCATTTGAGAGTACCATTCACTAAATGATAATTACATACTAAACAGACATGAAGTTGCTGGAAACATTTACAAACCAATTCAGAATTCTTTATAAGCTTAATTTGGCTGTGCTCATTGAATACACGTTATTTATATTTGGTGAACTGAGTATGTTTGTTTATTTTCCTTAATGTACAGGGGCTGCTTTTTTTCTGTACGCAATCTAAGCCGCAGGGCAATGAAATTGAACAACCCATGATGCATTGTGAGGCATTCCTTTGTAGGGAATGGGGAAATTTCACTTTTAAGGTGTCAGTGGTTTACCTTTTAATTCGGTCAATTTTTGGGTACTGTAGTCATTCTATTTGAGTACAGAATTGCGCCATCTGGTGGTGATCATTCTAGATTACATAGGTTATTAGTTTATCTTCAGCAATGTCCTTGAAGTTGCAAACTCATGTAAAGGACAAAACGGAATGGATGATGTGAGACAAGTTAGTTGTTCCACTTGGGGGTTAATACTGAAATTAGTGATATTCTTATGCGGTTGATTGTAAATTAAGAATTATGGAAGTTTTGAGCCTGTCAGTGTATACTCATTCCAGCTGTAGAATCTTTGTGCCTGTATTCCTGTATGCACCATTGAGTTAGGTCAGGCTTTAAATCTGGTTTTATACTGCAATAATTCAGTATCAGTGTGACTGAAAACTATTTCGCACTGTTTCGTATTGTCATCAAGTGGCAACATACACATCATTGAATAGCATCAAGAGTCCAAGTTTCTATTCCACAGCCCTTCTGTGCTATGGGAAGTTTCTTAATCAAAACCTGAGATGTGGCTGATTACAAACTGGAATCTGTTATGTAAGCAATCTGCTCTTGATTTAAATTACTTTCCCTGCACATTGATTTGGTGGAAAACATCTTGGCTTTTAGAATAGCATGTATTAGTCCAGGTGAAATCCAGTTTACAAATATGGAAGGTCACATTCTAGTGCAGAAAGATGGCTACTTATTTCCCATCTAATTACTTGCATACAGTTGAGTGCTAGTGTTAACTTGTTTTATTGCTGGAAAAAAATTTAATCGTTAACTCTCAAACTTTATATTCACCAGAAGAGTTTTAACCCCAATGCTAACAAATCCAGGAGTGTTAGTATGTTAACACCCTAAATAAATTGAAGCTTCCAGGCTCTGTGCTAAACGGGTTTCTCGAACAATCCCATAGAGTTAACTGGAGTAATTCCATTACTGAGAGTTTGATGCATCTGGTTTTTTTTTTAAGAAAGATACAAAGATGCTGTTGACTAACTTTCATTCTCCCTTCTATTCTTTCCCTAATTTTATCTTAGCGTTTTTAAATGATAGGGAAGTTTATGTTGCAGTGTCTCCTTCTAATCCATTTGTCTGTATTGCATCTGGCACCAGCCATTAGTAGACGTAGTCTGTAATGGGATAAAGGCTGATGCTGAAAGTTGTTGTTTTGGTGAATAATTACTTGACTTGGTCACTTCATTAAAAAACCAAGTTTTGTGGACCAATGTCCAATAGAACTCATTGACGAAAGCCCAAAGATTGCAATTTCAGGAACGAAAACCATTTGTTTCATGAGCCATAATGTAAGAATGGTGCTTTGCTTGGGTTCTTGTGCTTGAATCCTACAGTGATACATGCTTTTGTACATAATTAAAGAATTACAGTTCTGCAAATAGTGACAAGATGTTTATGAACAGTGTACCTCAGCTACTCTAGCTTTGCCTCTTTCAGCCTCTAGCTTTCTATTTTTGTATTCCTTCATGTCTACCAGTCATTAATGGCAAAGCTCTCTAGCCTGAAAATCAAGGTTGGTCAGATGCAGTACGAGAAGCAGCGAATGGAGCAAAAATCTCAAGCAGTGAAGGTGTGGTGGGTTTTGGCTTACTGGTAAAGCTGTGCTGTAACTTCTGTCTGAATTGTTTCTGTGTGCTAGTATGACCGTATATGTGTGCCTGTGAAGAAATTAATGCAAAACCAAATCCATCAATTAAAATAATCTTTGCATGGATCTTTGTTTTCCTCTGTCTGTATTTTTGCACAGCTTTGTATTTCATAATATCTCCAGGTTTTCTTTTTGTTATTAAAAAAACCATAAGTAATGTGAGCATATTGTGGCAAGTATGGAACTTGCAATCCCTGTTCTGACACCAGTCTTTTCCAGCATGCAGTGCTTTTAATATGTTGTTACAGTTAGTATTTGTAAAGTTTTTAAACAAAAGCTGGTTGAACTGTTTGTCAAGCTTCACCTGTAGTTCTGTCAAACACTTTTGCATAATGTCTGTACATTTTTATATTGATCTTGATCTATATTCAATCTGCTTGCATGTCGGTGTTATTCTGCAAAATTGTTGTAATATTGAAAAGTAGTTTGATTTCATCCAGTGAGTAACTAACTCTACTTGAATTAAAAAGATTATTTAATTTTAACATACAGTAGATGGATGGCAAGAGTTTGTGTTGTCATAAATATCTGTTCCTAGATGAATCATTCTCCATTATAAATTTTTATTGTGCAGTTTACATTGCAGCAAAATTATTAATTTTAAAAAAAAGTCTTCTAATTAATTCAGGCTTGTTTTTTTTTTCTAAGAGTCATACTCTTATGCTATTAAACTTCAGGCCAGAATTAGCTATCTTTAACACCTATCTGCAATTGGGGTGGGCAATAAGTTTTAACATTGCTTGTGATGCCCACAATTGAGTGTTTATTTGTAAAAAGTGAAAGAAAGTGCTTTAAAAAAAAACTGTGAAAGAAAATGTTTTTATTTAATAGATATGGTTGGATACCTTTTAGCTAATAAATCTTTATGGACAGAATACAAGAATGTGAATAGGAAAGTGAAGGGGAAAAATAAAACACCACCTCTCAACAGTCAAGCCACTTACTCTGCACTTAATATTGTGTTCAACAGCTTCAGATTTTGAACCCACTCCCATTCCTTCCCTGTCTTTTAGCTTTACTTATACATTTTCTGTCACCATGTCCTCTCTCCCCTCCCTCAACTCCAGTGGGACTGTCTGTTCTTTCCAGTCTAGCAGTTAGACACACCATTGTTCTGCCATTCTCTCATTCCGAGCACTTAATCTGCACTACGCACACTCTTGCCCAGCACTCCCCACATTCCTCCAGTCATTGCCTAAATACTGCCCCCTCCTCACTTCACGTCAGCTGTAATGAAGAATCATCTAGATTCGAAACATTAGCTTGCTGTCTCTCCATGGATGCTGCCTGACCTGCTGTGATTTCCAGCATTTTTTGTTATCAGTATAGATTCCAGCATCTGCAGTAATTTGCTCCCACCATGTACTCTGCTGCCTGGTTGCTAGTAATGGTAACTTCCTGAGATGAGACAAAATGGAAGGAAAAAAATCTTTCAGCCGAACTACTGGAGCTGTTTCTTCCCAACTCTCCAGGCAATCGAACAAGCCCCACATGGCAATGAAACAGCATTAGACTTGCACAGCTGTGTCTCATCCCCAAATGTATACATCATAGGCCTGCTCAGGGCTGCAAAAGATAATTTAAAAAATATTGACTGCCTTCAAAGTTCAAAGAATGCTTATCCTTATCAGTCTTCATTATGAGGCATTGGTGATGCTCTGTAGGACTTAGCAAGCACTCATGCTTATATCAAAGCCCACTAACTTAATTAGTCAAGTATTAGATAGTGGAGTACTGCCTGTATAATAGTAACAACTAGTGTGACTTTAGGTGAACAAGATCCAATCTGTTTGTCTTGTTTAATTTACTTGGATGCTTTGAACTTTCTAAAAGGTTTGTATAGTGTTCTGTATAAAAGCCTTTGTTATTTTAATAGCCAATGATTTTAAAAACAGGGCTGGATTAGAGGTTAGTCACGAATTACTTTTGGGAGGTGTAAGGTTGACTCAGTGGAAGAATTGAATTTGGATACATCTTTGGTCAGTACGTTAGAGCTGCCCTTAATCTGACCACTAAAACTAATTGCAGGTTTATGGAGTAAACAGTGTTGGAGAAACTCTGTCGGTTTGGCAGCACATGTGAAGAAAGAAATAATTAATGTTTAAAGCCCAATATGACTACTGCAGATCTGAAAGAGCTGGAAAAGCGATAGATTTTATAGTATTTAAAAAAGGGGAAGGAGGAGCAAGTGGGACAGATGATAAAAGGCAAAGAGTGCTGATTGTTAAGATATTTCTTTGGATGAAGAGGTGTTAGGATCAGAAAATAATTTGGCTGTACTGGGAATAAACCCATGCAGGCAAGACGCTTAGGCGGCGATTGTCTTGGGGGTGGGGATGGAGTGGAGTTGGTCACTGCTGTGTCCTTAAGACTTTTTAAACTGCCTGGTTAACACTAAGGACAATAAAACAGTATGGTGAAGTTAGATACAGTGAGTGATTTTTCAGAAGAATGTAGATCACCACTTGGCTGAACTGACGACTGCTACTGATATGTAAACAATTACAGGTAGACACGTGTAACTTTTTTCCTTTGAATGGAGTTGAGTTGGCACAGGAGACTTGAAAACCTCCAGGGTGACAAATGGCAAGGTACGTTTACACCACAAATGCCAGGCTATGACTATCACCAATAAGAAATAATCTAACCACTGCCCCTTGGTATTCAATGGTGTTACCATCATTAAATCCCCTAATCTCTCAACATCCTTGGTTTACCATTGACCAGAAACTCATCCTTACCTGCCACATAAATACAATGGCTACAAGAGCAAGTCAGAGTCTGGGAATACTGCAGCGAGTAACTCGCCACCTGATTCTCCAAAGCCTGTCCACCGTCTACAAGGCAATGGAAGACACCCCACTTGTCTGGATTTGTGCAGCTCCAATATAACTCGAGAAGCTTGACACCATCCAGGATAAAGTAGCTTACTTGATTGGCACCACATCAACAAACATCCACTCTCTCCGCCACCAGCGCTAAGTAGCAGCAGTGTGTACTATCTACAAATGCACTGCAGAAATTCAAAGATCTTTAGAAAGCACCTTCCAAACCCACAATCACTTCAATCTAGAAGGAAAAGGGCAGTCAATATACGGGAGCATCATCGCCTGCAAGTTCCCCTCCAAGCCACATTATCCTGACTTGGAAATACATTCAATCCTGGAATTCCCTCCTGAATCACAGCAGGTGGACTGCAGTGGTTCAAGAATGCAGCTCACTACCACATTTTCTATGGGTAGCTATGGACAGGCAACAAATGCTGGCTAGCCAGTGTTGCTCATTCCACAAATGAATAAAAAAAAAACTGGTATTGATGGAATTTTTACTTAATACTAAAATATTACAGTAACCAGTTAAAGCAAAGTGATAGATATCGTCAAGCAGTAAATAGACACATGCAGACATTTTGGTGAGCACTTATTACCTTTGCTCAGATTCTACTTCAAGAGCCTTGTTTAATTTTGATAACTACGCTTCAGAAGATGTGTGCAGTATATAGACTGGAGAGGTTGGTTAACAGAACAATAGGATGGATTCTAGGTGTGTAGGGCTATATGCAAATTGGAAGCATTAGAAACTCCAGCTGTCTGATCTGGAGAAGCTGGTTAAGGGTAAGACCTGGTCAGTGTGCAAATTGTACAGGTAGGTAGCACCATAGTTCCTACCAATAGGCATGAGTTTGGTGAGAAATTTAAAGCAAGTGTTGTAAGAGATACATTTATTGAAAAGTGAACATTTGGCATATTCTTCCAAACAAATAGTGAAATCAAACACAGGATGTGTCCAAAATACACAGGTGTTCTGGTCTTGACAGCATAGTGAAAAAACAAGCTTCAATGGAATGCATTAACTTCTTGTCCGGGACTATTTTTCATTTTGATTTGAAATAAATAAATCTGAATTCTTAGTTACTGGGAAACATAGTGAACGATGTTACACTCAGTTGAATAAAAAAGTTTGTGGTGTCAGTACCTTGGGTGCTTTCAGTTAAATGACCTGCTTGACAGACATGAAAATTGGTCATATGATGTAAACTAAAGTAGTGTTGGCCAAAATTCATTTATTGGGAAAACTGTGTGTATCAGGCATTTGAACCTGTATTTTTGCAATATTTGTGGAGCATTGTCCTGAGAATTTGATACAAGAGGCCTACTGAATTTTTACCTTGGAGCATTGTGTGCAGTTAAAGGTTGACTCCTAACCAAAGAAATTAAGTTTATCTAACACCACATGATAAATTCTTGGCTGTGTGGTGTGGAGTGAGAGAAGGTGGAGAAGAGAGACTAAAGAATGACCTAGATTAATTTATCTTGCTCAAGTTATATTGCCATCTGCTAATGATGATTGGCATTAGAGAAAATACCATCCGAGCCTGTGCTCTGAAATATCCCATTCAGGAGTCGAGAACAATCTTGGGGAAATAGAAATACATTTTCCATCATTAATGTTAGTCAGAATAAAGTTAAATTTTGCTTGTAGCTGGTGCTAGATCATGAACCCATGCTTCCAATGTGAAGAGAAGGCCAGAGTATTCGTGAGCTATCTGAAAGACCATAATTATGTATTCTTTTGTACATTGCAATTACTGCTTAAGACATTATACTTTTGTTATAATGTAGGATGAGCTGCTGCAGCTGAAGGAACAGTTGGAACAGAAAGACGCTGAGATCAAGAGGCTATGTTCTGAAATGAGTTTCAAAACTGAAATGGATGAAAGTGACAGTGGGGCAGGTAAGAGGCAGACTTTGATCATCTGTGCAAAAGTTTGGAGATGATTTGACTTTGCTTATATCCTAATAACAGCAATTCCTTCCTCTATCTTGAATAGAGGATTTTAAAGCCCAACATGGCACCTCCAGTTCATTTGTTTTTGCTGTTTTTTTTATTCAAGCTTGTGATGTGGGTGTCTCTGATAATGCCATAGAGTAGAGTCATAGAATAATACAGCATGGAAATAGGCCCTTCAGCCCAAACTGGTCCATGCTGACCATGGTGCCCACTCTGCTAGTTGCAATTGCCCACATTTGATCAGTATCCCTCTAAATCCTTCTCATCCATGTACCTATCCAGATGTTTTTTTTAAATGCTGCTCTTGTACCTGCCTCAAACACACTCTCCAGCAGCCCATTCCATATACGCACCAATCTCTGCATGAAGAAGTTGCCCCTCGGGTCCTTCTTAAATCTATCCCCCCTCCCCTTAAACTTATGCCCTCTAGTTTTCAATTCCCCATCCCTGGGAAAAAGACTATATGCAATTCATCCTATCTATGCCCCTCGCGATTTTATGCACAAAGGCCCTTACATTACTTGTTAATAGAGGTCTTTTGTGTAGTTTCTCTTCACACTTTTTTTCCTGCTGTTATCATGATTTTGGGACCCTTCCTTAAATTTTTTCATAGGATATTAGACTGAATATTTTCTTTCCATTAAAGTTTCCCAACCTTCTACACGTGCCATCTTTATTTAGTCCATTTGAGTTGAATTTGGAGGAGTTTTGCCCAATGTGCTCAAAGATCTGTGGTGGAGAATTGGCCTTCGGTTACATGAATACCCATGGCAGAAACCCATGAATTGAGTATATGTCCTTCTTGAATTGAGATACAACCAATGACCGTATGTTATAAAGGCATATGTCATGGAATCATAGAAAGCTTATGCAAGAAAAGGAGGCCACTTACTCCATTGTCTGCTTGCTGAAAAACAATGTCAAACCTTGCACAGTTTGTCCTATTCTTATCCTGCATGGGGCTTCTGCATTTTGGAAACATTTTCGGTGGGTTCTGAAGCAATTGTAAATATTCATGTACATACTGTGATTTTAAATGTACCCTTTGTTTCATAAACTAACAGACTACATTTTTTTCTTGAATCTGCATTACGTGACTTGTGTGAATTTCCTGCACAGAGGAGAGTTATAAAAAGAAGCTGAAGGAGAAAAGTAAGGTCTTGGTATCTTGTTTTGTGAATATATACTGATTGCATCCAGATGCCTATGGGTGATGCTATGCTACCCAATTGCATCAATTTGCATGCTCGACTAAGAAATCCCCAAAACCACCTATCTTCATCTGTAATACTGAGTTGTAGCATTGGAGTAAGAAGTGGAAATTGAGCTGCCTGGGGAGAGTGGATTTATGCATCCTCTACAGAATCTGATTTTTGGATTTTAAATTAGACATGCGTTTGTTACGGAAGTCCTTACTAAGACCATGGTTGGTATTGGATGGGGTTTAGCAGGAAGGAAAGTGAAGAATAATTGCATAAGTACTCTGTTTATGCCTCAGATTTGATGATGTGTAAGGAGGCAGTTTAAGGTAATGGAGCTGTACGGGTCAGTGACCATCATTTGATAGAAATTACCCTGCAATTTGAGATGCAGAAGCTGGATTAGATGTAACAATATTATAATTTGAGTAAAGCTAACTAAGGAATGGGGGAGGAGCTGGCCAGAGTTGATTGAAAGGGGGGGACTAACAGGGATGACAGTGGAACAGCAATGGCAGGAGTTTTTGGGGTAATTTGGGAGGCACAGCAGAAATTTATCCCAAGGAAGAAGAAGCGTATTAAGTGGAGGATGAGGCAACCGTGGCTGATGAGAAGTCAGGGACATCATAAAAGCAAAAGCATACAATGTGGTAAAAATTAGTGGGAAGCTAGAGGATTGGGAAGCCTTTAAAAACCTGCAGAGAATAATTTAATGCAGGAACAAAAATAAAAGTTGCTGGAAAAGCTCAGCAGGTCTGGCAGCATCTGTGAAGAAAAAAAATCAGTTAACATTTTGGGTCCGGTGACCCTTGCTCCGAACACAGTTGAGTTTTTGTTCCTGATTTACAGCATCCACAGTTCTTTCGGTTTTTATTTGATAATTTAATGCAATAAGGAGACAGAGGATGAAATATGAGGGTAAACTAGCTAGTAATATAAAAGAAGATAGCAGGAGTTATTTTAGATATCTAAAAGGTAAGAAAGAAGCAAGAATGGACATTGGACCGCTGGAAAATGAGGCTGGAAAAGTAGTAATAGGGAACAAAGTAATGGTGGAAGAACTGAACAGGTACTTTGCATCAGTTTTCACATTACAAGACATCAGCAGCATACCAGAATTTGAGAGTGGGATCAGAGGTGAGTATGATGGCCATCACCAAGGAGAAAGAAAAACTGGAAGGTTTGAAGGTGGATTAATCACCCAGACCAGAGAGACTACAACCTGGAGCTCTGAAGGCAATAGCTGAGAAGATTGTAGAGACATTGATGATCTTTCAGGACTTGGTACGATTTTTGAATCCATTATTGAGAATGAGATTGCAGAATACTTGGAGTCAACACAGTTTCGTCAAGAGGAGGTCATGCCTCACAAATCTGTTTAGAGGAGGTAATAAGCAAGTTAGACAAAGGAGAGTTAGTGGACGTGATCTCTTTGGATTTCCAGAAGGCCTTTGACAAGGTGCCACACAGCTGACTGCTAAATAAGATGAGACCATAGTGTTAGGGGCAAGGAACTGGCACGGATAAAAGATTGGCTGACTGGCAGGAGGCAGAGAGTAGGCCTAAAGAGGTCTTTATCATGATTGCAGCCAGTGACGAGTTAAGTTGCGCAGGGATCTGTATTGGGACCACAACAATTCATGTTATACATTAACAATCTGGATGAAGGAACTGAGGACTTTGCTGCTAAGTTTGCAGATATCACAGTTAGATCGAGGGGTGAATAGTGTTGAGGAAGTGGGGAGGCTGCAGAGGGACTTGGACGAGGAGAGCAGGTTTTTAAAAAAGAAAAGTAGCGGATGGAATATAATTTGGGAATATGTGAAGCTTTGCACTTTGGTCAGAAGAACAGAGGCGTAGAATGTTTTCTAAATAGACTTTGAAATCTGAACTGCGAAGGGATTTGAGTTCTAGTTCAGGATTCTGTTAAGGTTAAATGCAGGTCCAGTGGCAGTTAGGAAGGCAAATGCAGAATGAGCATTCACTTCAAGAGGGTTAGAATATAAGAACTGCTGAGGCTGTACCAGGCTCTGGTCAGGCTGCATTTGGAATGTTTCGAGCAGTTTTGGGCCCTGTATATAAGGAAGGATGTGCTGGCATTGGAGGAGGTCAAGAAGAGGTTTACAGGAATCATTCCAGGAACGAAGAGTTGAAGGCTCTGGGTCTGTAGTCAGTGTTTGGAAGGATGAGGGGAAATCTCACTGAAACTTGCAGAATACTGAGAAGCCTGAATGGAGTGGACAAGATATACCACCTTGTAAGACAGATGAGGACGCATAGAACTGAGGGGGAGAGATTTCTTCAACAGAGGGTTGTTAATCTGTGGAACTCATTGCCACAGAGGGTTGTGGAGGCTAATTCATTGAGTGTATTTAAGACAGGTTCTTGATTGGTAAAGGGATCAAAGGATGACAGACACAATGGGTTTGAGAAACATATCCACCATGATTGAATGGTGGAGCAGACTTGATGACCCTGTTTATGCTTGTATATTTGATGCATCTGAAAATAGAAAGATATTCTTTGGGTTCACGGCGCTAAATAGCAGTTTCCAAATAAGCCTTTTCTAGTGGTTAGTGAACAAATCGTGTTACTCCATGCTAAAGGTTACAGATGAGTCCTGATTTTGTTTTTGCGCTGTTTTGTATTTTAAACCCTTGCATGGCTGCTAATTGTACTACATTGCACTGCAATTAATAGGTAACTTCACCATACAGTACGTTTGGCAAAACTGATAGTGTGATATTTGTTAGTCAACAAAGGAATATGCAAGTTTGTTTGTGTTAACTTTTATCTTGGAGCATTGTCACTCAATTCTGTTCTGAAAGTCTTTGATGTTTGCATTCCTTGGCAAGGAATGCAACGTTAATGATGGGATCAAAAACTACGGCTTTGCTCTTCAAATATACTTGCGGTTTGGAATGGCTTAAATGGCCTTTCTTCATTCCAAGGCTTCCTACAATTTCCCCAAGACCAGTTCTGCTAATTTAGTTGCTGAATATAGTGAACTAAAATGTCTGGTTCATGTGATGCCCTGGAATAACAGTTTTTAAAATCAGTTTCATTTGTATTGTGATCTAGACTTGTTTCCTCCATCTTTTACATCTCCATTCTCTATTTCTCATTTCTGCATGTTATGCTTGCTGTCCTTTATAAAAATAAAATTTTAAGTTGGTTATTTTTCCCTTTATTGAATAAGTGGTAGCTATATATGATCAAAATACTTATTAATTTTATCTATATTAATAAATTCCACAGTTTCCTCTAACAGATCATGCACTGGTCTGTAGTTGCCTGGCTGCTTATCCTTTCATTTTTTGAGCCAGACTATTGCATCAGCTATTCCTTATTCCAAACGTACAATTTTCACACTTCAGCAATATCAGAGCAGAGTGATTCATCCATCTCAAGCTTTGTTCATTTTCCTAATTTGCAAGAAGAAAAATTAGTGCAGAATACTTACTGTCAAACCCTCATGTTCCACAGCTAAATCTTCTTTCATCCCTGTTCTTCGTGTTCATTTGCATTTTTGTTCATAAAACTCCTTACAATAATGTATGCTCTTTTTTAAGTTTTTTTAGTTTAGTTTTAATCTCTTTCTTTAACCATGGAAAACTTCTTTCAATAGATTTCCTTTACCCATCTAGGACTAAATATTTTGTGCTGTTCTCTAACTCTGGAAGCGATCTGCCACAAATCACTTCCAATGTATAAGCTTGTTTGTTAGCTTCACTTAATTATTTTGGGCTAGATCCAGTTATGTTGTAAAATTTTGCCTTTCTCCAGTCCAGCACCCTCAATTTTGAACCTTCAGTGTTAGTTTCCACTCTTGTGCTGAACCTAACTATGCTAAGGCAATAACGTCCTGATTTTCATTGTCACCTCATTAAAAATAAAATGCCCATACTGGGAGTACAGAGGCATTTGAAAATGTGCTAATGGAAATACATAACTACTGTAACAGAATAGAATAGAAATATTTATCGTCCTTCTAAGCTCAAAACACAATTGCGTCAAAAGCACTTGCAGGTATGTATTTTTGAATTGTATTTAAAGCATGAACTCTGAGCATTTTTGGTTTTCTTTAATGTCATGTTTAACTTGAGTTTAAAGGCTTAATACAGCACGGCTTTGTGTTCAATAAAGAAATAAGAAAGCAATGGTTGGAAGGCGTTTTTCGCTTTTTGAAGAATGTTACTAATAGTGTTTTCTTAATGCAAGTACCTTGTGTGGCATGGCAGCATGGTTTCAATATTCAACATAGCATAAAAATGTATAAAAGTACCATATTAAATGTCATTCCTGTTATTTTCAGATCTTGAAGTGCATAAAATGAAGAAAGCAGTTGAATCGCTGATGGCAGCAAATGAGGAGAAGGTAGATCCTATGATTTTATTCTGATTTAATTTTTTCAAATAATTGATAGGTTGTGGGTGTCACTGGCAAGGTCAGTATTTATTATCCATCCCTACTTACACCTTCAAAAGGTGTTTGGTGCTTTGAACTACTGTAGTCCATGTAGAGATGGTGATCTCAGTGCAGTTGGGTGGGGAGATTTCTGAACTGTGTCCTTTCCCACCCTTTATGATGATGTGCTTTATCTTTTGCATGTATAAACTTTTGGAAAATACTAACAAGCTGTGGTTCTGAATGAGACCTGTAAGTTGACTCATTTTGACATTGGTGTCATTGATCTGTTACAAACTCCTAATTATTTAAAATTACATTATCTAAAGCAGTGTAAAGATAAAAGAAAACCTTAAACCAAAGCCGATTGTAATCCCATTTGAGTTAATTTAGTTTGACTTGACTGAATATTTTATAACTGCAGAAATGCAACTATATATCCAAATCCATTGGCATAATGTTTTTATGACAGTGAACCTTGGGGGTGCCTTTGTCTGCGTTCTCTAGCACGGAATTATGGCAGTTTGCACTTGACCAAAGGAGGAAGTCTCAGAATTCATGATATCTGAAGTTTGCACATTTCCCTGCTGGCGTGAAGTTCTGTTGGTGTTAGATTGTGATGTGGAACTTTTCTAAGATGAAAATGTTGTAGTGTTTTGCATATACTGCTTCTCAGTGTATTTCCTTTTTGAAGGATCGAAAGATAGAAGAATTGCGGCAGTCCTTGAATAGGTACAAGAAGGTGCAGGATATGGTGATGTCAGTGGCTCATAAGAAAGGTGGGATTATTATGTTCTGAAATTGTTGAATCTGCAACCAGCAAGTTGCATCTAAAGTATTTGGTTAAATCAAACTTTTGCTCCAACAATATGGATAGTGAGGTAATTATATTTTACATTTGCATTGCTACAGGGATACCTAATTTTTAAAAAATCATTAGGTAAAGCCTAAGCTTTTCCCCTCCATCCAAAATCTGGTGGTACTGTAATATACGAGAATGTGTAGGATTATGGATTCACACTTATGACCAGTCCATAGAGTGGCTAAGATCAAAACACTATCTTGAAAAGATGGTACGTGCATATGAAGGTCTTTCTTTTTTCATTCTTGGGTCCTACCCCAGTTAATTTCCCATAGGGACAGTTGCAAAGCATTGACACCTGGAAGTTTGCCTCAGTTATGAACTTAGTGCGAACATTAAAATGTGAGAGAATATTTTTTGGAAATCTTCAATTCAAAAAGTTGCATTGCTCATCTTTTTTTTTAAAAGACGTAGGATGCAAATTTAATATGATCAGAAAAGCGTAGCCTTGAGGGCAATACTTTTACATTTATTTTCTGGTGTTGACTTCAGGTACTATGCATATGAATAACCCTTCAGAGCCTCAACTGAACAAACTGTATGTAGGCTGGGCAGAGAAAGCTCGTGTGATAATCATACAGGTCTACAGAAAGAAAAAGGCCCTTTGGCCCATTACATCTGTATCTGTCAAAAACTATTCTCATCCCATATTCCATTATATTGTATGTCTTGACATTGCAGGTGTGCATCTAAATACTTCCTAAATGTTACAAGGTTTTCTGCTTCTACCATTCTTTCAGATAGTGAGTTCCAAATTCCCACCACCTTCTGGGTGAAAAAGATTTTCCTCTCATCTTCTCTAAATTTCCTGCCCCTTGCCTTAAATCTGTGCCCCCTCATGATTGATCCTTCCACCAAGGGGAAAGGATCTTCTTGTTTATCGTCTATATGCCCCTTGATCATCACCCCCACCCTCCCCGGCACCAAGGAAACGACTCCAACCTATTAAATCTGTCTCTTCATAACCGAAACTTTCCAGCTCAGCGCCATCTTGGTAAATGCCCTCTGTACCCTGTTCAGTGCAAATATGTCTCTTCTATAATGTTGATTCCAAAACTGTACACAGTAATCTAGCTATGGCCTAACCAATATTTTATACAGATTCGACACAACCTCCCTGCTATGCCTTGGCTAATAAAGGCAAGTATCCCATAAGCATTAACCACTTTATTTACCTGTCCTGCTACCTTAATAGACTGTTGGACATGTGCACCAAGGTCTCTCTGATCCTTGATGATGATCCAAGGTCCGACTGTTCAACATTTAATAGGTTGGAGTTGTTTCCTATTCAAACTCATCACCTTAAACTTGTCAGGATTGAGTTTCATTTGCTACTGATCAGATAACTGGCTAGCCTGTCTGTATATATCCTGCAGTAATCTAAGGCTGTCTTCCTATTTGCCCTCCCAACAATTTTTGTATCATCTGTGAACTTACTGGTCAACCCTCCTACATTGAAGTCTAAATCACTTACGTACTGCAATCAGTGAGGACCACAACACTGATTCCTGTGGGACCCCACTGGACACAGGCATTCAGTCACAAAGACACCCCTTGACCATCAACTTCTGCTTTCTGCTTCTCAGCCAATTCTCAATCCACTTTGCCAACTTTCCTTGGATCCCGTGGGCTTTTACCTCTGCTGTCAGTCTCCCATGTGGGATCTAATCAAATGCCTGCTGAAGACCAAGTAGACTATCTTTTTGTGCTCATGAATGCTAGACCAGATCTTTCACCTCTTGCACCCTCATCAGATGTTCATGTGCAGGCTTTGAGAAGGGGGTACAGGATAATGTCCAGAATTTTAGCTGAATATTCTATCTATCCTGTTTCCTTGACCTCTCACCTCACCCCTTTTTTAAAAAAAAAACTCACACTGAAAAGAAATGTAAGATATTGAGCCCATCTGTCTTTCTCCAGACACAGGTTTGAATGGGGGGAGGGGGTGGTGTTGAGATAGAGAAGGATTCCAGATTTGCACTATCCTTTGTGCAGAGAAAGGTGCTTCCTAGTTTCATTTCTGAAGAACTTGCTACAATACTGTCTTGTTTTTGATTCTCTCAACAGAGAGGAATTTCCATGCGCCTCCGTTTGCAAGTTAATCATGTTATACACTTTGATTAGAACACCTTTCAAAGGCCTAAAATCAAGGATACGCCAACCATGTTCATGTGACCCCCCCTCCTCATAATTTAATTCCATCATTCTGTTGAACCTGTGCTATCTTGTTGACAAGGTCTTATCATTCCTGACAAACAATGCCCAAAATTGAGTATAGTACTCAGATGGGGTCTCACCAAGGCTGTTTACATTTGGAACATCACTTCCTCACTTTAGATTCCAATCCCCCTTTTGAGATACCATTAGCCTTTTGTTTACTTGTGGTGATTGCATACAAGATTTTAGTGATCTTGTCTTATCACCACCAAAGCAGTCGTAGAGATGTACAGTATGGAAACAACCCCATCAGTCCAAAACATCCATGCCAAGCAGATAATCTAGTCGTATTTTCAAGCATTTGGCCAATATCCCTTTAAACCCATCCTATTCATATACCCGTCCAGATGCCTTTTGAATGGTGTAATCGTACCAACCTCTATCGCTTCCTCTGGCAGCAAATTCCTCACACACATCACCCTCCGCATGAAAAAGTTGTCCATTAGGTTCCTTTTAAATCTTTCCCCTGTCACCTTAAACCTATGCCCTCTACTTTTGGACTCCCCTCGCCTGGGGAAAAGACCTTGACTCTGCACCTTGCCCATGGCCCTCATGACTTTATAAACTTCTATAAGGTTGTCCGTCAGCCTCCCATGCTCCAGGGAAAATAGTCGCAGCCTACTCAGTCTGTCCCTCTGGCTGAAACCCCTCCAACCCTGGCAACATCCTTGTAAATCTTTTCAAGTTTTACGTTATCTTTTGTATGGGAGACCAGAATTGAATGCAGTATTCATAAAATGGCATAACCAATGTCCTATACAACTGCAACATGACCTCCCAACTCCTGTATTCAATTTAATTCAACTGACCAATAAAGGCACGCATACAAAATGCCGTCTCCATTATCCTGTCTACCTGCGACTCCACTTTCGAGGAACTATGAACGTGCACCCAAGGTCCCTGCTCAGCAACACTCCCCAGGACCTTGCCAGTAAGTGTAGAAGTCCTGCCCTGATTTGCCATATCAAATGCAGCACCTCACATTTATCTAAATTAAACACTATCTGCCGCTTCTTGACCCATCTGATCAAGGTCTCGTTGTACTGAGGTAACCTTTTTCAGTGTCCGCTAAGCAACCAATTTTGGTGTTATTTGCAAACTTACTACCCATACCTCCTATATTTTCACATCTAAATCATTTATAGAAATGACAAAAACCAGTGGACCCAGCAGCGATCCTTGTGGCACACCGCTGGTCACAAGTCTCCAGTCTGAAAGGTAACTCTCCACCACCGCCCTTTGTCTCCAACCCTCAAGCCAGTTATGTATCCAAATGGCTAGTTCTCCCTGTATTCCATGTGATCTAACTTGTTAACCAGTCTACAATGTGGAACCTTGTCAAACACCTTACTGAAGTACATATAGATCACGTCCACTGCTCTTCAGTCCTCTTTGTCACTTCAAAAACTCATTCAAGTTAGTGGCACACAATTTCCCACACACAGTCATGTTGACTATCCCTAATCAGCCTTTGCCTTTCCAACCACATGTAAATCCTGTCTGTCAGAATCTCCATTGACTTGCCCACCGCTAATGTCAGGCTCACTGGTTCATAATTCCCTGGCTTTTCTTTACCATCTTTCTTAAACAATGGCACCGCGTTAGCCAATGTCCATTCTTCTGGCACCTTGCCTGTGGCTGTTGGTATTAACTCTATTCTCTTGCCTACCTTTTACTTAGCCAGTAACTAGTTTGTTGTTGTGCTACCCTGTACTTTGATGCACTAGTGCATATGGTTCTGCTATTAGTAAATTCAAAGTGAAACATTAAGAATGTTTTCCTTCAATCAGAAATAAAAACTAATATATTTTAAATAGTAAAGAAATTTGTGTGTTTCTCTTTGCTAATACTGGGATTAAAGCATTTAGGAGAATTTTGTAATTTTGACACTGCTAAATAATATGAATCTTTTCCAAATATAAATAAGTTTACTTACTATTGCTAACTGTACCAACTATTGTAAATAATAAAAGATGTGGAATCAAAATTAAGAGTGGTGTTTTTTCCAATGTGAAAAACTTGTTATTATCATGGCATCAACAATGAAAGAAAAGTTAATATTTCTTTCCAAACTCTGATTGTTCTGCTGCTGTAGTGAAAGAAGGTGACAGTGACGAAAGCCTCAATGGGGGATCTGTTGGAGTTAACATAAGTGATACCGTGGAAATGGAATTGGGTTCTTCTACTGCACCAACCCCAGCAGCAGTAAGTTAATTGGTATAGTTATGCTCCAGTTTGAAGCATGCTTCAGATTCATTTTCTTTTAATGGGCCTTGGTGAAGTAGTGTGGATTTAAAAGCAGAACTGTTACCAGATTCTCTCCTAAGAGTGTGTGTTGTTTGTGGAATGTCAGGGCACCAGGAATTGTGAGACGGCAGCTTGCAACTAACCTTCCAGCGTATTTGAAACTAATGAATATGACAGAATAAAACTGTGGAAGAAGTCACTTTGTGACATGGAATTTGTAAACTTGCTGCGTTTGTATATTTGGTGTAATAATAGTGCCACATTCTAATCCATGTACTAAGCCGACAGCAAAGGGTAGTGATATCTGGGAGGGAGGTATCAAAGTGCATTGTCAGTGACATCTCATTGGGATGGATGTTGACTGCACTGTTGTTTTACTACTGTATTTTGTTAGTGAAGGTAAAATATTGTCTCCATGCTGCTTTCAGATGATTGTTGAGTGCTGTAACCGGTGATAAGTGATTGCATAAAGGGGCTTCTGCAGGTTAGGTGAATGAGCAGATGTAATTCCATACTTGTAATTGGAGACTGGTAAACTTGGATAGAAGACATGAGAATGCAATCTTCTACGCAGGCTTTGCTCTTGTACCTTAATAAACTGAAAAGAAGTAACTACCAAAATTCCTATGTGCTTTTCCAACCCTGTTTTAGTACACTGGTTGTTGGATTCTTCAGCATTTGGGGAAAAATCCCAGTCTTTCTTCCAACCGTATTCCCTTGCATCAAAGAACAAGTTTAAATTTAAAATGTATTCTGTAAGAAACATATACAAATTCTTTACAGTACTTGGGTACTGAAGAAGTCAAGGCACTTAGCTCCTTTATATTAAGTGTTTCTAGAGTAAAATTTTCTTTCAAGTTATGGAGTTATACAGCATAGAAATAGGCCCTTCACCATGTCTATGCTGACCATCAAACACCAAGCTACACTAATCCCAATGACCTGCAATTTGATCCATAGCTGACTATGCCCCTTATTTAAAGTACTCATCCGGATGCAAGACTACCTGCCTCCACCATCCTCTCAAGCAGCGTGTTCCATATATTTATCACGCTCTGGGTGGGTAAAACATGTTCTCAGATCTCCTCAAAATCACTTACTTCTCACCTTAAACATATGCTGTCTGGTCTTAGACATATCTGCTGTGGGGAAGAGATTCTCTCAATCAACTCTGTCAATGCGCCTCATAATTTTGATTACCTCAATCAGGTTGCCCCCTTGGCCGCCTTTGCTCCAAGGAAAACAAACTGTCTATCCAGTCTCTCCTCACAACTGAGACTTTTCATCCCTGACAACATCCTGGTGAATCCTCTCCCCCACCCTCCAGCGCAATCATCCCCTACTGATAGTGTGGCGACCAGGACTGCACACAGTATTCCATCTGTGGCCTAACCGCTGTTTTTGAAATAAGACTTGTAACAAGACTTCCTTGCTGCCATATTCTACGCCCCAGTTAATGAAGGCAAGCAGCCCACATGCCATCTTTTCCATCCTCCCCATCTTTGACACCTTTAAGGATCTGTGAACTTGTGCACTAAAGTCCTCTTGTTCCTTTCTACTCCCTTGGGTCCTACCATTCATTGTGCACGTCCTTCCCTTATTAGACCTCCCAAAATGCATCACCTCACACTTAGTGGGGTTAAATTCTATCTGGCATTGTTCTGTCCAATTTACCAGCTAATCATTATCGGACTGCAGTTTGAGACCGCCCTCTTCACTAACACCACCACCACCACCAATTTTCATGTCATTTGCAAACTTACTAATTAAACCTTCTATATTCATATCTAATGTAAATAACAAACAGCAAGGGTCTCAGCACTGATCCCTATGGTACACTGTTGGTCACAGGCTTCCAATTCCAAAAGCATCCCTCCCCCATCAACCTTTTCTCCTCTTTGTAGACCAATTTTGGATCCAGTTTGCCAATTTGTCTTGGGTCCCCATGGGTTTGTCTCTTTTGGACCAGCCTTCTATGTGGAACATTATCAAAGGCATTACTAAAGTCCATGTAAATCTCATGAACTGCACTGCCGTCATCAAGATATTTACTAACCTTTCCAAAACCTCAATTAAATTAATCAGATAGGATCTCCCTCTAACGAGTTTCTGTTGTCTATCTCTGATCAATCTTAGTCTTTCCAAGTATTGATTAATCCTGTCGTTCAGAATATTTTCCAATAATTTCCCTACCACTGGCATGAGGCCAACTGGTCTGTAATTTCTTGGCCTACCCCTGCTGCCCTCCTTGAACAAAGGAATGTCCTACATGATGACTCCAGTTAGCACTGCTGCCTCAAAGCACCAAGAACCTGTGTTCAATTCCATCCTCGGCTCACTGTGCATATTTTGCATGTTCTCCCTGTGTTGGAATGGGTTTCCTCCAGGTGCTCCGGTTCCCTCCCACAGCCCAAAGATGTGCCAGTTAGACCATGCTAAATTGTCCAGGAGGTGGATTAGCCATGGTAATATGTGGGGTTACTGCATAGGGTGGGCCTGGAGCAGGGTGGAATGCTTTTGGGAGGGTTGGTTTGGATTTGACTGACGGCATGGCCTCTTTCCACACTGTAGGGATTCTATGATTAGCAATCCTCCAGTCATCTGGCACTTCACCTATTGTCGGTAAGTATTAACTATATCTGTCAGGGCCCATAGAAGTCTGGGATACATCTCATAATGTACAAGGGATTTATGCACCTGTATGTCTGCTAAAACATTACTAATTAATTATTATTCATTATTAATCTAGCACTAATTCTTATGTTCTGGAATCTCGCCATCCCAGCCGAAATCCCCAGCGACAATATGATTCTTCTCTGAATCCACCAGCTCCATGCATAGATTGTCCCTTTGGTCTCTAATAGGTCCCCCTCTTTACCTGGTAATTATTTTACTTTTAATATACTTAGAAAAAGCGTTGGGGATTTCCCTGATCCTTTCTGCCAAAGATATTTCGTGACCCCTCTGCCCTCCTGATTTCCTTTTACAGGCAACTCCTGCACACACTATACTTTGAAGGAACAAAAAGAAAGTTGCTGGAAAAGCTCTGTCCATCTGCCGAATTTTATGTTCAAATACACAAGCGCACAAACTTCAGAAGTCACCAGACTTGAGATGTTAACTCTGCTTTCTCCCTGTAGATGCTGCCAAAGCTGCTGAGTTTCACCAGCAATATGGTTTGGTTTTGGATCTCCAGCAACCAAAGTTGTTTGTTTTTATTTTGTTAAAAGAATGCAATGGCTGAAAAGTACATCATTTGCTCATTTTTTTCTTAGGAGCCAGTTGAAATCCACACTAGCATCCTTCAAGTGCCAATTCCAATAGTTTCATCTACTCCTAAGACTCATGCTCCACAGGTAGATAAGAAGATGGAGCCTGAAGTTGAAACAACATCTGATGTTGGGTAAATCACAATTTAGCTTTTTTGCCAACTTTAGAAGGTTGAGTGTAACTGTGACACTTTAAAGACTGTGATTGACATTCTATATGATATGAAGATATATATTTGAGTATCAGGCAAATAACATAATGGCTCAGATTTTCCTGTGTCCAGCTTAGACAGAGTTTCACATAAGCACCCTGCAGAATCTCAGTTGTAGCTGACTCCAAAGGAATTTGCATGGAAGTTAAAAAATTCTACTGTACAGTCTCTCCCTCCCAACCTAAACCCAATCGACTGTCATTTACCTTGCCACTTAGCACCCTATCACCTTCCGACATGCTCCCCTCCCTAGCTTGCATCCTACTTCGTACTCATCTGTCACCCTACCCATCTGGAAACCAGTCCCCTGCCCACCTGGCACCTTTTCCATCTGCCCCAGCCCCCTAACATCTTAACTATTTACTTAGTGTTTGACCATGGTTGTCAGGACTCTTAATTGTCAGAATGCATCCGCTGACTTCTGTGAAAAGGAGGGTATGATTTGTTTTTTCCCTGGCAATTCTGCAGTATGAAAAAAACTGTCAGAATGGAAGAACTGCTCCACATTTATGAAAGAACCTTGGTCAGAATCTCCTGCAGTGAATGTGGAGCTCCCTCCTCTTGTTTAAAAAAAAAAGACGGGCCAGAGTGGCAATCAGTGCGAGATTGCCACTCAAAAAATGCAGTCCAGTATCGTTAAAATAACTTACCAAGTCAACAGCATAATTTAGAGACTAACTTGAATACCTAACCATTCTATTTATTATTCAAAAATATATGTTTATGGATGAATTTGGAGCTAATTTAGCTACCTTTAGAGCATTGGTAGTTAGTGATGTTTTTTTCTAAGAAAATGTGCAAATTTGTACAATGTAACCAGATGTAAATTTACATTTTACTACAGTGAAATACAGTCAAGTGATATCTCTTCATTAATTGAAGAAACTGTCATATGTGACAGTCCTATGTAAGTATGATACAAATGCAAGATCTTTTCACAGCAGTCCTGTTAGATAATTAAGACAAATAAATTTTACAGGTTGTTTCAATCTGATTTTTCATTCAATGTTATAAACTGTCTACCTGCCTGATGAGAAGCTTATGTGGAGGTGATACACTGTTACATTTGAGTTTATTAACAGGACTTCTGAGGTCTTTTGTTTTTAAAGATGTATCTAAGAAAAATTATATAATAATGCTGCACTTAAAGCGCATTCAGGTCTTGCCTGCTTAAATGTAGAAAAGTCATAATATGGAATGAACACAGCGCAGAAAGATGCCAGTCAGCCCTAGCAAGTCCATGTCAACTCTGCAAAACAGCTTTTAGCTACATCCAGCCCTCTGCCCTTTCCTGATTATTCTTGCAACTTTTCCCCCCCCTCTTCAGGTACTTATGCTATTTCCTCTAGAAATTCACAATTGAATCTGCCTCCACTGTACTCTGAAGCAATACATTCTCTATATCATAACCAATAGATTCTTAAATTGCCGACCTCTGGTTCCTGACCCCTTGGTCAATTGAATCAATGTTTCCTTGTTCCCCAAAATCCTAAGGAGATTTGTTACTAGCTGCCTCGGAGTTTGAAGAATAAACAAGGCAAAAGGGTTAAGATTTGATAATAGTAATCATTGGCAAATTGAAAGTCATTGACATCCTGAAGCCTGAATGTATGCTGGAAGCAGGTTCTATCATGGATTTCAAACGAGCATTGAATTATCCTCTAAATAGAAAATGTTGCAGGGCTTTTAGGGGGGAAATAGCAGAGGAGTGGGATGTCACTGCAAGAGTTCCTGAAAGTGGTGTCTTCAACCAGCCAGCTTTGCTGCTTCATCAATGACCTTCCTTCCATCATAAGATCAGAAGTGAGGATGTTCGCCCATGATTCTACAATGTTCAGCACCATTCAACTCCATAGGGTACTGAAGCAATGTGTGTCCATTCACTAAACGACCTGAGTGACATCTAGGCTTAGGCTAATATGTGACATGTGACATGCAACATGCTTACCACAAGTGCCAGTCAGTTACTATCTCCAGCAAAAGAGAATCCATCCATCGCACCTTGATTGATCAGTGACATTACTATCACCGAGTCCCCACTGTCACCATCTTAAAGGTTAACATTGATCAGATACTGAACTGGACCTGCCATATAAATGCAGTGATTACAGGAGCATATCAGGGACTCGCCACTTGTCTCCCCATATACAAGGCCTGCAGGGATGGAATAGTCAGTAGTTGCTTGAATGAATAGAGTTCCAACAACTCTGGAAATCCATTAGGTCAAATCAGCCTGCTTATTTGGCATCCCATTCACCACCTTTGCCAATCATTCCCTTCACCACAGTCACACCATGACAATTAAATGCACCATCTACAAAAAAAGCACTGAAGTAACGCACCAAGGTTTCTTCATTAGCTCCTTCAAGACTCATAAGCTCCGTCACCTAGGTGCATGGCAGCACCACAACCTGCAAGTTCCCTTCCTAGGTCCACGTGATTCTAACTTGGAATAATATCATCATTGTTTAATTGTCCCTGCATTGAAATCTTGGAACTCCCTAACAACATTGAGTGTCTCTACACTTCAGAGACTGCAGCAGTTCAAGATGGCAGCTAACCATTACCACCTTCAAAGTAATTAGGAATGGTCAATAAATGCTTCCTGAACTAGTGATACCCACATCCCATGAGCAAATTTTTAAAAGGTAATCTTCTACTGCAGAGGGCCAACACAATGCAACAGTCTGAATAACCTGTAGTGTTTAACATTCTATGATTCTCAAGCCTCCTCTCAATTTCTTCTCTCCAAAATTGGAGGTGTAGTGGACAGCGAAGAAGGTTACCTCGGAGCACAATGGGATCTTAATCAGATAAGCCAATGGGCCAAACAGTGGCAGATGGAGTTTAATTTAGATAAAAATGAGGTGCTGCATTTTGGAAAAGCAAATCAGGGCAGAACTTGTACACTTAATGGCAAGGTCCTGGGGAGTGTTGCTGAACAAAGAGTCCTAGGAGCGCAGGTTCATAGTTCCTTGAAAGTGGAGTTGCAGGTAGATAGGATAGTGAAAAAGGCATTTGGCATGCTTGCCTTTATTGGAAAATGCATTGAGTAAAGGAGTTGGGAGATAATGTTGTCGCTGTACAGGACATTGGTTAGGCCACTTTTGGAATACTGTGTGCAGTTCTGGTCACCCTGCTATAGGAAGGATGTTGTGAAACTTGAAAGGGTTCAGAAAATATTCACAAGGATATTGTCAGGGTTGGTGGTTTTAAGCTATAGGGAGAGGCTGAATAGACTGGGACTGTTTTCCATGGAGCATCGAAGGCTGAGGGGTGACCTTGTAGAGGTTTATAAAATCATGACTGGCATGGATAGGGTAAATAGACAGGATCTTTTCCCCAGGGTGGGGGAGTCCAAAACTAGAGGGCATAGGTTTAAGGTGAGACGGGAAAGATTTAAAAGGGACCTAAGGGGCAACTTTTTTACATGGAGGATGGTACATGTATGGAATAAGCTGCCAGAGGAAGTGGTGAAGACTGGTATGATTACAACATTTAAAACGCATCTGGATGGGTATATAAATAAGAGTGACTTAAAGGGATATGGGCCAAATGCTGACAAATGGGACTAGATTTATTTACGATATCTGATTGGCATGGATGAGTTGAACCAAAGGGTCTGTTTCCATGCTGTACATCTGTGACCCTAATATGCAAGCCCAGCTTCTGCAATCGAGCAGTGTGACTGAAGTCCCTCATCTGTGTAACCATTCTTTCAAAACTTTTTAGCATGCTACCTATTACCTTCATATCCTTCCTAAAATGTGATGTGAAGAATTGAATGTAATTGTGTAGTTGAGGAAGAACCAATGTTTTTTTAAAGGTTCTTCATAACTTCCTTGCGTTTGGTATTCTATGCCTCTATTTTTGACATGAGGATTTGATTTGTCTTTTTAACCATTATCTCGATCTGCCCTCCTCCCCCACCACTTCATTTTGAGAGAATGGGCAAAAGTCTGCCAACTCGAGTACAATAAGAAAATGTGAAGTTGTTCTCTTTGGCAGGAAGAATGATTAAGCTGTTGTTAAAGTATTACTTAAACTGAGAATGACTGCAAAAATTTAAGGTGCAGCAGCATTTATATCATAGAATCCCTACAGTGTGGAAACTGGCCATTTGGTCCACCAAGTCCACACTGACCCTCCAAAGAGCATTCCACCCAGACCCAAACCCCTACCCTATAACCCTGCATTTCCCATGGCTAATCCATCCTGCCTGCACATCCTAGGACACTATGGGCAATTTAGCTTGGCCAATCCACCTAACCTGCATATCCTTCGACTGTGAAAGGAAACTGGAGCACCCGGAGGAAACCCACGTAGACACGAGAATGTGCGAACTCCACACAGTTGCTCAAGCTGGAATCGAACCAGGGTCCCTGCTTCAAGTTTGAGTTTTGAGAATTAATACACCAGTACAACATGTAATCAAGAAGGCTAGTAGATGCTATTTTCAGTGGTGTTTAGAAGAGTTGAGGGGTCCCTTACATAGCAACATAGAAGATGAGAGCAAAGAGTAGGCCATTCAACCCCTAAAATCTCCTCCGCCATTCAACCCCTAAAATCTCCTCCACCATTCAATATGATCATTGCTGATCATTGAGCTCAGTACTCAAATCTAGTCCTCTCTCGTATCCCTTTAGCCTCAAGAACTATATCTACTTTCTTTGAAAATACATGTTTTGACCTCCACCAATTTCTGTGGTAGTGTAGTGGTAGGCCAAAATACAGTTTGCTTTCAGTGACTAATGCTCTAGGGACACCCAGGTCTCCCTTCTCAATTTACAGCCATTCAAGAGTACATACATTTAAAATAACCTACCTTCCTATCTTTGCCACCAAAGTGGGTAACCTCACATTTCTCCAAATTATACTGCATCTGCCACGCATTTACCCACTCTGTAAGCCTATCCAAGTCACCCTGCAACATCTCTGCATCCTTCTCAAAGCTCACCCTTCTACCCAACTTTGTCTCATCTGCAAATTTTGAGAGATTACATTTAGTTCCCTCATTTAAATCATTAACATATATTTTGAATAGCTAGGGTCCTATTACCAATCTCTTTGTAAACCCACTAGTCGCTCCCTGCCCGTTCAAGAAGAAAAGCCATTTCTTCCTACTCTGTTTCCTGTCTTCTAACCAATTTTCTATCCATCTCAATCCATTACCCCCAATCACATATGCTTTAATTTTACTCATTAACCTTTGCCAAAAGCCTCCTGAAAGTCCAAATAAACCGTGTTTAATGGCTCTCCCTGATCAACTCTAGTTACATCCTCAAAGAGTTCCATAGATTTGTCAAGCATGATTTTCTTTTTATAAATCCAGGCTAACTGTGTCTGATTCTACCAGTCTTTTCTCAGTGCTCTGTTATCAAGGATTTTATAATGGACTATATCATCTTCCCCCTACCGATGTCAGACTCACTGTTTGTAATTCCCTGTTTTCTCCTTATCACCCATTTTAAACAGTGGGGTTGCATTAACTCTCCTCCAATCTGTAGGATCTGTTCCAGAATCACAGAATCTTGGAAGATGACCATCGATGTATGTGTTATTTGTGGGAGCACTTCCTTAGGTACTCTGATGTAGTTTATCAAGCCCTGGGGATTTATCGGCCTTTCAATCCCAAAAGTTTCTCCAGCAGCATTTCTCTACTAATACAGATTTGCTTCAGCTTCTCCCTCTCTCTCAACCCTGTGTTCCCCATCGTTTCTGGTATGTTATTACTGTCCTCCTTTGTGAAGACAGAAGCAGACTTTGAATTTAGTTTGTCAGCCATTTTTGCTGTCCATTGTAAATTTCCCCAATTTGACTGTAAGGGGTCTACATTAGTTTTTGCTGAGTATATTCTCTTTACATACCTATAGAAACTTTTACAGTCAGTTCTGATGTTCACAGCAAGCTTACTCATACTTTTTTTTCCTCTTAATCAAAACTTTTGTCTTCGTTTGCTGACTTCTAAACTGTTCCAATCCTGGGCTTTTCTTGCCAATTGGTATGTTTTTTTTGCATCTAATTCTATCTCTAACATTCCTCTTAAACCTTGCTGTCTTTGTACTCTTGTACTGGACAGGAATATACACTTTGTATAGTTCATTCATTTGTTCTTTGACAGCCTGTGCACTGTCATTCCTTTAAGTAACACTTCTCAATCTATCATCGCCAACTCACACTTCATACTTTTGTACTTGTCTTTATTAAGATTCAGAATCAACTGTCTCTCTCTTCATATTGATGAAGAATTCAATCTTAATTATGGTCTCTTACAACTATATTACCAGTTGTTCCTTTCTCATTAAAATACCCAGTCCAAGAGATGGCCTAAACAACACAAACAAAAACAAAGTTGCTGGAAAAGTTCAGCAGGTCTGGCAGTGTCTATGAAGAAAAAACAGAGTTAATGTTTCGGGTCCAGTGACTCCCCTTCAGAACAAAGATATGGCCTGTTTTCTAGTTGGTGCCTGTGTGGTATTATAACTAATTTGATTTGTCCAATCTACATCCAGATTAAAGTCACCCATAATTACAGATGTACTTTTAACTCATGCATCTGATTTCCTTTTTAATACCACTCCCAACATCATTGCAGATTGATTGTTCCTTATACCACACCCAGCAATGTTTTTTGCCCCTTTGTTTTTAGCAATTCTGCAAACACGGATTCTACATTGAAGAAAGTTAATAGCTCGGACAATGTTATATTTATATCAACTTTACTCAGAAATGTAACTCCACCTTTTCCTTTTTGTCTGTCCTTCCTAAATATTGAATACTTGATTGAAGCGTATACAACCCTAAATGATCCTGTGAAAGTGAAGTTTGAAAAAAAGATGTTCAGGTGCAGAACTATGGAGTAGTAGTTTACTTTAAAACAAAATTGAGGTTGCCTGTTAGAAAAGATTTTTTTTTTTTGTTGAGGGTTGTCCAACTTGGAACACTTTGACTCGGAAGGCAGATGCAAGTCAGTGGATATCCCCTTTTAAGCAGGGGAATCAAGGGTTATTGAAGTAAATGAGAAGGTGGAATTCTAAACGCAAAGAAATCAGCCGTGATCCTGCGGAATGGCAGAGCAGGCTTGAAGGACCGAATGATCTACTACTGCTCCTATATTGTCTGTTTATCAGCTTCTGTTCCCGTTTAAGAATGGAATAGACCCTAATCGGCTCCAGAATTCAAATGTCAGAAATCTGTTTTCTCTATCGATATCCTTCAAGATAAATAACTCCCGCCTAATGTGACAATGTAACTGTTGAAAAATCAAACTTCTAGTATAGATGCATTAAATTAATCCTTTCTCGATGGCCTCCATTTTATTCAAAAATAAATGACAGACAATATTTAGCTGAACAATGGCTATATAATTTGATAAAGGAATATGCCTGTTCCACTAATTGGCATGAAGTTCTTTTCCAGGGGCTCGGCCCCACTGTTGTATTACAACGGAAATGCTTAGCAGATCTTGCAGCATCTTGGCTCACAGACCTAAACATGTTAAATTTTGTTTCTCTTCATAGATGCTGTTAGACCTGCTGAGTATTTTAAGCATTCTCTGTTTCTATTTACTTCAATATTTTCTCTATTTGTGAGCCCATAGATTTGGAGCTTAGTTTGGATGATGATGCTATGAACTGAAACATCCTCACAACTATTTTATTACAGATTGTCAGAAGTACACAAGTTTGGCAGTCAGGAGAACCTGAGGACGGAAGAGGAGAACAAGGTTTGTTTAGTTTCACCATTTAGTCTCATGGTTTAAACCAGAAAAATATTAATGCTTATTGTAGTGCCAACTGTAGCCTCAGCAACCTCCTTTATTACCTTACAATATTTAAATTTGTTACCTTTGTCTTTGAACAGAAATTATCTCTGGAACCTGTTCAGAGCCCAATAGAGGTACAATTTCAATGTTCTGGCTTTTTTTGTAAAAAAAGCACTTGTTGGGACAGAGGTCCCAGCGGTGATCTAGACTGTTGTAAATCTGATAATTCTGTAACAGCTATCAGATTGTTTAGACAAAACCAATGATCTTGTTTTTATTAAAATCATGTATATATCTGAACTGTTAATTGCTGTAGTATTAATAATTTCCAGATGTAAATTGATAATCAGCTAGAAGATTACGTACCTTATATATTTTACACCCAATTGATGATGTAGGGCCATTTCGTACTGTTCTAATGTTGACTTTTTTCTCTTCTCTTCCCTTTCTGTCTCCAACTATTATATTTTCAGCTGGCAGGGAACATTTTGCTCTTGATTAAGGTTAGCTGTCAACGTTTCTGTTAACTGGGTGGAAAATGATCTGTTTCATCCCATTTAGCTGTAATTTATTTTTGAGCTTGTCCTAAGACAGGTGGTTTTGCATTGCTGTGGTCAGTATTACCATTAACAATTAGAGTTGATTTGGCGCTTTATAAGCATTCCAGAACTGTATTTGGAATCTTAGTATTTGATAGAGATCAAGAGATCTTCGTTAAAGATTGCGAACCAAGATTGCACTTTTATGGAAGATGTCCAAAGTATTTTACTTGAGAAAAAATGCCTTGCAGTCAAGAATATGTATCTTCATTTTTGAACTACTTAAAAAATAATGATCTGTAATTGCAGGTGGCATTTTTAAAGTGAAATTTTCATATTATTTACTTTAATTGAACCATAACATTAAATTGGACAATACCAGCACTACTGATTGACTTAACCTGGCTTGCTGCGGAATAGTTTCTCATCATCCAGGCAACTGAGCGGGAATTTGTTTCAGAAGGAAGTTATTTTTCAAATATGTATGTTTCAAATTTGAACATGCATAGGGCTCCCTTATTTTAAAGTACAGCGATCTCCATGCTAGAAGCACTTTTACTTCATCTTGTTTCTACTCCTTTTGTTCTTCTGTAACCATTTTCATGATTTGCTACTACAGTGTACATGTGAAAGTTTTGTTATTGCCTAACAGGTCCACTTATGCTAGTAAAATAAAGTTGAATTAATTATAGTGGAAGACGTTAACTATTGCTTCTGGTGAGGGCAGAGTGGTTTTTGTTGAAGTTGGTGCTATTCTTCCAAAATCATGACCCATCTTTCATCATTGGAGCATTGTTCACTTTTACCATATGTTAATGCCACTTTTGCTGTAACTTCCAGCTTTATAGTGCTGCCAATATAGGCTTCCTCCCTTCACTCTGTGTATAAACTGTAGCTAATTAAGCACTGTGCTGCTCAAATCCTCTCCCCACTGTGATCAAAATTTTCCTCATCAGCCCCATTTGCATTCCTGGTGTCCATAAATTCTTCATGCTGGATTTATTTTTGCACCATGGACTCAGCGAACCTATTTGTCTAGTTCCCAACTATACTTCCAACCTGGACCTTCCATTCATCTGTCTCAGGATTATTACTTGATATCTCTCCTAGCTGGCCATAAAATTACCGGAAAATTGAATTGAACTTCACAATATGTCCAATACCACAACCATCAGGCTATCTTATCTCTCCTTTGCCCCATTATAGCTCCACTGAGCCTAATACAGACATCCTTCATGTTAATGTTTGTGCATTTATCAGGCACGTTGTTTCAGCAGGCTGAAAAGGCTTTAAACCCTTGTCCTAGAAATTACTTTTAAATTGGCATGTGTCATCTCCCAGGTATACAGTTCCTTTTAACCCAAGTAGCCTAGTTTAGAATGATCCATTTTGTAGTATTTTGGCATTTTCAATAGATAGAAGAGATGATTTGATGATTTTCATGTTCTGGAGAATCCTGTTTTATTGTAAAATGCAAGCTTTTGGGAATCAAATACTACTCAGTAAAATTGCTTAAATTTCCTAACATCTATTCTGATGAAAACTTAATAGTTCTACAGATGCAAAATATCCTAGGAACTAAAGTGTACCATTAAATTCATCTAGAATAAAGCATGTATGGAGATTAGTAAGCTTGCATCTCTGCCACCAAAGCCACCAAATGGACATCAGAATTCGCTGGATGATGAAAGTGCAGCCTCAAAAAAAGCCAGAGCTTCTTTTGGCCGTGGATTCTTCAAGATCAGAGGTAGCAAGCGAACAGCTAGTGCACCTAACCTGGGTAAGTAAACATGAATAGTTTAAAAAAGTTCAGTATGAATAACTTTAATTGGTGTGTAGATGCAAGGCAAGATTGTATTTATTGTGTTGATCTTGCTGTGCAATCCGTGCCCCCTGCCCCTTCCAAAAGAAAGATATTAAGTCAAGCACATACTGTGAGATTGGAATTGCACACACACCAGGTAGATAGAGATGAGCATTATTTAATCCTTCCAGTTTTTAAAATTCCTTACTTTGGCTGCTTCCATAGTCATTTTCTGGTGCCAGACCATAAATTACAGATCTATTGAAATAACTTTTTATGGTGATGCTGAAAAGAGATGTGTTACTGAAGCTTTTCATCTTCCACAAATCAGGGCAAATGCAAGAATAGCAAATTTCAAAGCAAGTAAGCAAATTGTTCTGCCCAAGAAACAGAGTGCTAATTGGCTGGCAAGTGGACTCTGGTTGAGTAATGCAATGGGAAGCCACCACAGAAAAGTGTCCATTCTAGCTTTTAAGTTGATAAGGCACAAAGCCTAGTCAAATTCCTTTCTCCTGCAGAGGACAGGTCCTTGCTTACGAATAAATGTAGCTTCTACCAAGTGTAAGTGAGCCATATTGTATGAGCCTTTGGTATAATTATTGACACTTGCAGTATTCCAGTTTTGCCCAATTATGGGATTACATCTAAAGTTGGACACTATGTTTTTAGTTTTTGCAAGCGCAAGGCAAATGGTGGACTAGTTTTAGTTCGGGAAACCTGGTCAGCATGGACAAGTTGGACCAAATGGTCTGTTTCCATGCTGTATGACACTCACTCCATGACTGTATAAGTTGAGTATGGTCTGTTGAGAACAGCCAAAGAGATGTGCTATTTGAAATGATCCACCAGTCACTGGACATATGGTCCACTTACCTGGCATTGTAAAAACCTGCTTTATATTTTTAAGAAAAGAATTCTCAAACCAACTATTGCTCATCATTGAGTTTGGAATGCAATACGTTAAGACATAAAATAGCTGAAACTCTTGTAAACTAATCTCTTTAGATGTTCACCTGGTGTTGAAACTGATTGATAAATGTGATATACGCTTGAAAAATATGCATTTGCTTTCCCATTGTCTTCAACCTACCCAAGTAACTGAGTTTGATTTAATGTGTCTGACCTGATGTGCATAATATTCAGAATATTCAATAAAATAGTATTCGGATGGGCGCAGTGTGTTTTGGGCACTTTATTGTTCTGTTGATAAATCTTCACTATTGTATAGAACAAGATGTGTGATGCAGTTGGCTAAAATCATTTAATTTTGTTCTACAATGCCAGGAAATGACCAACTTCAAGTGAAAATGTAACCATTTATCCTTGATAATTAATGGTATTATCATCATTGCATCCCTTATTGTCGATATCCTGGGAGATGCTGTTGACCAGGCATTGAAATGGACCAGCCATCATAACTATAAAACTATCAGAGCCTATGAATTTTGTGGCAATGAATTCCTATCCTAACTTCTCGACGTCTGTCACAATCTACAAAGCACAAGTCAGGACTGTGATGAAATATTCTTCACTTGCCTGGATGAATGCAGAGCCAACAACTCAAACTTGACACCATCCAAAACAAACCAACCTCTTGGATTAGCGCTCCACCTACCACCTTTAACATCCATGTCCTTCACCACTGATGCACAGTAGCAGCAGTATGTACCACCTACAAGATGCACTGCAGCAATTCACCCAGGTTCCTCAAACAGCATCTTCTAAATCTGAGATTTCTGCCAATGAGGCAAGAGTAGCAGATGCATGGGAACATCACCATCTGCAAGTAACCCTTCAAGTCACACACCATTCTGACTTGAAACCATTGCTCCTTTACCATCACCAGGTTAAAATTCTGAAAATCACTCTCTTAATGTCAGTTAGGGATGGTCAATAACTGTTGACCTAGCCAGGTATGCCCACATCCCATGATTGAGTTTGTAAACCTCTCTAGACTATGCAAGCAGGTTTTTCTTGCACTATTTTAGATAATGTTCTAAAGAAGAAATATAGAAACTTTTTAACTGTTCAAAGTGCACATTGATACCTTCCATTTTATCTGTTACACTATAATGAAATGGAGATACTGGGGTGGACAATGTCAGAAGTCACATTACACCAGGTTATAGTCCAGCAGTTTATTTGAAATCATGACCTTTCAGAGTGCTGCTCCTTTGTCAGCTGAAGTGATTTGGCAAAGGAGCAGCGCTCCGAAAGCTCATGATTTCAAATAAACCAGTTGGACTATAACCTGGTAGTGTGACTTCTGCCTATAATGAAGGTCGCCTTTCTACTTAGTTATAACTATTTTATGTGTACAAATCGAACTATGAAAATGGTGTTATTGAATATCTGTCTAGTTGATTGCATTCTTAATACTTAACAATTTACTTGATACAGCTTAACTAAGGCAACTCCTTCCAGTTCAACCATTACCCTCACTTGTCAACAAAATTGTCACCATTGTTTGTTTAAATTAAACATCAGTACTTGACTACTTTTGTTAATGTTGTGAACATTTCCTGACCTTTCTGATTGGAGTGCTTTGTATTTGTAAATTGATCTGTACTTTACCTTGTTATTTCGCATATTCTGTGCTGCCGTGTTCCTCACCATCATGCACATTTTCTGGATGACTGAAGATCGCAGTCGAAGTGCAAGTGCACCGATGCTAGGTATAGTATAGCTGCATGTTTGACTGCACCAATGCCTTGCTATGGACGTATCTTGCAGCTGTTTATTACTGTACATGCTCAGCAGAGCTAATGAAGATGTGAAGGTTAAGCTTAAACTAAATAAATCCTATAATACTGTGTCAATGCAACATGAATCTTTAAACTGCAAAATCTGCCTTTAGCTTTGAGTAGAATGTTCAGGTCACCTGAAGGCAGAGATTGCTGTTTTAAGTTACTAGCATTAAGCTAGCTCTACAGTTCCTTTCAAAACGCTCTATTCATTTTCGCTCTTATCTGGATGATGGCCTGCTGGATTTCGGGTTGCTCTACCTTGGGAGTTTTGCTTTCTTAGTTTGTCAAAAGTGAACTTCATTGCATGTATGACTGCTAGTAACCAGAGAAGAGAGAATAATAGCTTTCATTTACAAAATAACTTTAATATCGAATAAAAGAAGTCTTAGATGCCTTTAATTTTCTCAAATTTGGTATAGGCATCAGACTGCTATGAAAAAGCTTGGATATCAAACCACCAGACGCATGCTACAGTGTGTGATGATCAGCCTTGTTTGGTTATCTAGCCCTGTTTGGTTTAAAGTATACAGCTTTAAATGCTACTAAATACTGCAGTTCATTGGGACTATTGACAGATTGTACAGTCACTGCTTTGGCATCCCTGTTTTCCTGCTATTTCATGGGAATATGGCAGCATTAATCACTCATGTAACTGTGCCGAAAGAAAATGTAGACATGTTAACACAGTAGTTTTTTTCAATTCACTTGTGGGACATCGGCATCACTGGCTCGGCCAGATTTTACTGCCTGTCCCCTATTGCCTTTGAACATGTTGGGTCTAATCTCTTCACTGACTATTCCACTGGTTTCTTGCAGGTTTTCAAGCTGCACCTCTATCTTGTAAACCATTCATGCACTCAAATGTTACTCTATACAATCTCTATCAAATTAAACAGAATGGGAATTGGCTGGCACAAGAGAAGACTTTTCATTGGCCAGGCCTTTACCTAGCACAAAAGAATCTGGTTATGGTGGTTACAAGGAAGAAAATGCCACGATAGTGTCCTAAACTCAACCATCCGCAACTACCTAATGACAACCCCTCCTTCGTACGAATGGCAATAATATGAAGTGAGGATGTTGGCCGATGATTGCAATGCCCTGATTGCCACTCAGTTTCTCACATAATTTTCACCTTTCATAACGTTGAACTCTTCCAAAATCCTTCCTATGTTTTATTTAATTTCATTTAAATAATTCATCCAGCATTTATATTCACTAACTTGTGTTGGCTCCAGTGCAGCTCTGCTTTCAGCTACCTGACTGTCAGAGAGGGAATTCCAGAACTCGATCTCTCCCTTCTCCCCTCTTCTAAGACACTGATTCAGGCTCACCTCTTTGAACAAGTTTTAGGTTGCTTATCCTAATATTTCCTCACATAATTTGATCTCATATTATTTACACATCTCTCCTGTGAAGCACCTTAGTATTTTTATTATGTTAAAGGCAACATATAAATGCAAGCTGACGTATACAAGTAGTTCTCCTATAGCATGACAGTTGCGTTCTTGTGCAACCCCACTCCATAGAAAATCACGTTATAGGAAAATCCCTACAGAAAATTGCTACACAGTAGAAAGTTTGCGTTATCCAAACAGTGTCTATATTCATCAGTCACGTTCTAGCCAATTCGCATTAACAAAACACTCATTGCAGCAGAAATATTGTATAGCTATAACATAGTGACTTGGAAACTTTGTAAAAGTATAGGTGATTGATCAAGATCCACATGGCTTTCTTGGATAGAATTAAAGTCAAACAAGTTGACGTCCTGGACATACTCACTGGAGTAAAGTTGTTTGGATGAATTATGTAACATTAAAATGTGGTATGACTGTTCTGATCTTCATTTTCTCCTTAAATCTACATTGGCTTTACTAATCATATTAAAGTCAGGTGGGTAGTTTGGTTTTTTTCTCCTTGGGAGCTGTTGAAGATGTGAATAAATTTTAGATACAACAGCTGCAGCCAAGTCAGTGGCACCACAAATGGCTCTGTTGTATATCAGGGAGGATTGAAGTGTAGGCAAGCAGTAGTGATAGGGGGCTCCGTAGTCAGGGGCACAGATAGCCATGAGTGAGAATCCTCCAGGATGGTGTGTTCCCTCCCTGGTGCCAAGGTCAAAGGCGTCTCTGAGCAGGCACAGGATATTCTGAAAGGGGAGAGTAACCAGCCAGAGGTAATGGCCCATATTGGTACGAGCAACAGGCAGAAAGAGAGAATGAGGTCCTGCAAAGGGAATTTAGGGAGTTAGGTAGTACGTTAAAAGGCAGGACCTCTAGGGTTGTAATCTTGGGATTACGCCCTGTGCCACATGCTAGTGAGGACAGAAATAGCAAGATAATGCAGCTGAGTGCATGGCAAAAGAGCTGGAGTAGGAGGGAGAGCTTCAGACATCTGGATCATTGGGATCCCTTCCAGGATAGGAGGGACACCAGTGTTCTTGCTGGGAGGTTTGCTAGTGTGACTCAGGAGGGTTTAAAACTAATGTGGCAAGGGGCTGGGAACCAGAACAGTAGGTCAGCATGCAGAGTGATTGAGGAGAAGGTAGAGGTTAGATCGAGTCTAAAAGGAAGAACAGCCAGGGTTAGTTCAATGGACAAGGTAGGACTGATGCTTTGGAGCGTACTTATTTCAGTACAAGTGTATAACAGGTAAGGCAGATGAGCTTAGAGCCTGCATTAGTACATGAAACTATGATGTTGTAGCCATTACAGAAACTTGGTTGAGGGAAAGGCAAGTGTGGCTGCTCAACATCCTGGGGTTTAGATGTTCCAGGCACGACAAAGGTGGACGTAAGAGGGATGGGGAAATTACATTACTGACTAAGGCAAATGTCACAGCTGCACTAAGTGACGATATCTTAAGGGCTCATCCAGTGAGGCAATATGGGTAGAATTTGGGAGTATGAAGGGTGCAGTCACTGATGGGGTTACAGTGTAGACCTCCCCAATAGGAAGGTGGTGGTTGAGGAATAAACATGTAAGCAGATCATGGAAAAATGTAAAAATAACTGAGTTGTTGTCATGGGTAATTTTAACTTACCCCAATATTGATTGGGACTCTTAGTTCCAGGGGCTTAGGTAGAGTAGAATTTGTTAGGTGCATCCGGGAAGTTTCTTGAAATAATATGTCAATATTCTAAGTAGAGAATGGGTATACTAGACCTTGATTTGGGTAATGAGTCTAGGCAGGTGATCAAAGTGGGGAAGCATTTTGGAACAGTTATTGTAATTGCCTAAGTTTTAAATACAAACGGATAAGGATATGACTGGTGCTAAAGTGCTAAACTGAGCAACGACCAGTTACAGCTGTATTAGGCAGGAACTGGAGAAATAAATTGGAGGTGGCTGTTTGAGGCTAAATCCATATCTGACATGGGAGTCTTTTAAGGGCCTGTTCTTCAGAGTTCAGGACCAGCATGTTCCTATGAGGATGAAAGATAAGAATGGCAAGATTTGGGAACCTTGGATGACAGGAGATATTGAAAGTTTAATGAAAAAGAAACAAGAAGCACAGTTAAGGTCCAGGGACCAAAACCGAATAAGGTCTTTGAGGATTATAAAGAGAGCAGAAAATAACTTAAACAAGAAATTAGAAGAGCTAGAAGGGGCCATGACAGGTCTTTGGCAAGTAGGATTAAAGAGAATCCCAAAGTATTTTATACATGTCTTAGCTATCCTCTTACTCCTAATAAAAGGCTAGGTCCACTCGAGGACAAAGGGAATTTTTGTTTGCAGCCAGAGGAAGTGGATGTTGTCCTTAATGAGTACTTTGCATCGATATTCATCATGGAGAAAGACATGGATGATGATAAGATTAGGAAGGAGCATGTTGATATTAAGAAAGATGTGGTGTTGGATGCCTTGAAAAACAAAGGTAGTTATGTCCCCATGGCCTGATGGGATCTATCCCAGGATACTGAGAGAGGCAAGGGAAGAGATTGCTGGGGCCTTGGCAGAGATTTTTGTATCCTCTTAAGTCATAGGTGAGGTCTTGGAATACTGAGAATAGCCAATGTTGCTCCTTTGTTTGAAGAGGACTACAGGGATATTTCAGGAAATATAGGCCAGGAAGCCTTACGCAGTGGTAGGGAAATTATTGGAGAAGATTCTTGCGGACAGAATTTATTGCATTTGGAAAAGACTGGACCTGTTAAGGCTAATCACCATGGCTTTGTGCAGGGGTGGTCTTGTCTCACAAACTTAATTGAATTTTTTTGAGGAAGTAACAAAGATGATTGGTAGGGCAGTGGATATAGTCTATATGGATTTTACTAAAGCATTTGACAAGATCCATCCATAGGCTGGTCCAGAAGATTAAGCCATGTGGGATCCAGTGAATTAGTAAGTTGGATACAAAATTGGCTTAGTGATAGATGATGGTTGTGGAGGGGTGTTTTTCTGACTGCAGGTCTGACCAGTGTTAAAAGACCAGTGCTGGGAACTCTGTCATTTGTGATTTATAAAATGATTTGGATGAAAACGTAGGTTGTCTGATTAGCTGGTTTGCAGACAACGTGAAAATTGGAGTTGTGGGAAGTGAAGATAGTTGTCAAAGGATACAGCAGAATATAGATCAGTGTGAAAGTTGGGCGAAGAACTGGCAGATGGAGTTTAATCAGACCAGTGAAAGTTAATGCATTTTGGAAGGTCAAACGCAAGAGGCGAGTAAACAGTGTAGGAGTTGGGACGTCATGTTGCGGCTGAACAGGATGTTAGTGAGGCCACTTTTGGAGTACTGTGTACAGTTCCGGTCACCCTGCTATAGGAAGAATATTACTAAATTAGAAATTATAGTTTACCAGGATGTTGCCGGGGCTGGAGCGTTTGAGTTATAAGGAGAGACTGGATCAGCTGGCACTTCTTTCCCTAGGGTGTAGGAGGTTGCAGGTGGCCTTAAAGGTTTATAATATCCTCAGGGGCATTGATAAGGTGAGTAGCCATGGTCTTTTCCCTAGAGTGCCCCCAAATTTAGGGGGCATATTGTTGAGGTGAGAGGAGAAAGGTCCATTTTAAATCTGAGGGGCAACCTTTTCCACAGAGGGTTCATGTGTGGAATGAACTGCCTGAGGAAGTGGCAATGTAGGTATAGATACAACATTTAAAGGATATTTGGGCAGGTACATGAATAGGAAAGGTTTAGAAGCAAATGGGAAACTTAGTCAGCATGGATGAGTTGGACCAAAGGGTCTGTTTCCATGCTGTATGACTCTATGACAGGACTCTTAGGAACAGAGCGATCCTAGGGAGCAAGTCCATAACTCCCTGAAAGAGCCAACATAAGGTGGCAAAGACGGCATATGGTATGTTTGCCTTCAGTTGGGGCATTGAATATAAAAAAAACTGACAAGTCATGTTGCAGCTGCGTAAAACTTTAGTTGGTCTTCGTTTGGTGTGCAGTTCTGGTCACCACACCATAGGAAGGATGTGGTGGCTTTGAAGAGGGTGCAAAAGAGTTTTACCAGGATGTTGCCTGATTGAAGTGCATAGCCACAAGGAAAGATTGGACAAACTTGGATAGTTTTCATTCTAGCATCGGAGGCTGAGGAACAACTTGTTAAAAGTACAGCAAACTTTGTTTTAACGTGCACCTTAAGAACTGGCTCTTGATAAACCACCAAAAATTATGTACTCCGATTAGAAGTTTACTGTATTATCACGATCTCTGCAATGTCCGAGTAATCAGTTGAGGGTGCGAGTGAGAAAGCTTTCTGCTGGTAAATTTTATTTAAGGCAAAGTTGCATTATTATTTAAGTGGTCCATGCTGTAAAATACCGTCTGCGTTACATTTCTATTTTTAGTGTTTATTTTTAAATTGATTGTGAATCTCTTGATCAACCCAAATATTTGATCAACCAGCACACTCCTGGTCCCATAGGTGCCAGTTAATAAAATGTTTACTGTCTATAAAATTGAGAGGCATGGATAGAGTGGACAGTTGGAGTCTTTTTCCCAAATGGAAATATCAAATACTGAGGAGTCCTCTGGTTTAAGGTGAGCAGGAAAACATTTAAAGGAGATGTGTGAGACAAGTTTCTGTTTTACACATGGTGGTAGGTCCTTGGAACACACTGCCAGGGGAGATGGTAGAGACGATGGCAACATTTAAGCATGAACAAGCAGGGAGTAGAGAAAATGGACCATGAGCAGGCAGGTGAGTTTAGTTCAGAATGACATCATGGTCGGCTCGGACCTAGTGGGCAGAAGGGCCTATTTTCTGTGCCGTACTGTTCTGTGTTCTATATATATATACACACACACACATTGATACATCAATTACTTGCCTAAAGCACTGCTTTGTTGCCTGCAGGGAGAGAGAAGATCGTGAGTAGCAACAATCATGCCATGAAACTAGTCAGCCACCACATTTTCCATGTCAACTTTGAGCTTTCTACTATGATTTCTTGCTGATGAACAGCACTATACTTGCCATGGTTACTGTGTAGAGTTTAAGTAATGACCACTAGTTAATTCATTTAAAGACTAAACCACTATGAAAGGAGCAAGGGCATCTTTTTTTGTCTGAATTATTTTCCCAACATGTAATTTTCATAAATAATAAAGTTGTCAAGTTGAAAATGCATCTAAGGTGAAGGTGTTAGTCAGGTGTTGGTTTGGCTCTGCTGAGTGTGATAGATATCACAAATGGGAACAGCTGATCTCAGTCCATAACAGTAAGGCATTTGCAGATGTAACTTCTGATAATCTAGGCAGAAGTTCATTCAGAAGTTGATGGTTTAAGTGAATTGAAGGATTATAATTTTCAAATAAAATGATCCAAACAAGAAGTTTTCACTTATTTATGTGAAAATATACCGTAGTGCAAAATGTATGTAAATGTTTTGGGGGCATGAAATGTTTTGGGATTTTAACGTAGTATTTTATGAGGACCCCCTGCCATCTCTGCCCTAATCGTCGTTACTAGTAAATTCTTGGTATTTGCAAGATTGACCCTTAAAGATTTTTCATTCATTGCTTGGGCTGGATTTCAAGCACTACATGCTTCTCAGAGAAAAGGCTTAGTGGCAAAATCTCCCGTTTCTGCCCATATCAGAAGATGGCAGCTCCAGTTTCAAAACTAGGCACCTTATGGTAAGTTTTATTTGTTATGTTAGATACTGCGGTGTGGTTTCTCAGTGGATTCAAGGATAAGGCCATGCCTGGGGTTTAATTCTGGAGTGTTCCTTTTACATTCAAAGATTCTACAGATTTTGGCCTTGTTTCGCCAAGGAGTTTTTTAAATTCTTAAACCAAAGTCCATTTTGCTGACTTGGATCAGCACACAAACTAAATTTAATGCTCTTTTCTTTTCAAAATGTAGCTGAGACAGAGAGAGAATCAGAGCATGTGGATACTGCTGGTCTCCCACTGCGTGCAGCAGAAGCTGATGGTTGTCAGCTATTTCCAACTTCCCCAGAATTGAAAAAGAAATCAAAAGGAATTAAAAAATTGTTTGGAAAGTAAGTTATTTTTCTTAATGCTAAACTTTTGGCATGTAAAATATTGGGTTAATTTAGAGTTTTACGCAGGCAGGAAGAAAGAAAATTTATCGTGATTTTTAATGGGCCCTTCTTCCCTCTTAAACTAAGTTTTCTGAATTGCATGGAGCTCATTTTCAGGTGTCAAGGGATGATTGCTGCACTGTCTGCTACAAGTTTATCAGAAATAACTTGGGACAGTATTTAAATTTGCTCCTGTGAATTCATTCCCAAAAACTGAATATGTAATTTATTTCAAAATTGCTGGAGTTCTTTGAGAACTGGTATATTCTTGTGAGCTGATGTAAAATTGCCTTTGTCTGTACAAGATGCCTGTGTACGTTGATATAAATCCACTGAGCGGTGAGATGTACCAAATAAATATTGAACAAAATTACGTTAGAACATAACAGTACAGGCCCTTCGGCCCCCGATGTTGTGCCAAACTTTTACCCTAATCCTAAGGTCTATCTAACCTCCACCCCTACCTTATACTATCATCCATATGCCTATCTAATAGCCGCTTAAATGCCCCTAATGAGATCGATTCCACTACCCTCTCTGGCAATGCATTCCACACCCCTACCACTCTGAGTAAAGAACCTACCTCTGACGTCTCCCCTGTATCTACCTCCACTCAACTTTAAAACTATGCCCCCTTGTAATAGCTACCTCCACCCTAGGAAAAAGTCTCTGGCTGTCCACTCTATCTATACCTCTGATCATTTTGTACACCTCTATCAAGTCACCTTTCGTCCTTCGTCGTTCTAAAGAGAAAAGCCCTAGCGCTCTCAGCCTTTCCTCGTAAGACCTTCCCTCCATTCCAGGCAACATCCTGGTAAATCTCCTCTGCAGCTTTTCCAACGCCTCCACATCTTTCCTGTAATGAGGCGACCAGAACTGGACACAATACTCCAGATGTGGCCGAACCAGGCTTTTGTATAGCTGGAGCATAACTTCACGGCTCTTGAACTCGATCCCTCTATTAATAGAAAGCTAACACACCATACACCACCTTAACAACTCTATCCACCTGGGTGGCAGCTTTGAGGGAAATGTGAACGTGAACCCCAAGATCCCTCTGCTCCTCCACGCTGCCAAGAGTCTTTCCGTTAACTCTGTATTCTGCTTTCAAGTTTGTCCTTCCAAAATGAATCACCTCACACTTTTCAGGGTTAAACTGCATCTGCCACTTCTCAGCCCAGCTCTACATCCTAGCAATGCCCCTTTTGTAACCTATAACAGCCCTTCGTATTGTCTGCGAACTTGCTAATCCATCCTTCCACTCCTTCATCCAAATCATTTACAAAAATCACAAATAGAAGAGGACCCAGGAAAGATCCTTGTGGTAACTGAGCACCACGTTGAACATTTTCCGTCCACTACCACCCTTTGTCTTCTACGGGTCAGCCAATTCTGAATCCAATCTGCCACGTTTCCCCCTATCCCATGCCTCCTTACCTTCTGCATGAGCCTACCATGTGGAACCTTATCAAATGCCTTACTTAAATCCATGTATACCACATCCACTACTCTACCTTCATCCACATGTTTGGTCACCTCTTCAAAGAATTCAATAAGGTTTGTGAGGCATGATCTACCCCTCAAATCCATGCTGGCTATCACAAATCAAACTGTGCCTTTCCAAGTGATCATAAATCCTATCTCTGAGCCCTTTCCAATAATTTGCCCACCACTGATGTAAGACTAACTGGCCTGTAATTTCCGGGGTTATTCCTATTCCCTTTTTTGAACAAGGGAATGAAGTTTGCCCCTCTCCAATCTTCCGGCACTATATCCATGGACAGTGAGGACAAAAAGATCATCGTCAAAGGCCCTGCGATCTCTTCCCTCACTTCCCATAGAATCCTTGGATAAATCCCATTGGGCCCGGGGGACTTATCTATCTTCAACTTCCTCAAAATTCTTAGCACGTCTTCCTTACTAACATCGACCTCCTCTAGCTGACCAGCCTGTTTCACACTGTCCTCCTCTACAACTAGGTCCCTCTCAGTTGTGAATACCGAAGAAATGTATTCATTAAGGACCTCTCCTATCTCTTTAGGCTCCGTGCACAAATTCCCTTTACGATCCTTGATCGGCCCTACTCTTTCTCTGGTCATTCTCTTATCCCTCACATACGTCTAAAAAGCCTTGGAGTTTTCCTTGATCCTATCTGTCAAGGTTTTCTCATGCCCCCTTATAGCTCTCCTAAGCTCTTTCTTCATCTCCTTCCTGGAAAGCTTGTATCCCTCTAGAGCCTTTTCCGTTCCTTGTTTCCTAAACCTACATAAGCATCCTTCTTCCTCTTAACCAGTTGTTCGACCTCTTTTGAGAACCAAGGCTCCCTCACTTGCCCGCACCTTTCCTGCCTGCTAGGGACAAACATATTGAGCACACGCAGTATGCATTCCTTAAACAATCTGCACATTTCAATAGTGCTCTTTCCTGACAGCATCTGTTCCCAATTTAAGTTACCCAGTTCTTGCCTAACAGAATTGTAATTACCCTTACCCCAATTATAAACGTTACAATTATAAAGTTAATAGGGACTTTGACATTAAAGTAATGGTTTTGTGATTGATAAATGTTCTAAAGATGATGCCAAAAACGTTCCCTTTATACACATCTTAAAACTGCTGAGGGGCAAGAGGCACTGCCTCAGGTTTTCCATAGAGCCGTAATCAGAGAGATAATGGGAGTAGTAGCAAAATGTTTATTCTAGAGTTTTCCAGACAACCTTAAAGGAGACGGGAGCTGCAGCAGCAGGTAGGTTTACAAGTGGAATTTCAATGTTTTAGGCCCAAGAGGCTGGAAGACAGCCATCACTTACGGGGGAAGAGAAAGTGAAAATTTATAAAATACTTACAACATGGAAATGCTTTGAGTCCAAGTGTATACTGGTGTTTATATACCAGATGAACATTTTCCCACCCCGTTGTTTAATCCTACATATAAACTCTAATGGAGAGTCAGGAGAGCATTGAAACGCTAAAGAGTTGAGGTTTCTAATACATGGATGAGTTTCCATATGTTGAGGGGAGCAGCCAACCAACGTCTCTCAGATGTGGAACTGACCAGTCTCTCTGTCAAATAACATGCTGAGATTGTGGATGGCTTGGTTCACACTGAGACAAAGACTGGGCAGAAAGAACTCCATAGTTAAATTGCTTCAGCCAGGTGCAGGAAGGAAATCAATGGCTTAGGTGCAGGGTTTTGTGACAGGGCTGAAGCTGATGTATTTGGCCTTCCCAGTATGTACATAAAGAATATTTGTCTCAGGATATTTGAAGAGCACACTTATCATACAGAAGTGATCAAGCAAGTTGTGTCTCATCAGTTTGTGTGTGAAAGCCGACCTTTTTCTGTGGATGATTTCACTAAGAGATAATATTCAGGTGAATAATAGCTGGGATCCAAGGAACGATTGCTGGAGGACATTGGAGGAATAGGTGGGAGCTAGTTGTTAAGCTCGCGTTGGGATGATCTGGTAAGAGTAGAGCCATCTGAGGCAGTGCCATTGACCTGGACAAAGGAGGCAAGACAAAAGCAAAGTACTGTGTGAAACGCTGAAAATCTGAAACAAAAACGCAAAATGCTGAAAATGCTAGACTCTGGCAGCATCTGCGAAGAGAAACAGAATTAACATTTCAGAGAAAGCAAGGTACAGAGCTGGATGAACACAGCAGGCCAAGCAGCATCAGAGGAGCAGGAAGGCTGACATTTCGGGCCTATACCCTCCTTCAGTTCAGGCCTGGAACTTTGCGTCAGAACTGTAAAGTTAGAAATATAATAAATTTTGAATTTTTCTAGTATTTTGTTTTTCTTAAGATTTTCAGCATCAGTATTTTGCTTTTATCTTTCCTGCTTTGTCCATATTAATAGGACTGCCCCTGCATAGCTTCACTGTTATTAATGCAGGCAAGTAATTGGAGGAGGATGATGTGGCTCCTCATTTGAAAGGCTGCAAGATGCTGCTTGTGTTTTTAGTTCAGGTGCCATGTATTTACTAAGGCAAGGGCAGGAACCTGTTTAGAGATATTCAAATGGAGAGTGTCAAGAGGTGCTGGGTTTGAGTCCCATTCCAACACTGAAGCACAGAAGTTGAGGCTGAGACTGTAGTGTAATATTGAGGGAGACTGTCAAACATACCATCTGTTGTATTAAACTGAAAGCTGTCTACTCTGGATGTAAAAGATCCCATGACACAATCTTTAAAAAGGAATTCTCCCCAGTGCCTTGGTCAATTTCTTTCCCCTCGGTATCACGAAAGCAAATTATGGTCATATTCACATCACTACTAGTGGGAGGTTACTGGCTGCTGTATTTCCTACATTACAACAGTGCCTGTACTTAAGAACAAGTACTCAATTGTTATAAGGCATATTGGAACATCCTGATGGCATGAATGGAGCTGTATAAATGCAAGTTACTTTTAAAACATTCTGAAGGCTTTTAAAAGCTAACAAGAAACGTTTAGAAGTAGGGTGACAGTTTTAGATATTTTAAATCAGCTTTTTCAGAAATGTCCTAATTGCCTTTGAATTGAGTGGTTCGCTAGGACATTTGAAGGCAGTTAAGAGTCAACTACATTGCCTCCGGGCCTGGAATCATGGTCAGACCGGATAAATATTGGCAGGCTTCCTTCTTAAAGGACATGAGTGAACTAACAATCAGTTGTAGCTTTGTAATCACGGTTACTGAGACTACTTTCAATTGTAGATTTAATTAATTGAATTTAAATTCTGCTGTGGTAGGATTTGAAACCATGCTGCTGGACCATTAGCCTCATTCTCTGGCTTACTACTGTAATAACATTACCACAACACCACCACTTCCCCAATTTGCTGGGATGTTGGGCCTGAGGGTTTTGCTTTTCATCGTGATGAGAGTGGTTTTGAAAAGGAAGGGAGAGTGCCTGAGAACAATGCAGTATGTTATTGTTTGGGAATTTGAATGTCAAAATAGAGGTAAAATAGATTTTGGTTCCAGTTCTCTGGATATTCCTGACTTTTTGAGAGATCAGAAAGTCATCTTGGAAAGTGAAACAGGTTTGATTTTTAAGGGTAATATGATTTGACTAGTGGAGTTGAGAGAAAGTTTAAGCGGGGAGGGTGGTTTTAGAAAGAAGCTCAAGGTCTGGTTGAGTTTCAGCCAGTAATGGTTTAATCAGTGACAGCAAGAGATGAGACCTTTTTCCTTATTGAATGAACGCTTAGGGAAAGAGGCAACTGCAGAGAAGAAAATGTTGGTTTGCTGGCAAAGTGAAAGGTGACGATGGTACACTGGACTTCAGGTAACCTGAATTGAGCACATTTTTCTTTGGGTTTTTGTTTACAGGCTTAAAAGAAGTCAGTCAACCACCTTTACTCCTGATGATATGACTGATTCAGATTTCAAGAGAGGTGGAACCAGAAGTACATCAGGTCCCAAACTTGGCTGGTCCCGGGATCTGCAGCATTCTAAAACGTATGATAAATTAGTGTTTACATTTCAAAATGTAATGAGTGTTCTGTTAAGATACTTATGGGTTTGTGTTTTAACCTGTTCTGACTGCTATCTACAATTCAGCGATGCTGTGACAGATCTATTCAATTTTGTATTGAGACCATGTATTATTAGGCTGAACGTACCTAATGGATATCAAAATGAGGACAAGACGACATGCACTTCCATGCGTAGCAAATTTATTAACTTAATCTGCTTAATATATACAAGCTAATGAGCAAATCAGTTAGCTTGATCTATTTTTATATATAAACTAATGAGTAAATCTGCTAACTTAAACTACATTATACATGTGCAATCTAATGAGTCCCAATGCCTTTCGGCTCATTGGGGATTGGCTACAGAGGCACTTAAGTTTTATCTCACTTTCCGTGGCCCTGGTCTCTCAAACCCCAGTTCACTGGTGAAAGTCTGATGAGTGTGGCAAAATCCCCAGTAGCAATACTCTTCTGAATCCAGTGTTATGTGCTGTATCACAGTTTTAGTACTTTCAATATTTTCCCAGGTATTCTGTTGCCTGAAAACAGGGGATAATAAAACACACCCAGGTTGTCCATGTTTTCTGCACACTACTCTGATCCCCATTCCAGCCAAAGGTGGTTTTTGCACCAAGCCTACTTTCCATGTAATAGTCCACTATCTTCAATTTCTCATTGTCATATCTGGTTAACCCTGTATGATGTGGTTTGGCAAACATTTTTAAAGCCCTACGCTAAGACCATGAGAAGCAAGAGAAGACCATGTGATCCTTTGAGCCTATTCTGCCGTTCAGTAAGAACTTTATTGACTTGGTCTTAACACCACTTTCTTTCCTGTTTCTCCACATGCCTTGCTTCGTTTAGAAGAACAAATATACTATTAACCTTGGTCTTGAATATATTCAACTGAGCAGTCATAGCTCGCTAGGATATAAAATTTACATACCACCTATGTAGATTGTAAGGAAAAGAAATTGGAAATAAAATCCCCGCAGTGTGGAAGCAGGCCATCGAGTCCACACCACCCCCACCCACCTACCCTAAGCCTGTAACCGTGCATTTCCCATTGTTGATTCACCTAGCCTGCACATCCCTGGACACTATGGAGCAATTTAGCATGGCCAATTGACCTAACCTGCACAAATTTGGATTCTGAGGGGAAACTGGAAGAAACCCATGCAGACGTAGGGAGAATGTACAAACTCCACGCAGACAGTCACCCAAGGATGGAATCAAACCTGGGCCCTTGGCGCTAGAAGACAACAGTGCTAGCCACTGTGCCACCTTTTTTGTTCCTGTCGAGGAAGAATGCAACAAAGTTACCTCAGCAATTTATTTTTCTAGGTATTAATGGAAACTATAAACATAACAAGAATGACAAACAAATATGGGAGTAATTTATTTGGCAGGGGTGGAAAAAAGAAAAAAGTAAATGTGGTGGCAATATTAATGGAGGAGGGAATACACGCTGTTAAAAGGATGTTTTAAACAGTCAATATGCTTGGAATGTAAAAGATAGATAATGGCCTGTTAACTGGTTAAATCGACCGTATACATTCCGAAGTATAAAATGGGCAAACCATGAGCTGGAGTTGGATAGGAGCAATTAGAGAGCTTTCTGTAGTTAACCCGTGGATCCTGTGGCTTGTATAGTGTCTAAGATTTGGTTCTATAATAATTTTAAAGGAATTGTGTTCTAAATAAAATTCATCACTAATGAGAGGAGTATGATTTTTCTGCAGTGATCTGGATGCTCCATTTGCAAAGTGGACCAGAGAGCAAGTGTGTAACTGGCTGCATGACCAAGGATTGGGCATGTACGTAGGTGGTTCCAAATCCTGGATCACTTCAGGCCAGACTTTGCTGCATGCATCTCAGCAGGACCTCGAAAGAGTGAGTCAAATTACTACAACAACTCGCATTGTATGGTACTTTTAAAGTAGGAAAGCATTTTGAGGCGCTTCATATTATGACTCAAAATAATTCTAGAACTTGCAAAGGGCATATTGGGGCATGTGATTCACAGAATGGTTAAACAGGGGGAAAGAGAGAATTTTCAGGATGGAATTCCAGAGGTTGGGGGTCAAGACATCTGGAGGCATGGCCATTAGTTGTGAGGTAAAAGGAGTGAGACACTCTGCATCTGGGTGAATTTCTAAACAGCAAAGTGTTTGTGCTTTTGATTTTCCATTAATATGACATATAATTAACAACTAAAATAGCATGTAATCAGTAAGATAGCTGACTTGTCCTGGAAATCCACAAAGGGGTGCACTAAAGTAGAATTACAGGTTTGTCTGCTTGCATGTGTCTATCCTGGTTAGCAATGTAATTTCTCGTTGAAATGTTATGCTCCATGTCTCAGGGTGTGGTTAATGTGATTGGCAGAACTGCTTATATTTCTCCTGACAGTTGATTAACGTTTAGCAACAGATCATGTTTGGTGATACCGAACTCCAGTATTACTGAGGAAGAACACACTTCCTCAAAATTTTTGATTGTTACTCATCAGAGGAATTCATAAGAATACTTGAGGGGAAACCACCATTTCATACAATGAGGCGCAAGTGTTTGGTTAATAAGTGAATTCTGGTTGAGGTTTGTCCATGAAGAATGCACTAGTTAGATGATGACCGACAGTTAATTGCTAGCCTTCCTTTACATTTTAAACCATGCAGGTTAGCTCTCATTGGTCAAGGTATTGCTAAGACAAGTTGATCTATAAATGACTCACCTATTTTGTGGAGTAGAAACAGAGAACATGCACACGCACATTCTTTCTGTCAGCAAAGAACAGGACCCCGTTTATTACTACTTGCAGCTTACCATAAAGGACGGTGTGTCTCACAGCTTTACTGACAATCCTGAGTTGGTTGTCAGCGTAATTCTTCTACACTCAGGATTATCGAGCAAATGTCATCCAATTAGGTAATTGCATATGATGCTGGACACTGTTGCAAATTTTGCAAGTGCTAACTCATTGGGTACAGTCTGTACCTTGTGAACTGCTGAACAGATATGCTTTGGGCTGTGCATCTTACATACTGGGCATCATACTGGCATTGAATTTCATATACCACAATACTCGTGTGATGAGCAGAACATGGTTTCAGCTTGACTGCAGCATCCTGTTGGTGATGAACACACTATATAGTAGCAACATGAAATTGTTATGAGCTCTGAGGAAGGGTCACCAGACCCAAAACATTAACTATGATTCCTTTTCACAGATGCTGCCAGACCTGAGTTTTTCCAGCAATTTCTGTTTTCGTTTATGAAATAGATAACTTTGCCAACTAATTAATCTTGGATTACCTTGGAAAGTTATCTCAAAAGATAGATTGGACACTTTACAGGACCAAAAGTGACAGCCTTACGGCCATTTAGTTTGTGCAATGAGAAATTATCTAGGTACAGTAGCCATTAGCCCCCATGATGTCTTTGCACCACATTTCAGCATGAGGTTGCATTTGCTGGAAAATCCTGAGTATATGAACAATTACGTTGACAACTAATTTAGGATCCAGTCAAACTCTGTGGTGCACTTGCCTGTGCTGTAAGATATACATATCAATATATAGGACTGCGTTCTTTTTAAACCGAGAACATGTGCTCATACTGTGCTTATTTCAACTAAACAAAGTAAGTGACAACAGTATAGTAGCCCATTTCTCAGGGCAATGCTGTGACCAATCAGTGTTAACCTGCCTGATTTAAAATTTAAAGCCTAGCAGCTGACTGTCGATCATTATTAACTGCTGTGTTCTCCATGGGAATGTCTGTACCAATCAGAATCCACTTGCCACCAGTCAGTACACTCCTTTCATACGGTATAAATGTTTCCCTTGTGGTTCGATAATTCTTGTGAATCATCCTGATGAATGAACAACACAAAGCTACGACAAACTGTGTCTCTACAAACTGTTTTCTGGCATGCTTCAGACTAGTGACACAGTTTGATTGTTTGCTGTAGCTAATTCTTAATAGCTTGGAAAGATGTTAAACTTGGAGGGTGCAGAAAAGATTTACAAGGATGTTGCCAGGACTGGAGGGTTTGAGCTATAGGGAGAGGCTGAATAGGCTGAAACTTATTTCTCTGGATTGTCAAAGACTGAGGGCTAACCTTAGAGGTTTATAAGATCATGAGAGGCATAGTTAGGGTAAATAGACAAGGTCTTTCTTTCCCCTTGAGTGGGGGGAGGGGGAGGTGTCCAAAACCAGAAGGCATAGGTTTAAGGTGAGAGGGGAAAGATTTAAAAAGGACCTGAGGGGTAACTTTTCCATGCAGAGGGTGATGTATTTATGGAACAAGCTGCCAAAAGTGAGGCAGTTATGACATTTAAAAGGCATCTGGTTGGGTACATGAACATGAAGGGTTTAGGGATATGGGCTACGTGCTAGCAAATGGGACTAGGTCAGATTGAGATATCTGGTTGGTGCAGATGAGTTGGACCAAAGGGTTTGTTTACTTGCTGTATGACTCTTGCAAATTGAATTGTCTCATTGTCCATTTAGCCATTTTTTTCACATTAAGGCAATTTTGACATTACACTATGCTAGGCATACCAAGTTAGTATTTTCAAAAGAGAGAATATGTTGTTAGCAGAAATCTTCACACCGATGTTCTAATTCAATGTCTATTGCAATGAATGTTCAGTGATTGAATTTTAAGTTTCCGCGAAGAATCAGATCATTATTTGATCAACCTGTTTGTATAGGAGCTTGGGATCAAGCATCCGCTACATAGGAAGAAGTTGCAACTCGCTCTGCAAGCATTTGGCTCTGAAGAAGAAGATAACAAGGGAAAGCTGGACTACAACTGGGTGACAAGTGAGTAGAATAATATATCGCAGTGCTCAATAAAGACTTGGAGATCAACAATTGTGGTTATTTAAGAATCTAAGGCCCTCTTAAGCGTGTTGATTGCAATTGGGATATGTTCTGCTGTTTCTGGACCAACCTGGGTTGTGTGGCTACAAATGGGCATAACATTGATGGAAAGGGAATGGAAGATGAGTTTTTATTGACTGTCTGAAGTCGGTTTTGAAACCTAGAGAATCACCAGAATATCATGGAGGGAGAGACCAAGTAGAAATGTTGGATGGAAGAAAAAGTTTGGTGTGGGAAGGGAAAGAGATTTATGATCCTAGGTGGAGGTAATACTGGACAAGTAAGATCCCAGACTGAAACCTGGCATGATAGACATTAGTTGTATTTTTCCAGTTTGCTGTGCCGTTCAATGAACATATTCACATGAAGCTGCCAGTGTACTTTAAACAAAAGAACATAAGTTTAATGCACAGAACTATTTATTTTCTATGAGACAATTAGAAAGATCTTTTCATCCACATCTAAATAAATTCAGCCGTTTTTCCAGCAATATTTTTACAGGTGTTTCTATCTTTATTCTTTTATTTCTTCTTCAACTGACAAGGTCTCGGGTGTTTCATTTCGGTGATTGCACATTCCCAAGATGCACACGCAGTTTAGCTGATTTTTTTTTTCACTGAACCTTCAAAGGAAAAACCTATTGCAGAGTGATATTGTTGCTGTAATTCAGAGAACCACATTAATGCTTTGGGGACCAGGTCTGGATTTTAAATTTTTTTTGAAAATCTGGAATTAAAACTCTAATGATAACCATGAAACCAATGTTTATTGTCCTAAAAACTCATCTGATTCACTAATGCCCTTTAGAGAAGGAAAGCTGCTGGCCTGTCCTAGCCTATGTGTGACTCCAGACCCATGGCAATGTGGTTCACTCTCAAATGCCCTCTGAAATGGCTTAGTAAGCCACTTAGTTCTGTGGAACTGCTTAAAAAATCTTACAGGAATGTAAGTGGACAAACCACTTGACATCAGTCTAGGCATCAAAAGCGCTAACAGCAAACTCATCTCTGAAGTGCCAGAATTGGGAGAGCCTTCTTGCAGACTAGTCAAGCAACAGCCTGATGTTGTCATGCTCTTGCAACTTCCAATGTGCCATACAGCTGGGTATTTTCTGTCCCACTGGCACCACTGACCCAGCTAAGATGGTGGTACATGGGTAAACGGTCATGAGGGAGTTCCTTTGGGAGTCCTCAACATTTGACTGTTTGCCCTGTGAATTAGTGGCATCAGACCAAACGTGAGGAAATCTGTTCACCCGCCCCTGCCAACAGCACTATGCAATCATATGGAGACAAAGTTCCATCTCGACATTAAGAGCTGCTTGCATGCCAAAGACCGTAAGACTAAATGATTCTGTAACCAGTAAATCATGTTTAATTCTCTGCACTACTGCCACTTCTGGTTGTTAATGGTGGGGGACAATTGAAAAACTCAGTGGACAAGGAACTTCCATAAATAATCCCCCTCCCCAGTTATGGGGGACCCCAGCACAATTGTGCAAAAATGAGAATGAAGCTTTTGCAAAAACTTTCATCCCAAAGTGCTGAGTGGATGACTATCTTTGTCTCCTTCTAAAGTCCCCATGCAACTACAGAGATACCAGACCTCAGCTAATTTGATTCCCTCCGTGTGGTATTAAAAAATGACAAGGCAGAAAATATTGCAAAACTATGAGCCCTGCCAACAATAGAGCAATCATACTGACTATGTGCTTCTATCTAAGCTGTTCCAGTACAGATTCAGCACTTGGGCTGCCAAGTAGCAAGTAACATTCACCTTGCACAAATGCCAGGCAATGACCATCTCCAATAAAAGACAATCTAACCACTGCTCCCTGACATTCAATGGTAGTACTATCATTGAATCCCCCACTATCAACATCCTGGGGTTACCATTGACCAAAACTTTAACTGGACTCACCACATAAAAACTGGTTATAAGAGCAAGTCAGAGGCTAGGATTACTGTAGTGAGTAGCTCACCTTCTGACTCCCCAAAACCTGTCCACCATCTACAAAGCTCAAGTCAGTAGTTTGATGGAATACTCTCTACTTGCCTGGATGGGTGCAGTTCCAACAACAGTCAAAAAGTTTGACTCTGTCCAGGACAAAGCAGCCCACTTGATTGACAATAAATCCACAAACACCCACTCCCTCAACCACTGGCACTCCGTGGTACTGGCAGTGTGTATCATCTACAAGACGCGCTGCAGAAATTCACCAAAGATCCTCGGACAACACCTTCCAAACCCGCAACCGCTTGTGTCTAGAAGGACAAAGGCAGCCAATATATGGAAATACTACCACTTGCAAGTTCCCCTCCAAGCTAGTCGTCATCCTGACTTGGAAATATGTTGCCTTTCCTCCAGCGTCACTGGGACAAAAACTTGGAATTCCTTCCTTAACAGTATTGCGTGCTTACCTACACAAAATGGACAGCAGCAAATCAAGAAGTGTCTCTCAAGCCCCCGCCGCCTTCTGAAAGGCAATTGAGAAAGACAGTGAAGACAGTTGCAGCCAGAAAAATCCATAGTCCCTGAATGAACCAAATAAAAGTGAGCCACACAGGCAGAGAGTACTGACTGTACTCCAGATTTCCTGTGCTTGCAAAACTCAACATATTGCCCAGTATTAGATGTGATTCTTCTTTAAGAAACAGCTGTGCAATCTAGATTGTGCTAAGACTTGTGCTAATACCGAATTTAAGGTGATCAACCAGGCTGGCAGTTTGTCTCACTTATGCATTCAGGATGCACAGAGGGGATGTACTTCTTGTAAAAGAAAAAAATACTGTGTTGTGCTACTTCAATCTACAGAAAACCCCATACTTTTATCCTCATCCAGTCACTTCAGCATGAAGTAATGCACATTGTTTTGATTGTACAAATGTTTTCCAATCTTGTTTCTTCACTGTCAAAGCAGTAAATAGAATTTATCCCCATTAGGGTGGCTGGATGATATTGGATTACCCCAGTATAAGACACAGTTTGATGAAGGGAGAGTTGATGGTCGAATGCTTCACTATGTGACCGTGGCAAGTAAATTCTTGTTTCATTTGGGTGTTTGTGGTATTTTTTTTAAAAGTTAGTTAATGGCTTGCGGTAAAGGTTAGAATTGTATTTGAAACTGCATGGCCCTTTTCTCCCATTGAATGTTAGACAAACAATATAATTAACCTAATATTTAAGTTTACATTGACTAATTGTCATTGCCCAAACAATTCCTTCAAATCCAGTCAAAGGTGAAAATATTTTCTTGAAAAGGCATATGGCAGGACCCTTTGGTGTGAGATTACATACAAGGTTGAGTGAGTCCCTGATGTCACAGCGTGCCTGTGTTTGCAACAGGCCAGAGACAGGCTTACACTTCCTTCAACTAATATTTCTCATTAAATGCACTGGGTCACTAAAGTAAATGTTTGAGACATCTGCAACTATAATAGAGCACCAATTGGCTGTTTTTCAATTGGCCCAGATGTTAAATCGTTGCCAACAAATATAGTCCATCTGTACTCAAACAGAACACAAATAGTGAAAGGAGGTTGTGCATGAAAGGGAAAGAGAAATCTTAAGCCAAGATACTATTAGAAAATTCCATCCTAAGCCGTTTCAGTTAACCTTTCATGCTTAAGAAGCAAAGGTGCAAGAATGTTTTAAACAAACCATCTTTAATGCAAATTTGGAGTTTCAAGCAAAATTATTTAAATGATTTCTAAAATGGCAAATTTCAGGCAATGGAGAAAATTCTTTAAACACGTGCAGGGGATAGAATTGATGTGGTTTGTGGTGATTTTTGTTTTAAAGAAAAAACCTGTTAGTGTTTTGCTGAGAAAGTAAAGACATGGTTTGCGACACTGTTTGTGCATTGGACTGGCTTTCAACCGTTTTGTCTTTTTTTTTAAGCAATCTTTTGAAAAATATTCTGCTCCGAACTAGTTTAAATTTGCTGGTCTTAAAAAGACGTTTTGAGTGTTTCACTGCAGTATTAAATATCTGTTGAACTAACAAGCTAAACACTTCATCCTCATTTTGTTTGGAAATTGTACTTGTATAAGTTAGCAAGTACCTGCCATTTTTCCTGTGACACAATTATATTATCTCCTTGCTTTTACTATTGGCATTCAGTTTGCCTCTCATTCATTTCAGTCGTTTATCACAAGGATGTAGTACAGTTTCCCAAATTAGTTTTTATGATTTTTACTCCTGTAGGATGACCTGTTGTCGCTGAAAGTTGGCAGTGTTCTTCATCACCTCAGCATCAAGAGGGCAATTCAGGTTCTCCGAATAAATAATTTTGAAGCTAATTGTCTTCGTAGAAGGCCGTCTGATGAGGTATGTGTAAAGATTGCTGTGGGTCAATTTGAGCTTGACTTTGCAGCAGCAAAACTTTGGTTCGGATCCCCACGTGCACTGTGGATGGTGTCGTGTGAAGGCTTGGCACTCCTGATTGTGGCAAAGATACTGAGAGAATTGTGAAAAAGTATCTGTGGGCTGCTATTTCCCAAGCTAGCAGAGTGAAAATGCTTGGGAGCAAGTCCTTCAGGAAAGTGAAGGGAAAAATTGAGAAATATATTCTCTGAAATGATTTGTTCCTCTTGTGCATTTGATGTTATGGTTCCCTCTGCCCTCTAATAAGCACCGCTGCACCCCAGACATGTGGTGTGGGTATTGCTCCTCCTTTTGAGTGAAGGCGAGCGGCCAGGAATTGACTGCAACATACATCATTATATTCTCTTAAATGAAATTGATCTTTCTTATCTCGCATTTTCCAGTGATTATATTAAACTAATTTGTTATCATTAATGTCTGTGAACCAAAAGGAGGTAATAAGCACCTCAGTTAATGATAAACACGTATCTATACAGCTTGCATTTACCTGATGCCTGTCATGACCGGAGTGTCTCTAAGTACATACTCACTGTTAATGCAGATTGGAGGTGCGGGTGGCTGTACAGAATTTAAGTCTGTGTCAGCTCTTAAATTTGCAAGGAAAGATCATTTTAATCAGCCATCACTTTCTGCTTTCTAGAATAACATCACCCCCGCTGAAGTCTCCCAGTGGACAAATCACCGAGTGATGGAATGGCTGCGATCAGCAGATTTGGCAGAATATGCACCCAATTTGCGTGGTAGTGGTGTGCACGGTGGATTAATGGTAAGTGGGGAAAAAAGGCAGACATTTAAAGCAGGTTATGTTCCCTTCACACCATCACCACCACCACACAGTAGCTAGGAATAAAAGCACCAAACACTTTAGGAACAGAAGATTGTGAATGCAAAAAACAAAATTTTCTTTTAAAAGGAAAATATAGTGGATGCTGAATATCTTAAACTGCTGGCAATACTCAGGAAGTCTGATAGTATCTATAGAGAGAGAAACAGAGCAAACAATTCAGGTCAATGGCCTTTTGTCAGAACTGAATAATGTTGGTGAATAAGACTCTGACAAGAGATTTTAGGCTGGGAGCTTATTTGTTCTTTCCTGCATCCAAACCTCAGATTTTTCCCTGGTGTGTACTTTATCAGTATTCTGTTTTTATTTCTCTCATTAAAATCTGCTTGCATTGTGGCAGTTACTCAAATGCAGGCTTTTGGTCCGTAGCTAGTTACTAGTGCGTCGAGATTGTGAGAAGTCAGTAGCTATTTGTTTCATTGGTTGGGAGTAGTAGTTTTCTCCAGTGGAAATCAAATACAACAGGAGATATTTCAAGCTTGCACTGTGCAATCTTGTTTTTGGAACTTAAATGGAATCCTGTGTGCCTAACATTAAAGTTGCAACCTTGTATAGTCTGAGGTGTGAGGGCAGATGTGTGCAAAGGTTGTGAAGTCTTGGTCAAGAATACATGGTAAATGTGATTAATCTAAATATGGCTTCTGTTCCATCTACAGGTTCTGGAACCTCGTTTTAATGTGGAAACACTAGCGATGCTGCTGAATATTCCTCCCAACAAGACTCTGCTTAGACGACACTTAGCTACTCACTTTAATTTGCTGGTTGGTCCTGATGCTCAACAGCAGAAACGAGAGGCTGTGGAATCCCCAGACTATTCTCTCCTAACAGCCACTGCCAAAGTAAAGGTGGGGATGAAAAGCATTCCGTGCAAACCAAACTATTGTTTCTCCTTATTCTGTCTTGCTGCATTTATGTGCTCATACCTTTTGCAAATTACAAAAATGAACAATTCAAAGCATCATCTAGGTATATTCAAAAGTATATTGAAGGCTGAGCCTCTGCATTGTAGATACAGAAGCCTTCTGTCACACAGGAAAGCTTTAATAACTACTTTTCTGGCTCTCCGTTTTCATAATATAGAACAGTACAGCACAGGAACAGGCCATTCGGCCAATGATGTTGTGCTGAACATGACGCCAAATTAAACTAATCATATCTGCCTGCCTTTTTCCATGTCCCTCCATTCCTTGTGTATTCATGTGCTTATCTAAAAGCCCCTTAAATACCCCTATTGTATCTGCCTCCAGCACCACCCCTGGCAGCACGTTCCAGACTCCTACACCTCTGGGTAAAAAAAGCTTGCCCTTCACATCATCTTTGAACTCCCCCTCACCTTCAATGCATGCCCCTAGTATTAGACATTTCAACTCTGGGGGAGAAAGGGTTGACAGTCAGAATCTATTTATGCATCTCATAATTTTACAAACTTTTATCAATTCTCCCCTCAGGCTTGAAAACAACCCTAGATTTTCTAGCCACTCCTTATAGCTCATAATCCAGCCAGCAGCCTGGTAAGCCTCTTCTGCACCCTTCCCAAAGCTTCCACTTCCTTCCTGTAATGTGGCGACCAGAATTGAATGCAATGTTGCCAGTGTGATCTAATCGAAGTCTTATAAAGCTGCAACATGACATCTTAACTCTTGTACTCAATGCCCTGACCAATAAAGGCAAGCATGCCATAAGCTGCCTTTACTGTCCTGTCTACTTGTGTGGGAACATTCAGGGAGCTATGGACTTGAACCCCAAGATCCTCCTGTGCATCAATATTGTTCAGGGTCCTACCATTAACTGTATACTTTTCCTTAACATTTGATCTCCCAAAGTGCAGCACCTCATGCTTGCCCAGATTAAACGCCATCTGCCATTTCTCCGCCCATATCTACAACTGATCTATATCCTGCTGCATCCTTTGATAACCTTCTACACTATGCACAACTTCACTAATCTTTTGTCTTCTGCAAACTTACTAACCTACCTATCTACATTTTCATCAAATATATCTCAAACAGCAGAGGTCCCAGTTGTGGAACACTGCTAGTCATGGACCTCCAGCCAGTAAAATACCCACCACTACCCTCTGCCTTCAATGGGCAAGCCAATTCTGAATCCACCTGGCCAAGTCACCATGAATCCTGTGCCTCTTAAGCTTCTGGATGAGACTACCATGAGAGACCTTATCGAAAACCCTACTAAAATCCATGTAGACAACATCCACTACTCTACCCTCATTGATCACCACCTTGAAAAATTCGATCAAGTTAGTAAGACATGACCTGCCCTGCACAAAGCCATGCTGACAGTCCCTAATTAAGCCATGCTTTTCCAAATGTGCATAAATCCTATCCCTAAGAATTCTCTCCAGTAGTTTCCCAAACACCAATGTGAGACTCACTGGTCTATAGTTTCCTGGATTATCCCTATTTCCCCTCTCGAACAGAGGAACAACATTAGCTACTTGCCAGTCTTTTGGGATCTCTCCAGTGGCTAGCGAGGATTCAAAGATCTTGGTCAAGGCCCCTCTTGCCCCTCTCAAAAACCTGAGGTAGATGCAATTGGGTCCCGAGGACTTATCCACCTTTAATGCTCTTCAAGACACCCAACGCCACTTCTTTCTTGATTTCAAAATGCCCTAGCATAGTATTCTGCTTCACACTAAACTCACTGTCCTCCAAATCCTTCCCGTGGGTGAATACTGATGCCAAGTACTCATTTAGGAACTCACCCACATCCTCAGCCTCCAAACACAACTTCCCTCCTTTATTCTTGAGTGGTCCTAACCTTTCCCTACTTATCCGCTTGTTTTTAATGTATATATAGAATGCCTTGGGATTCTCTCTAACCCTGCTTGCCAAGGTCATTTCATGGCCTGCCCTTGTTCTCCTAATTCCCTGCTTGAGTTCTTTCCTGCTTTCCTTATAGTCCTCATGAGCCCTGTCCGATTTGGCTTCCTAAACCCTATGCGTAGGTTTTTTTTTCCCTTTTGACTAAATTCACAACATGCCTCATTATCCAAGGGTCCTTTACCTTGCCATCCTTGCCCTTCCTCCTCACTGGAACATATCAGTAGGTCTTTAAACAGCTCCCCACATGTCAAATGTCGACTTGTCCAATAAAAGCTGCTCCCAGTTAACTCTCCCTAGTTCCTGCATAATTCTGTCGTAATTTGTCCTCCCCCAATTTAGTACCTTCCCACAAAGGTCCTGACTTATCCTTATTCATGGCCATCTTAACACTTAAGGAGTTGTCATCACTGTTTTCAAAATGCTCTCCCGCTGTGAGGTCAGTCACTTGAACAGACTTGTTAGCTAATACAAGGTCCAGTATGGCCCTCCTCTAGTTGAACTATCTATATGCTGTTTCAAGAAACCCTCTTGAATGCACAAAGAAATTCTGCTCCCTCTAAGCCTCTTGCTCTAAGGAAGTCCCAGCCAATATTGGCGAGGTTAAAGTCACCCACTATGACAATCCTGTTATTGCATCTTTCCACAATCTACACTCCTTTATTCTTCAATGTTTTGGTGGCTTTGGGGGAGCCTATAGCATAATGCCATCAGAGTTGCACCCTTCTTATTTTTGAGCTGTACCCACATTGCCTCAGAGGATGAGCCCTCCACCATGTCCTCTTGAGTGCAGATGTGACATTCTTCCTGATTAGTCAAGCAACTCCTCCACCTCTTTTACGTCCCCTTCTGTTTTGTCTAAAAAAACGAAACCCTGGAATGGTCAGCAGCTAGTCCTGTTCCCTCTTGACCAAGTTTCTGTAATGACCACAACATCCTAGTCCCACATACTGATCCAGGCTCTAAGCTCATTTGCCTTGCCCATAATACTCATTGTGCTGAATTAAGCATACTTCAGCCCATCAGCCCCGTTGTGTTCATTTACCTGTCTCTGCCAGTCCTCCTTTTCTGATTTACTGGTCCTAACATCTACCTTCCCCTCAATCCCTCTATTTGCTGACCTGCTGCTCTGGTTCCCAGCCCCATGCCACTCTAGTTTTAACTCTCCTAAGTAGCACTAGTGAACTTCCCTGTGAGGATATTGGTTCCCCTCCAGTTTAGGTGCAACTCATCCCTCTTGTACAAGTCACCCCTGCTGCAGAAGAGGTGTCAATGATCCAAGAACCTGAAACCCTGCCCCTGCACCAACTCCAGAAGTTACTGCCCTTCAAGTCTTGCTTTTCAGCCTCTTTCCTAATTCCCTGTACTCTCTCCATAAGACCCCATCAGTCTTTCTACCTATGTCTTTTGATATCAATCTGTGCAACGACCTCTGGCTGCTCACCCTCCCCCTTAAGAATTTCATGGAACTGCTGAGATGTCCTTGACCCTGGCACCAGGGAGGCAACACACCATCCTGGAGTTTCAAACACAGTCACAGAAATGCCAGTCTCTGCCCCTACGTAGTGAGTCTGTTATTGCTCACTTGGACTTTGTCCAACCCTGCTCTACAGCAGAGTTGTAGTGCCACTGGCCTGGCTGCTGCTGTTATATTCCCGAGAGGCTGCTCCCCCCAGCCACACCCCCTCAAAAAAAAAACTGTATCCAAAACAGTACACCTGTTGGAGAGGGAAATAGCCACAGGAGACTCCTACACTACCTGCCTGCCTCTCCTAACAGTCACCCATTTACCTGACTGAACCTGTGGTGTGTCCACCTCCCTGTAACTAGTGCCTAACTCACAGTCTGCCTCCTATATGCTCCTCAGTGTGTCCGGTTGCCGCTCCAAGCAAGCCACGCGGCCTGTGAGGAGCTACAGCTGGTCACACTTCCTGAAGAGACAGTTGTCAGGGACACTAGACTGCTCTTTGATCTCCCACATTTAGCAAGAGAAGCACACTACTGCCCTAACTGCCATATCCGCCCCTACACTAGGAAAAATGAAAGAATCTTACCTTGCCTTTACTTTGCTCATCATTCTCACCTAAGCCTGCACTTACACCAACCAGAGCACTTCCACCACACAGCAGCTGCTCTCAAAATATTTTGTTGGTAATTTTTAGTTAACTGGTTGCTTAAATTAAAATGCAATCAGACCAAGCACCTCCTTGGCTACAACAAATTTTCTAACAGCCTTTCTCCATTTTTTTTTTTGGTTAGAGGAGGAGAGAGGGATTGAAACACTACATTAATGTAAAATCTGGCACTTACTGTCACTTGACACTGGGTTCTTCAATCTGCTGTTCAGTCATGGTGACTGAGCCAACTTCTCGTAGAATGCTCCTCTCTGACTCCTCTCTGCTGCCTTCTGTTGGATGCTCCTCCTATTTAATCACTGGGTGGGACGATCAATTTTATTTAAGCAAAATGTCTGCCAATAGCTGCTATCCGAAATGGGAGATCATAAGGAAAAACAATGAGGAAGGGAAGTGGTAGATTGCTTTCTTGTATTCATTTAATGAAACAGTGCTTAGATTTGTAGAGAAAAAAAGACTGTCTATATGTGTTTTTGTATAGTGCTTTTCATGACCACTAGCCATCTCCAAGCACATGGCAGCTAATAAAGTACTTTGAAATGCAGTCACGGGCGACACGGTGGCACAGTGGTTAGCACCGGCGACACGGTGGCACAGTGGTTAGCACTGCTGCCTCACAGCGCCAGGGACCTGGGTTCGATTCCAGCCGCGGGCGACTGTGTGTGTGGAGTTTGCACATTCTCCCCGTGTCTGCGTGGGTTTTCTCCGGGTGCTCCGGTTTCCTCCCACAGTCCAAAGATGTGCAGGTTAGGCGGATTGGCCATGCTAAATTGCCTGTAGTGTTCAGGGAGGTAGAGGGTGTATATTAGGTGGGTCATAGGGGGATGGATGTGGGTGGGATGCTCTGAGGTTCAGTGTGGACTTGTTGGGCCGAAGGGCCTGTTTCCACACTGTAGGGATTCTAATTCTAATTCAGTCTTATCCTGGACAAGATATGGCAGCCTTTATGCTCTCAGACTCAAAGGTAGTATGGTCGTCACCAAGTCCTATGTCTTTTGTGATGCTGATTGAGGGTTCAGTTGTGGTCTGGTTACTGAGAATAGCCTCCTGCCCTTCTTTAAGATTGGCCCTTGGGATCCTTTACGTCTATCTGAGTAGGTAGATGGGGTTTTGGTTTAATATCTCAACCAAATGTCAGCAACCTTGGATTCTGTTGCACATGCTCAGTGCTGGCCAGGAGTATCAGCCATGATTTTCATGCTTGAACCTGGTGTTGGACCGGATCTTGAAGCCTCAGAGGCATTCGTGCTGTCAGCTGAATTGTAGCTGACGCTAATTTTTTTTTTTGCTCTTGTTGAACTTGGAAATCGAATTCTTGATTTTGTTTTGCCAACTGATGCTCCCTGTAGAGGAAGAAAATTCTGTAACTCTAAATTGAACCACAATTCAAAGCATCTGCCATTGCTCATTTGCCATCATTGGGTGTATTGAAGCTAAGATTGATTTTCTTTTTATTTAAGATAATCAAGGGACAAGAATATTACAAATAGGAAAAGGGCTAGACAATTTGGCTGTCTCAGTCCATCCTGGTATTCAGTATAATTTCATTGAGTATATTTAAGACAGAGATAGGTTCTTGATTGTCAAGGGGAACAAGGGTTACGGGGAGAATGGGGTTGAGAAACTTATCAGCCATGAATAAATGACGGAACAGACTCGAGCTGAATGGCCTAATTTCTGCTCCTATGCCTTACAGTCTTATTATAAGAGCTGACTTTACTTAACTCCACTTTCTCACTCATTCCTGTATTTAATTCCCTGAAAAATCATATATCTGCCCATTTCTGATTATACGGCTAACGGAAAAGATTAATCAAATTTCAGCAGTGATCTTATTGTATGGTGGAGTTTACAGAAATATGTTTGAATGTACTTCCACTATATCATGCCACAGTTTTACAAGGTAAGTTTACATTCTGATTAAGGCACCTCATTTCCATTTAATTTCCCTAATTTTCCCAGTCACACTTGCTGTAGGACTATGAGGCTGCAATCAGCCCTTCAGTTGCTCTGTTCTGCTTCACAATTCAGTTAGATCATAACTGATCTCTATCTTAACTCTATTTAGTCCACCTTTGAATCCATAACTGAATACCTTTATCTGACAAATTATCAAGCAGCTTTGAAATTTTCCAGGGGTCCCCAAACCTCAGCCCAGGATTTAATTGTCTTCTGAAGGTCAAAGGATATTGAATTGGATTATTTGTACTAACTTAATTATAACCTGACAATTGTAATTGATGTCGATATGAATTCTGTTTAAATGTCAATTTATTTATACTATTTTAATATTGTGAAGTTCTGTTGTACCATCCTGGGCAGCATGATGGCTCAGTGGTTCACACTGCTGCCTTGCAGCACCAGAGACCTGGGTTCAATTCCAGCCTTAGGCGACTGTCTCTGAGGAGTTTGCATGTTTCTGCCAAGTTTTCCAGTGTTCTCCCATAGTCCAAAGATCTGCAGGTTAGGTGATTTGGCCATGCTAAATTGCGCCGTAATGTTCAGGGATGTGCAGGCTAGGTGGGTTGACTATGGTAAATGTGGGGCTGTGGGGATAGGGTCAGATGCTCTTCAGAGGATCAGTGCAGACTTGATGGGCCAAATGGCCTCTCTGTACAGTAGGGATTAGAACATAGAACAATACAGCACAGGAAGGGGTCTGTGGCCCACTATGTTGTACCGGACATAATGCCAAATATTATTAATCACTTCTGCCTATCCTTAGTCCATGACCCTCTACTCCTTGCATATTCATGTGCTTATCTAAAAGTCCCTTTAAATGCCTCTACTGTATCTGCCTCCATCACCACCTCTGGCAGCACATTCCGGACTCCTACCACTGTGTGTTTTAAAAAAAACTTGCCCCTCACGTCTCCTTTGAACTTCTTCCTCCTCACCTTTAAATGCATGCCCCCGTGTTGGACATTTAAACTCTGGGGGGAAAAGATTCTGTCAACCGTATCTATGCATTTCATAATTTTATAGACTTCAATCAAGTCTGCCTTCAGCCTCCGCTGCTCTCGAGAAAACAACCCAAGTTTTTCTAGTTTCTCCTACGGCTCATACTCTCTAATCTAGGCAGCATCCTGGTAAACCACCTCTGCACCTTCTCCAAAGCCTCCACTTCTTTCCTGTGTGTGGTGATCAGAATTGAAGGCAATGCTGTAAGTGTGGCCTAACCAAAGTCTTATAAAGCTGCAACATGACATCCTAAGTCTTGTACTCAATTCCCGACCAATTAAGGCAAGCATGCCGTATGCTGCCTTTACCATGCTATTTACTCGTGTGGATTCTATATAAATAAAGGGTATAAATTGGTTTGTAGTTATCCATCACTCTGGATGGTGATAATTGTAGACTCTTCTCCTACAGCCAAGAAAGCTGGCATTCAGTAATTTTGGAAGTTTGAGGAAACGAAAACAGGATGAAGAAGAATACGTATGTCCGATGGAATTGGGGCTTCCTGCAGGAACTGGCTTCAGACAAGGAAATAAACAAGGACGAGGGATAGAACTACGAGTATATAACGACGAAGACTTGGACAGGATAGAGCAGGTAAAGGTGACTCTGTACAGACTAATGATTAATCCTTTGAATGAAGATTTTCAGTAGAAATCATTTTCAGACTTTGCTAAGAGCATAAATTTCATTTAACTGTTGATGTGTACGTCAGGAAAGCTGCTACTTCTAGGCTGCTGGTAGAGCTAGTCCCTGAGGAATTGGGAATCTCTTTGCTCAAGTGCTTTCAGCTGTTAATGGTGCCTTAGTATTTTTCCCAAGCCTTTGTTTATGTGCTGAAAGAGGCCCAGGCAGTTTACAGACATAGCCCTCTTCATGTCCATTGTCTAAGATGAGTTACAAAAGCATTTTGAGAATGACTGGGAAAGAGGTGCCAATAGGACTAGAGGAACTGCTGGTGGATTGGATTATAATTGACTATGTCTGTGGTGGTGTTTTATTAAGGAATGCTCTTCCAAGAGGATAACAGTGTGCTACTTATTTTTAGATGGATGATTCTGAAGGAACAGTGAGGCAAATTGGAGCATTCTCTGAGGGAATCAATAACCTAACAGTAAGTGTGGCACTGAAAAGCAATAATCTTAAAATGAGAAATGTGCCCGTGATATGTATAACAAGAGATTTTGTACCAATATTTTCAAAGTATTTTTTTAAACTTTGTTTTTGCCTACTTACCTTGTGCCTCAGTATCTTTTCTTTTTCTTTGTAGCACATGCTAAAAGAGGATGAGCTGTTTAAAGATTTGAGTGCTGGCTCCCCGTGCACCAGCATGACGGATGAAGACTCAAATGTGTAATTGTGAATCACAACTCGACGTCTTGAATATGGACATAGCTTTTTATGGGAGTTTTTTGGACCAACACTACAAAATTTTAAATTCCTGCACTACTAATACCTTGGTTCCATGTCACATTATGCAAATACATAACAGTGTACATTGAATTATTTCTCCTGTTTGGAAAGATCTTGTACCTGTACTTTTGCAGAAAAATCCAATCATTGTCAGAACCATTGGACTGCAGTCCTTTTTGAGAAAAGTAAATGCCACACGTTTTGAATTTAAAATTCATCTTGTTTAATCAGACCGTAGATGCGAGTAATTTATTTTTGTAGATTCCATTGTACAGTGGTTCAGTACAAAATTAAATGCCAACTCTTGTATGATTTTTTTTCATCAAGATATTGGGGAACTTTTAATAAGATATGTGAAGAGCTTAAAGTGCTAGTGTTTCTGCTGGCCTGATTACCAAACTCACTCCTGCAGTCTGGTCTGACTTCCAAACCCAATAAATTGGGTTCAGCAGCCAAAAAACTCTTATTAATTATGAGAATGAAGCAATATTTCCAGAATGCCTTAAATAACCAAAAATACTGCCATTTTATTAATATCACTTATTTTACATTGATTTTGCCTTGTCCTGCCACAATACAAATTTTGTACTTCTTGTAATGTCTTTCTTAATGGCAGGTAAAAGGGCATGTTTTATAACAAGCAACTTATACTGAGATTACTGACAAGTGCAGTGATTTATGTTGATGTAAGGATTGCATACCAGCTGGTTACTGGCCTAGAATCCGCACAGAATTTATCAAGTATTTTTCAAAATGTGAGGTTTGAAGTACTGTAATTCCTGTTTTGTAATCTGAACTGCAATTATAATTTAGCAAGTCTTAACAGAATTGGACTGTTGGGGTGGAACCATATTCATTTTAAGTGTCTGGATATTTTAAATGGTACATACCACATTGTGAGAACTATTTCTATTTCTTAACCAGAAGGGTAACTGGCGATCATGTTGCTGATCAGTGTGGACACTGTTTAACTGACTTAAGCAATTTAATTATCCTTCATCATGTATACATCAGTATCTTGCAATCCACTTGGATGGTTGAGTTGTGTGGAAATTACACAGCACAGTGGCTCAGTGGTTAGCACTGCTGCCTCAGCACCAGGGATCTGAGTTCAATTCCAGCCTCGGGCAACTAACTATCTGTGTGGAGTTTGCACGTTCTCCTGAGTCTGCGTGGGTTTCCTCCCACAGTCCAAAGATGTGCAGGTTAGGTGGATTGGCTATGCTAAATTGCCTGTAGTGTCTAGGGTTGGATGCTGTTCAGCGGTTTGGTGTAAACTCGATGAGCTGAATGGCCTGCTTCCACACTGTTGGATTCTATGATCTATAATCTTAATATCAAGTCTAGCTCAGTATCAGTTTAAAATCGATTATCAACATCCATCCTGTCAAGAGTGGACTGAGATTCTTGCTAACCTATTTCTATACATCAGTGCTATAAATTACTTAATATTTCTGCATTGGAAATGCAGTCAACTTAAATATGGAATCCTGAGCAAATGCTTTTTACAGAAACATGAACCTTTTCTATGCAGCATTTTGTAATTGTTCCGTATTGCATAATGCATCAATAGTAATATGTAATTTTGTTCCACAAATATATATTTTAGCCAAAAATTATGTCCATATGACTTTAAAATTTAAATAGTCTCCTTATTTAAACATCAGGAAGAAAACTAATCTTTGAAAGCTACAGCTTCCTGTTTGCTCAAGTCTCTGAACACTATATGTATTTTTCTACACTCTTCAAACATAAGACAAATTACGTTGGTATCATTGAAAAGAAAACTTCAATTTTGAGGGTAATCTACTGGCAGTCAGGGAGTCTCTGAAGCAAGATTTTCAAAACAACATCACAACCACTTGTTTCTGAATCTGAAAACTGTAACCCGGCATCAAACCTGATGTTCAATGTGCTTTATATTTTTTATTTATTTCACTGTTAATGATGCCATTATTCTGCCATATACATTAATGTTGAGGGTTTCTTGTGCAATGTTTGTGGCATATCTATGTATTTAGTATATTTCCATTGATAACATTTATTTGAAAGCAGTAACCTTTTTTGCAAGATTTTGTTGGGCTCCAAAGTGTGTTGAAAAGAACTCAAGATTCTTGCATCAGCCTCCAAGAACATGAAGACTCATTTTAGTGGCTGTGTGAATTTTCTTTCCATTCCTGTCTTAAAGTAAAACTAGCTTGTTCGCTCATTGCATTCTGTGAAGGTACATTATGGGCAAACATTGGAACAGGTACAGTGTGTGCCTCATAACAACTACCCAAAATACCTTTGGAAGTATTGTTTTTTGTCTCCAGTTTAGTGGCCAAGCTTCTTTGAATGCAATGTCAAAATCAACATTTATTACAGAATTGATGTTTCTATTATCCATTGCCCTCAATTGTATGTTTCACGTGAAAATAAAATATTGCATAATGTATTTGTTTGAATTGCATATTTTTTCCTAGAAGTTACCAGCAGAATTGTTCCAGGGAAGGAAATCCCAGATATTACTCCCACAGCATGGGTCGTGGTTTTGGAAGGACTTTGCTCAGGGCTATTGAATTTTCTTCACCTTTGTAGATGTGTCCTGTGGCTGCAGAGAAACAGGGCTATAGGCCCCCCCCTCCTCCGTATGTGTACTTTGTTTTCAGGAATCTGGATTTAAAGTGTTGCTATTTGCTGTGTCAACACTCCCATTAATGAAGTTGTTCTCGTTGTCTAATTACAGAAAAGATGTAAGTGTACTAGAAAAGGAATTTGAGGATGTTGCCAGGATTGGAAAAACTGGATATATGGTGAATGCTCTCCATGGAACTCTGGGGAAAATGTAATTATATACAGGGTTAGGAGGGCCTACTTACCTTAGAGGTCAGTAACTGATGGCATGAATTTAAAGGAGAAATTATAAATTTGTTTTCTATTTCTTACTGATTGTACTGCAAGACTACAGAGCAGATGCTGGAAAGTGGAATTAGATTGGTGACTTGTGTTTTGACCTTTGTGCTGCCAACTTTGATTCTAAAATAGCATGCCATTTTTGAAAATTAAGACACAGGTAAACAAATTTAATGAACAATGACGTATAAAAACAAAGTTATGGTATTATACAACGTAAACCTCTAGTACAAAATAGAAATATCTCTGAACATTTGTGTACACCATTCATTCAATCCTAAACCAAATTTTCACAGCTTTGCAAGCTAGACGTTTTGTTTCTGACACCAATGATGAATTATGGAGAATATTTTCATCTTGCTTATCTGTGGAAATAATGAAGCTCTAAGGGCAGAATCCAAGCAATCTTGTAACACATTGATTGCACTTGCCTTCAAGATTTTACTATTTGTTAAAATCAGTTGTAACACAGGGATTGATATGGATTCTTCTTCACCTATATTGTCATTTCAGAAACCCTGTCAGGAGCCTTGCACAGACAAATATCTAACAGTCCTACTGAATTAGGTGAGGAAATCATGAACGGGACCATGAGCTTGTTCCTTCAGCATCGGTCAGAGAGAATGAACAATTTATTTTTCTTGGCCACTTGCATGTAACAATTAAAATGATGAAACGTTGAAGCCCTGCCTGAATAACAGTGACATCGTCTGAATTAATTATTCCAACAGTTTGTCCAAAGCATAGGAGAACTGGAAAAGTCAATTTATTTCTTCTTCTTTTGAACTATTTTCTGAGCAATTTCCTCCACTGCTGGGGCTCCTAGCTTCTTTTTCTTGGCAGCTCTCACTTTTTCTTTAAGAGCTTCAATGTTAACTTTTGCTTCTGCAGCTAGAACAAAATGAAATTTTTCTTTTTAGCAAAAACATACAAATCTGGTTGTACAAGCTTTCCTTTCTGGTCCTATCTGCATCAAAACTTAAACCATGCATGAACACCAATATACTAAATTGTTTTTCCTAGAAAATCTTAAATGCATTGTAGGTAATCAACCCGTTCAGCTGTGTCATGACACAGATGGTGGCCTCCTGGCCCAGAGTATTACTGCAGTATTATTGCACTACATGACATTGAGATGGAATACAATAAGGTGCTAACCCATCAACTTGTTGAAAGCTTGGCATATTGCTTGGCGCATCATTTGGAAAACCAGTGAACTTTAGGTTTTACCCATGGCATGTCACTATGTATTTAGCTACGCCATCCTGCTGTTCTTAGCACAAATGATTGTACAGAGAACCATAAATTATCATTGAGGTATAAACTTGATTAATTTCTGTGACTGCATAAAACAGAATGGAAGCCAGTTACCTTTTTTCACTTTAACAGCAGGTTTTTCTTTAGGAGGAATAAAAGCTTTATTTCTTTCTTCCTTTTGCCTGGCTGCTGCCTCTGCTTCTTTTACCTGGACAAATTTATACAAAACAATTAAGAACAACCATCCAGTGTAAAAGCTTTTCCAGCACATTTTGTAAAAGACTTGCATTTGTATAGCATTTTTTAAAAACTCTTGTGGGATGTGAGCATTGCTGGCTGGCAAACAATTATTGCCTGTCCATAGTTGTCCTTGAAGGTGGTGGGGAACTAGCTTCTTGAAGCGCTGCAGTCCATGTCCATGGATTGACCCGTAATGCCCTTAGGGAGGGAACTGCAGGATTCTGACCCAGCGGCAGTGGTGAGTGGCGTTCCCATATATCAGCTGCCCTTGTCCTAGATGGAAGTGGTCATAGGTTTGGAACGTTCTGCCTAAGGATCTTTGGTGAATTTCTGTAGTGCATCTTGTAGATGGTGCACACTGCTGCTACTGAGCATCGGTGGTGGAGGGAGTGGACCTGGTGCCAATCAAGCAGGCTCCTTTCTCCTGGATGTGTCAACCTTTTTGACTATTGTTGGAGCTGCACCCAGCAGGGCAAGTGGGGAGTACTCCATCACGCTCCTGACTTGTGCCTTGTAGATGTTGGTCAGACTCTGGGGAGTCAGGAGGTGAGTTATTTGCTGTAGTATTCCTAGCCTCTGACCTGTTTTTGTAGCCAGTGTTTGTGTTGAGTTCACCTGAGTTTCTGGTCGATGATAACCCCCAGATGCTGACAGTGGGGGTGATGGTAACACCATTGAATGTCAAGAGGCGGTAGTTAGATTGTCTCTTATGGGTGATAGTCATAGCCTGCCATTTGTGTGGCATCAATATCACTTGCCACTTGTCAGCCCTAGACTGGTTTAGTAACTGAGGAGTCATAAATGGTGCTCATCACTGTGTAATTATCAACGAACATCCCCAGTTCTGACCTTGTGATGGAGGGAAGGTCATTCATGAAGCAGCTGAAGATGGTTGGGCCCAGGACGCTACCCTGAGGAACTCCTGCAGAGATGTCCTGGGGCTGAGATGACTGACCTCCAACAACCATGACCATCTTCCTATATGTCAGGTATGACTCATCAGCAGAGAGTTTGCCCCCTGATGCCTCATCTCTGGAATTCAGCTCTTTTTGTCTATGTTTGAACCAAGGCTGTAACAAGGTCAGGAGCTGAGTGGCCATCCAATGGAAGTTTAATCACTTGTAGAAAGTGCAACAGCAAATCTGAATACAGAAAACTACTTATGACATTGCTAATGGCTAAGCATTGAGGGTATTTGATAGAGGATAGTCACCATGCACTTCTCCCATGTCGTGAGGTGTTTCATCTCTATCCAAAGAACAAATGTGGCCTTGGCCATTCATCCAAAAAGTAACATTTCCAACATTACCTCATATACTGCTCGAGAAGTATTTGGGACTTGAACCCACATCCTCAGAGTCTAGTAAGTGATTTATTTTTTCTATCTGTAACAAATATTCAAAATTCATACCTTTGTTTCATGTAATTTCTTCTTCTTCTTGTCTTTCTCTCTGAGGAAGTATTCACCAGTGGCCAGCTCCTGATCAATCTGGATGATAAATTCAGCAAGCCATTAAGAACAATCCATAGAACGCTGCCATAGTTAGACAGGGAAACACATTCTTTTCCCTTTTAGTACGTTAATACAAACTCTTAGATCTCAAAATAAAAGATTAGTTTCAAATGAACTTTTCACAAAGTTGAACTTGTGTTTATACAAGTGCCATTAATGTGGTAAACCACTTCACACGATATAATCAGAAAAACAAAGCATCGAGACCATTGAGATATTTAAACAGGTGCAAATTATAGCAAGGTAGATGTAGAAAGATATTTCGTGCAAACATGTTTGCAAAGAATCTTGAATAATGATTCCTAATTGTAATTGCTTAAAGTTCTGATTATTTTCCACCGCATCGCCACTCCTTTCTAGTGACTAAATTTCTCTTTATCTGTTCAGTTGGCAGACCTACTAGTCACCCTAGCGTATATCAATGATGACCACAAGACTACTCCCAACGCACTGCAGCAACCTGGAATTGTGCAAAGCAGGACAGGAGCACTTATCTGGAGTTGAGAATTACAGCACAGGAACAGGCCCTTCAAGCCTGCAGACATGCTGCCCCTCACAACTAAAACCCTCTACCTTCTGGGGACCGTATCCCTCTATTCCTATTTTCATGTATTTGTCAAGACATCCTTTTAAAAGTCACTATCGTATCAGTTTCCACTGCCTCCCCCGGCAGAGTTCCAGGCACCCATCCCCTTCATAATCTTTGTAGACCTCTATCAGGTTGCCCATCATTCCAGTGAGAACAACCTCTCCAAAGCCACCACATCTTTCTGGTAGTATGGTAACTAGAATTGAACACAATATTCCAAATACAGCCTAACTAAGGTTCTATAAACCTACAACATTACCTGCCACTTTTTAAACTCAATGCCCCGGCCGACGCAGGCAAGCATGCCGTATGCCTTGTTGACTACCTTCTCCACCTGTGTACCTGTACACCCAGATCCCGCCATTTACTGTATATTTTTCCAGATTAAACTCCATTTGCCATCTCTCTGCCCAAGTCACCAACCGATCTATATCCTCTGATGGTCCACATTGCTATCCACAATTCCACCAACCTTTGTGTCATCCATAAACTTACTAATCAGACCAGTTACATTTTCCTCCAAATCCAAATATGTATTACAAATAGCAAAGGCCGCAGCACTGATCCCTGAGGAATGCCACTAGTCACAGCCCCTCATTCAGAAACAGACCCTTACACTGCCACCCTCTGTCTTCTATGACCAAGCCAGTTTTTTATCCATCTTGCAAGCTCAGTTCTGATCCTGTGTAACTTTACCTTCTGTATCAGCCTTTCAAGAGGGACCTTGTCAAAGGCCTCAGTGAAGTCCATGTAGACAACATTCACTGCCCTACCCCCATCGATCATCTTCGTCACTTCCTCAAAAGGCTCAAACAAGTTAGTAAGACACTACCTCCTTTCACAAAACCATGTTGCCTCCCGCTAACATGTCCACTTATTTCCAAGTGGGAGTAAATCCTGTCTCAGAGAATCCTCTCCAATAATTTCCCTACCACTGCCGCTCACCGGCCTGTAATTAGCTGGATTATTCTTGCCACCTTTCTTAAACAAATGAACAACATCAGCTATTCTCCAATCCTCATGGACCTCCCCTGTAGCCAGTGAGGATACAAAGATTTCTCAAGGCCCCAGGAATTTCCTCTCTTGACTCTCAGTATTCTGGGGTATATCCCATCAGGCCCTGGGGACTTGTCTACCTTTAATGTTTTTGAAGACACCCCACCACCCCCCTTTTGATCTCACCATGACCCAAACTATCTACACTTGCTTCCCCAGACTTATTATCCACCAAGCCCTTCTCTAGGGTGAATACTGATGCAAAAGTACTCCATTAATACCTCACCCATTTCCTCTGGCTCCACAAATTCCCTTCCCTGTCCTTGAGTGGGCCAACACTCTTGCTCTTTATATATGCATTCTGCCCTTGCTTTGTGTGTTCCCAGTCTCCTAGCTTTGACAAATGCTTCCTTTTCAACTGGGCTCACAATATCTCTCGTTTATCCAAGGTTCCTTAAACTTGCCATACTTATCCTACATCCTTACAGGAACATACCGGTCCCAGGTTCCCAGCAAATTACACTTGAAAGCCTCCCACATACCAGATGTTGATTTACCCTCAAACATCTGCCTCCAATCTACATTCTTCAGGTCCTGCCTAATATTTTTGTAATTAGCCTTTCTCCCCCCACCACCATCTTGCCACAATTTAGCACCTTCACCTGACAACTACACTTATCTTTATCCATCAGTACCTTAAAGTTTACTGAATTGTGATCACTGTTCCCCAGCTGCTCCCTTTACTGAGACATCGACCAACCAGCCAGGCTTATTCCCCAGTACTAGTCGCTTGGACATAGAGCAGTTTTTCCGCCGCCTCCGCCTCCACGCTTACTTTTTTAACCGTGAACCTAACCCTCCCTCTACTGACCCCTTCTCCCGGACACCACCCCAAGGCCTCCTACCCTCCCTCGACCTCTTCATCTCCAACTGCCGTCGAGACATCAATCGCCTCAACCTCTCCACCCCTCTCACCCATTCCAACCTCTCCCCTGCAGAACGTGCAGCCCTCCGCTCCAATCCCAACCTCACCATAAAACCCGCGGACAAGGGAGGCGCAGTTGTAGTATGGCGCACTGACCTCTACATCGCCGAGGCCAGACGCCAACTCTCCGACACCTCCTCCTACCGCCCCCTTGATCATGACCCCACCCCTGAGCACCAAACCATCCACAACCTCATCACCTCAGGTGACCTCCCATCCACGGCCTCCAACCTCGCACTGCCCGCTTCTATCTCCTTCCCAAAATCCACAAACCTGAATGCCCTGGTCGACCCATTGTCTCCGCCTGCTCCTGCCCCACCAAACTGATCTCCAACTATCTAGACTCCATTTTCTCCCCCCGGTCCAGGAACTCCCTACCTATGTCCGTGACACCACCCATGCCCTCCACCTCCTCCAGAACTTCCAATTCCCCGGTCCCCAACACCCCATCTTTACCATGGATGTCCAGTCCCTCTACACCTGCATTCCCCATGCAGATGGCCTTGAGGCCCGACCAGTCCCCCTCCACTGATACCCTCATCCACTTAGCCGAACTCGTCCTCACACTCAACAACTTCTCTTTCAATTCCTCCCACTTCCTACAGACAAAGGGGGTAGCCATGGGTACCCATGGGTACCCGCATGGGCCCAAGCTACACCTGCCTCTTTGTACGTTACATGGAACAATCCCTCTTCCGTACCTACACCGGCCCTAAAGCCCACCTCTTCCTCTGTTACATTGATGACTGTATCGGCGCCGCCTTATGCTCCCACGAGGAGCTCGAACAGTTCATCCACTTCACTAACACCTTCCACCCCAACCTTAAGTTTACCTGGACCATCTCTAACACCTCTCTCCCCTTCCTGGACCTCTGTCTCCATAGCGGGCAACCACCTAGAAACCGATATTCATTTCAAGCCCACCGACTCCCACAGCTACCTAGAATACTCCTCCTCCTCCCACCCACCTTCCTGCAAAAATGCTATCCCCTATTCCCAATTCCTTCGCCTCCGCCACATCTGCTCCCAGGATGAGGCATTCCACTCCCGTACATCTCAGTTGTCCTCGTTTTTCAAGGACCGTAACTTCCCCCCCTCGGTGGTTGAGAACGCCCTCAACCGTGTCTCCCACATCTCCCGCACCTCATCCCTCACACCCCGTCCACGCAATAAGAACCAAAAAAGAATCCCCCTCGTCCTCACGTACCACCCCACCAACCTCCGGATCCAACGCATCATCCTCCGACACTTCCGCCATCTGCAATCCAACCCCACCAAAGACATCCTTCCCTCCCCACCCTTATCTGCTTTCCGGAGGGACAACGCTCTCTGTGACTCCCTCGTCCGCTCCACCACACCCGGCACTTTTCCCTGCAACCGCAGGAAGTGCTACACCTGCCCCCATACCTCCTCCCTCACCCCCATCCCAGGCCCCAAGAAGACTTTCCACATCAAGCAGATGTTCACCTGCACATCTGCCAATGTGGTATACTGCATCCGCTGTACCCGGTGTGGCTTCCTCTACATCGGGGAAACCAAGCGGAGACTCGGGGACCGCTTTGCAGAACACCTACGCTCGGTTCGCAACAAACAACTGCACCTCCCAGTCGCGAACCATTTCAACTCCCCCTCCCATTCCTCAGACGACATGTCCATCCTGGGCCTCCTGCAGTGCCACAACGATGCCACCCGAAGGTTGCAGGAACAGCA